>NW_024080625.1:0-232494 GCF_014754425.2 Oryx dammah
AGCAAGAGAGGGAAGAAAGGGAAAGTCGCTCAGTTGTGTCTGACTCTTTGCGACCCCATGGATTGTATTGGACTATACATCGTCTATACTATACTGTCATCTCTGGGGTCACACAGAGTCGAACACGACTGAAGCGACTTAGCAGCAGCAGCAAACAGTCCGTGGAATTCTACTGGAGTGGGTAGCCTTTCCCTTCTCCAGGGGATCTGAGGGACCCTCAAAAAGAGCTGTAGGGGACTTCCCTGGTGGTCCAGCGGTTAAGACTCAGTGCTTGCAATGCAGGGGGCACAGGTTCGATCCCTGGCAGAGAAGCTAAGGTCCCACATGCCACAAGGTGTGGCCAAAAATAAATATTTAAAAAGAAAAGAGCTAGAGAAGGAAGCCTCTTCTGCAGGGGAGGTAGCCAGAGCCTGCAGTCCAGCTCTATGCTCAGATCCTCCTTCTCCCATGGGTCTCCTTGTCCAGCTTGGTTGCCCTCTAGGCTTGGTCTCCAGGTCTTCTTCACTTTCATGCTGGGGACTCCCTTTACTGCTCTCTGGGGACAGCTACCCTGTTTCCAATCCTGGGTCTCCCTTGTTTTAGTGGAGCACCTCCTCCAGTCACTTCTTAACAAAGGGTTCCTGGCAGGTAGAATCACTGAGACCTTTGTTGTCTGAAAATATCTTCACTGAATATCTACCCTTAACTGTGGTTGACAGCTTGCCTGTATAGAGAAGTCTAGGTTAGAATTCATTTTCTCTCACAATTTTGAAGGCACTGTTCATTGCCTTCCAGGTTTTGGCTTTGCTATTGAGAGTCCAAAGTCATTCTGAGTCTTCCTCTATGGGGTTTGACCTAGTTTTATTCTCTAAGGGCTGCCTGCAGTTTCCTGTACTCTTTCCCTTGCTGCCAAAGCCAGAAAAGCATCGAGTGCTGACATGGCCCACAGGAGGCTAGCTGATGGCTAGCAGTGACTCTGAATCTGCTAAGATGGGCCAGGAGATAAGCCCCCTGAGTCCTGAGCAGCAATGGTCAGAGTCTGGAGGAAGCAGTGTCCTGAGGGATTCAGCATGGAAGTTGAGTCAAGGCAGCTGGGAGAGCCTTGCCATGGAGCCCTCTCCCAACGCAGTTTCCTGTCTCCTTGTACTATCCTGATCACCTCCTGTGGCTGTCTTGACTTGCTAAATTGGTTTTGAGGTTGAGAAGGAAAGGGACCATATATATATAATTCTTTAGGTGGCCAGGGCAGAGGCTGAATGACTAGATACAGAGAGCATTCCAGACACAACCTGACCTGTGTCATGAACGCTATGAGTCTGCACAGTTCCAGCTGCTCTAGCTTCCTTTAGTTTTTTCCTTGCTGTTTTGCCCATTGTCTGGATTCTCCACAACAAAGGAGAAAACAGGAATAAAACCAGCAGATTGCAATTCAAGGCATTTCTTGGAAATGTGATACATTGAAGTCCCAGGGGGTCTCTAATTGGAGGTATTCCCGGGGCCTCCCCCTTTCTGCTCAACCCCAAGTCAGGCAGTAGTTGTGTTGGGCTGTGCTCAGCCATTCAGTCATGTCCAACTCTTTGTGACTCCATTAACTGTAGCCCAGCAGGATCCTCTGACCTTGGAATTTTCCAGGCAAGAATACTGGAGTGGGTAAACATCCCTCCTCCAGGGGATCTTTCTGACCCGGGGGATCGAACCTGTGTCTCTTGCATCTCCTGCATTGGCAGGCGGATTCTTTAAAAAGAGGATAGATTCCTGTCTCTCTGATGATGCCTCTCTGCTGGCTTCTTTTAGCTCCAGAAGGAGTGGAACGTTAACCTGCACACCCCTGTGGTCATCTCCCCGAAGTCAAGGAAAAGCAAGCCTCCTCCATTCCTACTGCGGCACAGCCACTCCAGCAGCCCCTTCTGCAAGCGATCCCAGGAGCTCTTTAAGACCAAACACCAGCCACGTATGCCCCAGCAGATGGCCCGGTAGGTGCACGGAGGCCGGGGGCAGCTGGCTGGGTGAGTGGGCAATCAGGGAGCAGGGGTGAGCAGACTGGGGAGGGGACCGGAAGCTCAGTGAAGGCACAGACAAGCAAAGCTCACCCATGAGGTGCAAGAAGCCCAGCTTCTCAGCCGCCCTGCCCAGTTCGGGTCATGGGCCTAGATGAGGGTGTGTGTATGTGTGTGGTGTGTGGGCTTCAAGGGCCAGCCTGACCAAGTATGTTTCAAACTATGCAACTGAGACTCCTGGGACCCACAGTTGAGAACTCACAACTATTTCTACCCCGAGCATTGGTCCGTCCATAAAAATAAACTTGAGCCTTCCCACCCCGTGACCGCTGGGCTCAAAGAGAGACACTGTGAGCCACACCTCAACCATCCTAGTGTGGCCGGCTCAGGGCTTCAGCCCCGGGGCATGTCTTGGAGGACCGGGGCTATCTCGGCAGCCTTTTCCAGTAGCTCCTCAACCAGAGGAGACTCCAGGAGGTGAGACGGAGAGTTGGGAAGGGAAGAGATGTGGCACAGAGGATGGTGACAACTATCTGAGGAGGGAAGAAAACCCTGGAGAGCTTGTTGCTCCCCATTGTCTCCCTTTCTGCAAGTCTAACTTCATTTCTTTTTGCACTTTCCGCCTTCACACCCCAGCCAGCAGGGGAACCAGATGGAGGCCATGTGGAAAATTGATGTGGCTGCCTCCAGTTACCCCATAGAAAAGAAGACCCCCACCAGCCTGTCCTGGGACCAGCTAGGAGGTTTCCCAGACACTCCCCGCCTGTTGGCACTGGATGTGCAGTCCTCCTTCCACAAAAGCTTGATGACCCTCAAGGCCCGGTAAGGTGCAAGGCTGGATGGTCAATCTGGATTCAGGGACACCTACCCATTAAGGGCAGGGGGCAGAGTAAACACTCCCTGTGTCCAACCGCCCAACAGATATCTTTCCAAACATTAATAATGACTCACTGTAACACACTGAATCTGCCCACAATGCAGGAAACCCATGTTCGATTCCTTGGAAAAGAGGAATTCTCCAGTATTCTTGCCTGGAGAATTCCATGGACAGAGGAACCTGGTGGACTATAGTCCGTAGAGCTACAAAGAGTCAGACACGACTGAACGACTAATACTTTCACTTACAGTACCACATCAGACAGACAGAGGCTTACCTGCCTTATCAGCCATGAGCTTGGGTCCCCACACCAACACCATTCTAGTTCTCTCAAAGACTCCACAGGGCATCTCAGAAGACCAGGATGGAAGTCTTTTCTTTCCACTTATTTCCTGGGACTTGCATGTAAATTACTCAAGCGTGTATCTTGCCCTAGGCCCTGGGGGTTGTTCTCAAGGTGAGCCAGGTGCAGGTATGGAGAGACGAGAGAAACCAAAAATCTCAGGATAAACCTGGGCCCATCTTTGGCACTGTCGTTTCCTTACTGCCTTCAAGAACTGCCCCCAGGAAGAGCAGCTGAGGGGAGGGAAGTGAGACTCAGTGGGGCAACAAGAGGCTTTTCTGGTTAGGAAGGTTCAACTCTGCCTCTCTTGGCTTGAAGACTCAGGTTCTTCAAGGATCCCTTCTACATTACTAATGCCAGCTGTCTCTTGTGGCCCTGGCCGTGCGCCAACTAAAGATCTCTGACCGGGATAGGAATTCCCTGGTAGTCCAATGGTTAGGACTTGGCACTTCCTTTGCTGGGGCCCCAGTTTAATCCCTGGTCAGGGAACTAAGGGGCTTCCCACGTGGCCCTAGTGGTAAAAAACTTGCCTGCCAATGCCGGAGATATAGGAGACGCAGGTTCAATCCCTGGATCAGGACGATCCCGGCATGGCAACCCACTCCAGTATTCTTGCCTGGAGAATCCCATGGACAGAGGAGCCTGGCGGGCTATAGTCCATGGGGTTGCAAAGAGTCAGATATGACTGAAGCAGCTAAGCACACACACACAGGGAACTAAGATCCTGCAACAAAAGAATGAATGAATGAATGAGGTAGACAGGGAGAGGGCACTGATGCCTGCCAGTCTAGACCTAACCGGAACCAAGCCTGCAAGATGCTGGTGCTGCCATTGTCCTCTCAACAGGGACTGAGGGAAGACAGAGTGGCCCAGCAGCAGCAAAGGAGGCTGGTGCTCGGCTGTGAGCCCACTCTGAAGTGGTCCTGAGAGGCCCAGCTGGGCATGAACATAGCCCATGTAGTGCATAGATACCGGTGTTTGGTTCCTGAAGCGATTCCAGGTGTGTGGGTGTGTTGCTGTTGTTGTTAGTTGATTTGGATACAACAGAATTGAGCAAACAGAATTGAGAATAACCGAAACAACAGTGTGGCAGAGTTTAGTAACCCAGAGATCAGCTGGGGCCACACCCTGCTGAGACTGGGCTGAACTTGCCCTCAACTCCCACCCCCTCATAGTGGTGTCTCTCCTTTCTGAGCTCCTTCTCTGCATCTGTTTCAACCTGAGCCAAAAACCCCTTTGTTCTTCAGACACACATAAATGCGTGCACATAATATCAAGTATACACACGCCACTTGGCCCCATGTGCTTCACGATGTTAGTAACTTTCTGAAAATTTAGGAGGGTGACAGAGAGAGGGATTCACAGTGAACAACACCACAGAGCAGCCTCCTTTCTTCCCCTCTCTCTGTATATAACATGCAGAATGCAAAAACTCCTTCCTGTCTCACGCAGAGCTATTCCACCCACACCCAGCCCTCCACTGGGATCTCAGCTTCAGATTTAAGCACTTATCAAAATATTGTTCCCACCAAAGACTTTCTCTTTTCCAGGGGAATTTAGGTGAATACAATTTTCTTCTCCCTTTTCTAACTCCACATGCGTGTATTCAGTTTATCACAGTACCAGGTGTAGCAGTCAAGCCCCGCTGCTTCTGTCTTCTCTACCCACATGCCAGGTGGGCACCACCTACCTGGATGTCAGGCCGATCCCCGACATTTCAGGGCAGTGCTGCCTGCCTTGTCCTGGGATCTCGGTTCCATGGCCTGAGAATCTGCTGCTCCTGAAAGCAAGTTCTCTGCCGCTTTCCAGGTTCCTGCTGCCCCTGGGCTGGTGGTCGTGCTGCCGTCTTTGTGAATTCTCTGTGTGTATATGCCTCTGGAGACATGCTGCTTCCACTCCCAAAAGTGCATCCTCTCTTTGGCTGCCTGCCCCCAGCCTACCTCAGATCTGCATGTCCACCTGTTGTGTGGGTCCAGGCCACTCACCCCTTTGTGACCTTCCCCACCTCATCAGCTCCCCTAGCTGTGCTCTCCAGTTTACAGTAGTGGCTAGTCTCCTAACTGGAACCTCGGGCCAACTGTGCCGTTCTCCCCGTTTGCTTGGCACTGGCAACCTGCCTCATCAAAGGCTCACTGGGATGTCTTCTCAGCATGCGGGGAAGGGCTCTTCATCTTCCTCCTGGGCTTTGGGACTGAGTCTCTCAAAGGCCACCAGACCCCTCCTCCAGAAGCTTTCTCTGCTTTGTTTTACACGTCTTCCCTGGGCTCTCTGTCTGACAGGTAAGATAGCTACATGCCTACACACTCTAGGCACTGTGTGTAGTCCGAGAAGAATCTTAACCTCGACTCAGACTGCCCTGCCCTCCCTTGCTCAGAGCCTGTTTCTGCACAAAGTACACAGCGGTTCGGTTCACGGGTGTGTGCCGAGGTGCAGCAAGCAGGGACCCATGCAGACTTCCAGTGTGGTGCTGACAGAGGAGAGCGCTTATAGCTTGGTTTCTGGGAAGGAACCAAGATAGGGGTGGAGAGGAAGAAGCATGGATGGGTAAGAAGGAGCAGGAAACAGTGAGGGAGGGGAGAGGGGGAATTCTGTGATGCGAAAGAAGATTCACAAGAAAAGCAGCAGAGCCCCTGGAATGTGGCAGAAACGTCATATTAAGCAGTTCCACATCTGGGTCAGCCCTGGACTGGTCTCCCAGAGTCGACCAGGGAAACAGCTAGGTAGGCTGGGTGGGCGCTCATATCTCAGGGGCCATGTCTCAGCTGCTCCCCAACCCATAACTGTATTAACCCTTTCAGTGCCTCAGTGACCCAAAGAAAGGAAGAACAGGAACCCCCAGAGGAGTCAGCTGAGCTTGTTCATAAAAAGTCAAACGAGTCCTTCCCTGGAACCCTAAGAAGCCAGAAGGATCGAGACAATCCCAGCCCCATTCCATGCCTTAGCCAGTGATTCTCAAACTTGTTCCAAAGCAGACTCCCAGCTACTGTTTTTAAACAAACTCTCTGGGTCCTGCTAAGTAATCCTAGAACTTTGAGAAACACTACTTTCCTCTTTCAGTCAGCAAACTGTACATTGTTAATAAAATAGAGATATGTTTATTTTTTAAATTTTCTGTCTCATTGCTAAAACTCACACCTCCCCAACTCATTTTTGGAAACAGGTCCATGATTTGGACACCAGTCACAGAGGATTCCCCAAATGTTGAGCTTACCTTCTGGGAGTTGACCCACCAAGACAGCCATGATCAGTGTCTGGCACACGTCAGGGCTCAGTAAGTCTTCATTCAGTCAGAGACATGGACAAATATGTAACTGATAATGAGCGTCAACACTTAGAACAAAAGAAGATAGTACAAGTCAGAGCCAGGGGTGACCAGGTTGGGGGCGGGGGGGGCAAAGATGAGTGCCCTTCTGAGGAGTGAGGACACAGATGGAACGAATGGAGACATGAATCTCCAAATCTAGATGGTGTGGGCTTAGGAGGCCATGCCTGTCTATTGTCTTAATGCAGGTACGACATGGCTTTGGTTGGTTCACACAGCTTACAAGCAGAGTCCCTCCCTCACTCTCCCTTACACTCAGCCGTCTGCCAGTCTCCCACTGGCCTCTGCCCGCCCCTTCCGCCTTGTCTCACCCAGCTGGGCCAGGCCTAGGGAGCAGGCACAGCCAAACGTTAGCTAAGAAATCACCCTGTCCTCAGAGGACCCACAATCCAGTGATCCTGTTTCTTAGGAATGGCAGCCATGCTTGTTCCCGGCTTAAGGTTGAAACTTTGGAAAGAAGAGAAGAATATGGGATGCAAACAGATGGGGGCTTGACCTGATCTCTGGGCCAGAGCAGGATTTGATCTCTGAGCCACAGCTCAGTGTATCCCAAGGAAGCCTGCTGGAGGGAGGATGGTGAGAGGCATTCTTGATGCAGGTCACACACACTGGACTGCTGGGGCAAGAATGGGCCATTTCTAGCCTTTTGGGTCTATTGTTTTCAGGAGGCCTCACCCATGGTAGCCCTCATGCTAAATATATTTCTTTATAAATAATTTGAAAAGATTTTCATAACTTCGCTTTGGAAATTAACTGACTATGAATAAGTTGTGGGTTTTTTTAATGTGCAGTGGGCTGTGACTTCTCAGCAATCATCACCCATAGAGATGAAATCTAACAAGTTTTGTAAATATGAGAACATTTTGAATATTAAATTTGACAGAATAATGAAACTGACAATATTATGGTTTTTGTTGTTGTTCAGTTACTCAGTCGTGTCCGACTCTTTGTGACCCCATGGACTACAGCACACCAGACTTCCCAAGCACCATCTCCTGGAGCTTGCTCAAACTCATGTCCAGAGTCAGTGATGCCATCCAACCATCTCATCCTCTGTCGCCCCCTCCTCCTCCTGCCTTCAATCTTTCCCAGCATCAGGGTCTTTTCCAATGAGTCAATTCTTCACATCAGATGACCAAAGTATTGGGAGTTTCAGCCTCAGCATCAGTCCTTCTAATGGGTATTCAGGATTGATTTCCTTTAGGATTGACTGGTTGGATCTCCTTGCAGTCCAAGAGACTCTGAAGAGTCTTTTCCAATACCATAGTTCAAAAGCATCCGTTCTTTGGCGTTCAGCCTTCTTTATGGTACAACTCTCACATCCATACATGACTACTGGAAAAACCATAGCTTTGACTAGAAGGACCTTTGTTGGCAAAGTAATATCTCTGCTTTTTAATACGTTGTCTAGGTTTGTCATAGCTTTTCTTCCAAGGAGCAAGCATCTTTTAATTTCATGGCTGCAGTCACCATCTGCAGTGATTTTGGAGCCCAAGAAAATAAAGTCTGTCACTGTTTTCATTGTTTCCCCATCTATTTGCCATGAAGTGATGGACTAGATGCCATGATCTTCGTTTTTTGAATCTTGAGTTTTAAGCCAGCTTTTTCACTCTCTTTCACTTTCATCAAGAGGCTCTTTAGTTCCTCTTCACTTTCTGCCATAAGGGTGGTGTCATATGAATATCTGCGATTGTTGATATTTCTCCCTGCAATCTTGATTCCAGCTTGTGCTTCATCCAGCCCAGCATTTTGCATGATGTACTGTGCATCATAAGTTAAATAAGCAGGGTGACAATATACAGCCTTTCCCACTTTGGAACCAGTCCATTGTTCCATGTCCGGTTCTATTGCTTCTTGACCTGCATACAGGTTTCTCAGGAGGCAGGTCAGGTGGTCTGGTATTCCCATCTCTTTAGAATTTTCCTCAAACAGCTAACAAAAAAAAACAACAAAAAAAAGAATTTTCCTCAGTTTGTTGTGCCCCACACAGTCAAAGGTTTTAGAGTAGTCAAAGCAGAAGTAGATGTTCTTCCGGAACTCTCTGGCTTTTTTGATGATCCATTGGATGTTGGCAATTTGATCTCTGGTTCCTCTGCCTTTTCTAAATCCAGCTTGAACATCTGGAAGTTCTCAGTTCACATACTGTTGAAGCCTGGCCTGGAGGATTTTGAGCATTATATAAACATTTAATTACATATTTTTTATATTTTAGTATTTTGGTGCCAGTGACTTTACTCCCTCGACATGTGGGATCTTAGTTCCCAGCCAAGGATTGAACCTGTGCTCCTTGTAGTGGAAGCACAGAGTCCTAACCACTGGACCACCAGGGAAGTCCCACCAATGATATTTTTAAAGGTTTCACATGTTTTCATAGGCTCTTGGCACTGTGCTTAAGGTGCCCAGCAGCCAAACCCATTCTGGTGATGGAGGACTTTGACTTTTTGGATGTCTTCTCTCAAGCTCTCTGGCAAGCAAGCAGAGTGTCTGATAGAAGCTGTGAAGTCAAGAGGATGGCAGCCAAGGAAATATATAGATATAGTTAGTATATGATGTTTTTTTGGTATGAGGTTAATATTATATAAGAGCCTCATTTTTTTTTCAGAGCAAAGTTGATGTATTCAATCAAATAAGATATTGCCTTAACCCTCAAAAATACAAAAACAGGGAAGCCAAAATATGAGAAGTAATACTGCTTGGCATATTTCTTGAAGCCAGATTTGGGAGTTGGCCATAGCTCTGCTTGCATGGCCCATAGTCTTAGGGGTCTCCAGGATGAGGAATCAACACTAAGGTGGAAGGTGACATGAGAGAAGGGTCTACTTTAGCCCTAACTGTGGCCTTCAAGGAGGTGTTGATGAAGTGAAAGAGACAAAAACCATTTGTAAACAAGACAAAGAGCCAGGGAGGGGAAAGCCAGGTGGGATCTGGAGTGTCCCATGTGATGGGGAGGCTAACTTAGAAAAAGTCAGATAAAGAACGAGTATGACTCTATTGTTGGAGGTGTCCTCTTCTCCAAAAAAAATGTGAGCATGGCTAAGACTGATCTAGTCTAGTGGAAAAGGTGGACAACATGCATGAACAGATGGTGAATCTGAGCAGAGATAGGAAAGTGTTTAAAAAAATGGAAATGCTAAAAGTGAAAACTGTAATATCAGAGATGAAGAATTCCTTTGGCCAGTTAATCAAGTTGGACAAAAGCAGAGGGAAAAAAAATCTGTGCGCTTGAAGCCAGGTCAGGAGAAATTTAAACTGTAACTCTAAGCTAAGGAACAATTGAGCAAACCCAAAGCGAATCAGCTCTGACAGACATGATTGAAGTCCCAGAAAAAGGGAGAATGGGGCAGAAGAAATATTTGAAGAGAGATCTACTGAGAATTTCCTAAATTAATGAAAGAAAACCAACCACAGATCCAAGAATGTCAGAGAACCCCAAACAGGATAAAGAAAAACACACCTAAGTATAGCATAATCTAATTGCTGAAACCAAAGGTAAGAGAACATTTTGAAAGCAGCCAGAAATAAAAACAAATTATATAGAAAAGAAAGAAGACTTCTCAGAGACTTTGCCAGTCAGATGGTTCCTGAGGTCCAGCTGTATCCCTTGTAAGTCCACAAGATAACCCAGTGTTTCCCAGGACGTTCCCTGTCTAGGGGCTGATACTAGCTTAGGTGGGTTTCAGTTACCTGCAGAAACAGTAATGGGCTGGAACTAGCAGTGTCTCAGCTGAGCAGCGTCTTCCAGGGCATGGGCCCCACTTCTCCATAGTGCCCAGCCCCCTTCTCTCTATACACACCTGGCCCTGAGCTGGCTGGTGATCCTTAAAGACTCCTTATTGGCTGTGAGTTGGGAGGAGGCAGAGGAGGAGAGAAGATGGATACACTAGTCAACTGGTCTGAATGCCTCTCAAAGAAGGCCCTGGGATCTGACTATTGCATCAAATTCTTTGCACAAAGGTGACTCAACCTGGACCAACCAAAGCCAAAGGCCAGCTGGTATACCTGTCAGGGCTCTGCTGAGGGTATGGTCATTGCTATTGGCAGTAATGTCTGTGGGGACGGGAGCAGCTGCCAGTATTTCAGGCTTGCTGTGGGGGTCAAGAAGATTCAGGTTTCTTCTCCCACACCCCCCATTCTGAGTCCCTGTGTAAACCTCTGTCCTCTCACTTTCCAGAAGCTCCTTTACTACAGGAGTCACAAGGGGGCAGCAGAGTGCTTGTTTAAGGGCCTCGGCTGTCCTGGATAGGGAGACGGCTGAACTGAATGGGAACAGCTCAAGGAGGGACACAGCCAAAGCTGGGTGGAGTTCATCTGAGAAGGAGCTTGGCTGAGTAAGGAGAGCAAATATGATCAATATAGGGAGAGAGACAAGGGATTCCAGACCCATCCTTTGGACATCTGGATCCATTCCTGGTGGCTTCAGCCTAGGGCACTTGATTCACTCACCCCCTGCAGGGTCCTCAGCTTTGCAGTTCAGAGATCTGTCCTTGTCAATGATACTTCAGGCAACTATTTTTTAGGAACTCTGCCAGGAGGCCCTTCCTGAAGATTTCCTTAAATATGTATCACATCCTCAATCATTCAACAAATATCTATTGGGTACCTAATAGGAGGCACTGTTGAAAGCATTGGGATATAGTGCTGAAGAGTTTGTTTTTTTAAAGTGATTTCCCAGAACTTTTATTGGGCAAAAATAAACAAAAAAAATTAGTAAAATACACAGTATGTCAGATGGTAAAAGATGCTATGCTGCTACTGCTGCTAAGTTGCTTCAGTTGTGTCTGACTCTGTGTGACCCCATAGACGGCAGCCCACCAGGCTCCTCCGACCCTGGGATTCTCCAGGCAAGAACACTGGAGTGGGTTGCCATTTCCTTCTCCATTGAGATGATGAAGAAACACAAATTTCAGCAGAGGAGTAGGCCGTGAAAGTTTCACTCGACCTCCAGGGCATTCCTGAGATTACCATTTAAAATAGGGTGTGTCAGGCCTCACTGAGTTGACATTTGCGTAAAGACTTGGAGATGAAGAAGCAAGCTGTGAGGAAGGGTGCACAGGCAAAGGGAACAGCCTGAAGTGGGAGCATGCCTGGCATCTAGAGGAATGGCCGGGTCTCCCGTGTGACTGGTGCTAGGTGAGTGGAAGGAGAGTAGCATGGAAAGTGCTGGAGAATGACTGGAGGTCACTGAAGGCCTTGTAGGCCACTGTAAGGACGCTTTGTTTTTCAGTCTGAAAGAATAGGAGCCATTTTTACTCTGAATAAAATGGGAACCACTGCAGAATTCCAAGCAGAGACGTGACATAATTGGGTCCACCCTTCCAGAGCATCACCCTGGCCACAGGGATGGGAACAGGCTGCAGGCGGGGAGGGGGACGCTGACGATTCCCTTTCTATTCAGGAAAGTTTAGTAAAGGAACTCAAATGCTACTCTCCCTACCAAGAAGCCTCTTCTGATCCTCCGTAAGGTGCCCCCTTCTCCTAGAGTTTCTCTCCATCTCTGCTGATGCATCTCTTCCAGCATTGGTCAGTTCTGTCTTTGTTATAGAACATGTTTTTTTTAGTATTTATTTATTTGGCTTAGTTGTGGCATGCATGATCTTTAGTTGCAGCATGTGGGATCTAGTTCTCTGGCTAGGAACTGAACGTGGGGCCCCCTCCACTGGGAAGGAGCGTCTTAGCCACTGGACCACCAGGGAAGCCCCTGCTTTGGGACTGTTGGTGAGCTGTCCTCAACCCCACCAGATCTTAAACTCTTTAAGAGCAGATGCCCTGTTGCTTCCGTAACTGTAGCTGCCCCCAGTACAGAATGCTGTGCACATAGTAGAAACCAAGTCAGATTTTTTCCCTAAGGAATAAGTGATCCCACCCTTCCTTAATTGAGCTGCCTTGCTTTTGCTGCTGAGGCCTCTTCCAGGCTGCATTTCTGCCTGGAGAGCCACATCTCTTTGTGTTAAATGCTTAACCACCATGACAGTCCTAATTCGGTCTGTTAACCATACTACATGACATAGCTTGTCAATGACCTACTAAAGCAGCCTGTCAGAGATGGCAGGAAGCACATGCCAAACATTGTTTGCCAAAGCTATTGCCTCTGGAGGCTACTGAGAGCAAATTAAATGAGTAATTATTGAGTCCCTAAACATTTATTGAGCACCCACTGTGATGTTATGCACTGTACCAGGCTGTAAGGGTATAAAAGTCAATTAAACAAACTTCTAAGGAGCTTACTACAAAAATAGGATACAGGCTATATGCAAAGCACCAGAATAATAAAAATACATAGAACTAGGTCCTTGTCCTCCCAAGGACTTACCATCTACTTGTTATGCCCAAGTTGCGAAATCTCCCAATGACCACCAGGGAGCCGGTATCCGATGCAAAAGAAAGAGAGTTTTTATTACCAAGCTCGAGGTGGGGCTCCCACCGTTACCAAAGCAGCGGCTAAGGAGAGGAGCCCCGAGTTTTGGGTACACTGCTTATATAGGGAATATTCAGGTGAAAGGGTAACAAAAAGGAGTGTTCAGGCTGAAGAACTACTGATTGGTTACCCTCTTCTATAGGGTTGTGTGTGGATCTCTGATTGGTTTTTTTTCACTTACACGGTGAATCATTATTTCACAAAGGTAAATCATCATTTCCAAGGTAAATCACAAATGTAAATCATTACTTCCAAGGTAAATCACAAATGTCACAAATGTAAATCATTACTTCCAAGGTAAATCACAAATGTAAATCTTTACTTCCAAGGTAAATCACAAATCCTTGAACTTAAAGTCAGGAGGTTTGTCCTAAGGGCTGATTGGCTTGTGCATAGTGGGGCAAGTTTAGGCAATATCCAAAGTCTGTTTGCCCGGTACCTTTGCAAAAATGGAATTCTTTTACAAGATGGAGTAGCTCAGGCTCTACACACTCATCACTCATTTATCGATTACTTAATGCACTGTGCTAAGGCTGGATGTGTAACGAAGACACTGAGACACAATCTCTTTTCACACTCCACTGTGGAGAGATAGTAAATAGTGGGGATCTAGCTACGTAAATACGGGGTCACACAGAGTCCGACACGACTGAAGTGACTTAGCAGCAGCAGCTACGTAACAAACACAAACACAGTACAGACGCAAAGTCAAATGGAGAACAAAAGAAAAGGATGTTCTCTGCAGAGTCTGGAAAGGCCCTCAGGGCTACGTGGGATTTCAATAGAAAGCTGAAGGATGTCTAGAACTAACACAGGTGGTGGGGTGGAGGACTCCAGGGGAATACAAGGGATTAGAATATGATAAACAGAGCGTGTTTACACACCAGAAAGTGGTCGATATGGCTGTAGTTCATCAGTAACAAGCCAGATATTACAGGAGCAAAGCTGGGCTGAGATTGGGTTTGGATGAGCTTGAAGGCCAAGCTGATGATTTTCCTCAGCAGGCAGTGGAGAGCCATGGATGATTTTCAAGGAAAGCAGTGATGTTACTAGACCTGTGCTGTAGAGAGGCAGGTGTGGCAACATGGAGAAGTTAGAGAATGGATGCAAGGAGACCAGTTAGAGGACTAGCAATGAAGTAAAGGCCCAGCTTTGATTGCATTTACTTATTTGTGCCCGTATTTGTTCACAGACATCTCAATATGTGCAAAGTCTTGCATTGACTGAAGGTAGGGGCGGAGCAGACAGGGAGAAAAATAAAAATAAGACCTAGTTTATGTCCTTAAGGATATTTTAACTAAGTGAGAGACATGGACCACTGAAATGCTACCAAAATCTTCCCTTGTATCTGTCACGTGACACTTGGCTTCCCTCCTGTTCCCCACATTCCCCTGGCTCTAGTGGGAATTCATGATCTTCTGCCTGTAGGCCAGGGGTTGCTCCAGTGCCCAGACTCCTCTCCTCATGCCTCAGGACATCCCAGGGTGACTTCATCCTCCCTTATGGCTTCAAACATCAGCTCTATGTTGATGATTCCCAGATGATTCTCCTCTGGGTCCTAAAGCTGTATGCCCAAACACCCAACCGAGGATCTCAATTGGTTGCCCACTGGCATCTCCAACTCATCTGAATACGTGCTAAGTCACTTCATTAGTGTCCAACTCTTTGCGACCCCATGGACTGTACCTAGCCTGCCAGGCTCTGTGTCCATGGGATTCTCCAGGCAAGAATACTAGAGTGGGTTGCCGTGCCTCCTCCAGGGGATCTTCCCGACTCAGGGATTGAACCCGAGTCGCTTACATCTCCTGCGATAGCAGGAGAGTTCTTCACAGCTAGTGCCCCCTGGAAGCCCACATGCAAGTATACTGGGTCAGAAATTATATTCATTTGTAATTTTGGCAAGTACTGACAATTTACAGTTCTACTAGTAACACATTAGAGGGCCTCTTTCTCCATAACCATGCCAAGGGCGTATTGTCAAACATTTGAATTTTTGCCTATCTATAGGTGAAAAATGATACTGAAATGTAATTTCAATTTTCTTGTGTGAAGTTGAGGATCTTTTCATATGTCTAAGAGCCATTTATCTTTCATGTTAACCATCCTATTTTGTTCTTGTATTTTTGTTCTTTCTCATATTGATTTGAGAGGATTTTGTATATATTAAGCAAATTAGCCCTTTTGTCTATACGAGCTGCAAACATTTCCCTCAGTTTGCCATTTGTCTCAGTTTATGGTGTTTTTTGCTCTGCACAAATTATAGATTTTTATGTTGATAGAATTGTCTTTTTTATGCTTTGGGAAATTTTGTGCTATTCTATTTTCTCTGCCGTGACATATAAATTTATAATTTTACTATTTTACATTTATTTAAACACAATTGATTCATATAGATTTATTTTAGTGTGAGGAATAGAGATACTAGTTTTTTTTTTTCAGGCGGCTACACAATTGTCTCAATGCCACTTACCATATAATCCATCTTTCCCCTACTGATGGGCAATGCCACCTTTATTACATGCTAACATTTTAAATGTCTTGTGCCTATTTCTGGACTCTTTGTTCTCTTGATCAAGTTGCCTATGCTTGTGCTAGTGTCCTCTGGATTTTACTATTTTAGCTCTTATTGGTTTAATATCCAAGGGAGCTATTCCTCTTTGATTAACTTTCTTTTTCAGAATGCTGTTATTTTTTAATGCAAAAATTTCCATATGAATGTTATATTCAGATTATGTAGTCTGTTGGTATTTTTATTAGATTGTGTTAAATTTATAGATTAATTTATGGAGAGCTGACATCTTTATGATAGTGAGTCTTTCTACCCAAAAATAGAGTATGCCTTTCCATTTATTCTCATCTTTTTTGTGTTCTTTGATAGTAATTTCAGTTTGGGGCACCTAGATCTAGCACACTGTTAAGAATACTCTAGGTTACATTACTTTTTCCTTGCTATTGTAAATGATATTTTTATTCCCATACACTTTCTAATTGGCTATTGTTCATTGACTTTTTGTGTATAATTTGTACCCACTTTGCTAAAATGTCTTATTTGTATTAGTTTTTCAGTTGATATCCTCTGGTTTTCCAGTTAGGCTATTAAATCATAAATTAATAATGGTAATTTCACCTCTTCCCTAGTTTTTATATCTCATTCCCTTCTCTTCTGAAATTAAGTAGGCTAGTATTTCCAAGGCAGTGTTAAATAAAAATAGCCATAGGGGCTATCCTCATGGAATACCTAACTTTAATGGGAAGAATTTAGGTTTCCTCATTAAGTGTGATTCTAGTTTTCAGACTGAGATGGAACAAGTCAGATGTTTCATAAAGTTTGCCTGTGATTCTCTACCTTGGGGATTGATATTTCATTGAAATTCAGCCTGTGTATGAGACTTTCTTTGCAGATGGTTTCTCCTCCCTTACAGAAAGGGGAAAAAAAAAGTATACAGATATCAAGTAGAGTATATGTTGACTTAAAATGCATTATGAGGGGCTTCCCTGGCGGCTCAGTGATAAAGAATTTGCCTGACACTGCAGGAAACACAGGTTCAGGTTCCATCCCTAGCATGGGACGATCCTACATGCCACAGAGCAACTACGACCATGCCACAACTATTGAGCCTGTGCTCTAGAGCCCAGGAACCAAACTACTGGGCCCTTGGCCACAACTGAAGCCCACATGCTGTAGAGCCCGTGCTCCACAAGAAAAGCTACCACAATAAGAAGCCTGCACACACAACTAGAGAGTAGCCCCTATTCGCTGCAACTAGAGAAAAACCAGTGTAGCAACAAAGACCCAGTGCAGCCAAAAGTAAATAAATAAAAATTAATTTTTAAAAAATGCAGTATGAGTCCAAAGTCATCTTTGTACTGGTCAAAGCTTTATTAAACCTGACTTTCTAAGAAGGTATATTTGAGCCAAGAGCAGGGCAATCCTGTGTCCTGAGTGTCCAGAAAGTAGCAGTCTCAGGTGAAAGAAAAACTGGTCCTGCTCTAATGGAGGGGAATATTATCAGACACTGGGTCCAAGACTGACCACCTGGCAGGAGACACTAGGACCCAAGCCCTAAGATCAGTACCAACAGCTAACATTTTATAAGCATTTGCTATATATGACCTACTTGTTTAGGCAGAGTGATTTATTCCTCAGAACCATCCTATGAAGTGGATACTATTATTTCCCAATATGATGAAACTGAGGCAAAGAAATATAACTTTTCAAGGTCACAAGCTGGTAGGTGAGATAACTAAGGTTTAAAACAAGGCAGAGCCTGGGAATTCCCTGGTGGTCCAATGGTTAAGGCTCTGAGCTTCCACTGTGGGGGTGAGGTGGGGGCACAGGTTTGATCTTTGGTCAGGGAACTAAGATCCCATATGCCAAACAGCCAAAAAAATAAAATGAAACAAAATTGGACAGAGCCTCTATTCTGTTTAAAAAAATTTTTTTTAGGATTTATTTTATTTTTTGGCTGTGGTAGGTCTTTGTTGCTGTGCACAGGCTTTCTCTAGTTGCAGCGAGCAGGAGCTACTCTTCGTTACACTGCGCAGGCTTCTCACTGCAGTGGCTTCTCATGGTGTGAGCACAGGCTCTAGAGCACAGAGGCTTCAACAGTTGCAGCCTGTAGGCTCTGGAGTGCAGGCTCAGCAGTTGTGCTGCACGGGCTTAGTTGCCCTGCAGCATTATGGGATCTTCCCAGACCAGGGATCGAACCTTCATTGTAAGATGGATGCTTAACCAGTGGACCGCCAGGGAAGCCCAGAACCTGTATTTTAACCACCATGTCCTAATCCCTCAGATGAAGGAACCTGGGGCCCTGAGCAAAGTTTCAGGAGAAACCATGATCGTTGCCTCCCTGGCCGGGCCACATCTGTCCTGGGGAGGGTGCTGTACTGTGAACGATTACTCTGGAGCCAGGGACAGCTAACTGGAGGCTGGATAACTGGTGCTACTGCTAACTTTTCTTTACGCACACTCTTCTTTTTCTTCCTTTGCTGGCTCCTTCTCTTGTTGTTCAGCTGCTCAGTTGTGTTCCACTCTTTTTGACCCAATAAACTACAGCATGGCAGGCTTCCCTGTCCTTCACTATCTCGTGGAGTTTACTCAAATTCACATCCATTCAGTGGGTGATACTATCAAACCATCTCAACTTCTGCTGCCCTCTTCTCCTTTTGTCTTCAATCTTTCCCAGAATCAGGGTCTATTCCAGTGAGTCGGCTCTTTGCATCAAGTGGCCAAAGTATTGGAGCTTCAACCTCAATATCAGTCCTTCCAATGAATATTCAGGGTTGATTTCCTCTAGAATTGACTGGTTTGATCTCCTTGCTGTCCATGGGAGTCTCAAGAGTCTTCTCCAGCACCACAATTTGAAAGCATCAATTCTTCAGTGCTCAGCCTTCTTCATAATCCAACTCTCACATATGTACATTACTACTGGAAGAACCATAGCTTTGTCTATATAGACCCTTGCTAGCAAAGGGATGTCTCTGCTTTTTAATACACTGTCTAGGTTTGTTATAGCTTTCCTTTCAAGGGGCAAGCATCTTTTAAAATCATGGCTGCAGTCACCATCCACAGTGATTCTGGAGCCCAAGAAAATAAAATTTGTCACTGCTTCCACTTTTTCCCCTTCTAGTTGCCATAAAGTGATGGGACCAGATGCCATGATCTTATTAGTTTTTTGAATATTGAATTTCAAGCCAGCTTTTTCACTCTCCTCTTTGACCCTCATCAAAGGGCTCTTTAGTTACTCTTCACTTTCTGCCATTAGAGTGGTATCATCTGCATATCTGAGGCCCCTTCATGGATCACAGCCTTGTCATAGCGAAGGGGCTTGTATAACTCAATGAAACTATGAGATATGCTGTGCAGGACTACCTAAGACAGACGAGTCATAGTGAAGAGTTCTGACAAAATGTGGTCCACTGGAGAAGGAAATGGCAACCCACGCCAGTATTCTTGCCAGAAGAACCAGAACAGTATGAAAAGGCAAAAAGATATGACACTGGAAGATGAGCACCCCCTCCCGCCCAGGTCGGAAGGTGTCCAATATGCTACTGGGGAAGAGCAGAAGGCAATTACTAGCAGCTCCAAGAAGAATGAAGCAGATGGGCCAAAGCAGAAACGATGCTCAGTTGCCTATGTGTCTGGTGGTGAACGTAAAGTCTGAAGCTGTAAAAAACACTGTTGCATAGGAACCTGGTATGTTAGTTCCATGAATCAAGTAAATTGGACATGGTCAAGTAGGAGATGGCAAGATTGAACATGGACATCTTAGTAACTGTGAACTAAAATGGATGGGAATGGGTTCCTCCTCTACCTTACCTTAAATGTTGGAATCCCCAACATTTAAGCTTATGGCTAGACCATAAGCTTTTATTCCAAGGATGATGGAGAATTTTGAGCAGAGGCTTGACATGCATGGATTTCCATTTTGACGGGAATACTCTAGCTGCTATAAAGAAACTGGAGGAGAGGTGGTAAAGATGAAAGCTGGGAGACTAGTTAGGGAACTCTTGCAATAGTCCAAGTGGGAGACAATGAATCCAGGGGATTTGTATCAGGAAATAGTGGAGAAGCTGGTGAGATATGACCAGATTCTGGATATATTCTAAAGACAGGGTGGGAGGGGTTGTCTAGTATCCATGCAGTTACTCAGGCCAAAAATCTAGATCTTATCCTTGATTTTTCCTTTTCCCTCATATCCCAAATCCAATCCATCAGCAAGCCCCTGTGGTTCTACCTCCAAAATACACATCAAAGTTACTATGTCTGTCCATTTTCACTGCCCCCACAACCCAGCTAAACCACCTGAGTTTACCTCTTATTTGGATCGATACAGTAGCCTCTACTCTGTTCTCTCTGTTTCCTCTTACTTCCCTACAATCGGTTCTCCACAAGCAGGCAAACAGATCATTTATAAAACTAAATCATATCACAGAATGGATGCTTTTGCATCTTTTAAGGACTTTCTAATGCAGTAAAAATAAAGGCCAAGGGGACTCCTAGTGGTCCAGTGGTTAAGACTCTATGCTGCCACTGCAGGGGGCACAAGTTTGATCCCTGGTCAGGGAACTAAGATCCTCCATGCCGTGTGGTACAGTCAAAAGTAAATAAATATAGTTAATATAGTTTTTTTTTTTTTTTAAGAATAAAGGCCAAAATTCATACCATGAACCACAAGGCCTAAAATGATCTGCCCTGATGACCTCTCTGTTTTCATCTCCTCCTCCTCTCTTTTTCTTGATCATCCTGCTCCAGCCACGCTAATCTCCATCCTGTTCCTCAGTCTCTCCAAATTCTTTTCTGCTTTGGAGCTATGCTGTCCCCACTGACTAAGCCATTTTACCCCAGCTCTTTGCCCAACTGACCCCTTATCAAATGTCAAATCTCAATTCAACCCTCATCTCCTTACAGACCTCTGTGATAACTCTCACCTAGTATAGCTACTATGCTGTATTTAGTATAGTCCATCACATCTTGTATCAGAAAATACAATCTTTCAGGGGAAATACAGTAGGTTAATGCTCATTAAGCAAGATCACAAATGAACAGGGGACTCTTGTCCCCTGAGAGTGTATGAAGGCTATCATACGCTCAGGGCCAGAAGGCCCAGCCTCCCATCTAACACTTGAATCGCCTGGCAATGTTCACGTGAGGAGTACTTGACACCTCCACTGAGAGGGTCCCACCTAGCTGCTAGACAGCTTTGGAATTGTACTTTTCTTATTCCGAGCTGCATTGTTTCTTTAGAGCTATTACACTAATGTGTCCCTCCAAGGAAGCATGAAACAAATAGAAACTGTCTTTTAGAGGACAGTCTTTTTGGTTTCTCAAGGCAGCTCTCACACCCTCAAACGCCCAGCTTTTCCTGTAGGCTTGTCCTCCCATCTTCAGGGCTTCTCCTCTGAAGGTGCTTCCGCGGGTCGTCTTACCTCCCAGGGCCAACAGCTCCCTCCAGCAATCCGGGCGTGGTGGGGCTGAGTGGAAGGGCACTCCTCTCCCAGGGCCTCTACTCTCTCTCTTTCTCTTTGACCTCTGCTTTCTAGAGCCGCCGTCCACAACTCTCCATCCTTTCGTTAGACATCAGCCTCCCGGCCCCTTCTATACGCCACATCTCTCCGGCTGGAGAGAGCTCCTCAATATCGTCTCCCCATATTGTGCCTAGCACAGGCCTACCACGGAGTAGTTTCTCTAAAACCGCTGGTGGAATCAAACAACCTATCAGTGGTCCTGGGAAACTATCAAAGTCCTAGATCTCTAGCAAGGCGGCAAGATTCGGAAGCCGAAATCTAGTAGCTGCGCGGCCCCACCCTCCGGCCCACCCCCTCCCAAGGTTGCCTCACCTAGCCGCTCAGGCTATCCGGCTCCAAGTCTCGCCTTTCCCTTTAATCACTTCCTCCAACTTGGGGCCTATAATACTTGATGTCTCCCAACAAGGTGTTTCAATTAGGAAAGACTTTAATTTCGGCTGATAACAAAAAGGTAATATCTTCGGTACCATGGCCACACCCCTTTACTTACGTAGTCGGGGCGAACCGGAAGGGATTGCTCAACCCTTAGTTCGTAGACCCGGAAGCAGACGGACCTCACGGAAGCCGGCCTTGGCCCTGCGGCTGCTGCCGTCGCCGCGGAGAAAGTGTTGGAACTGGCAGCCTAGGAATGGTGAGACTTCGCTGTTCGCCTTTGAGGGTTCTGAGGAGAGTTGAGGGTGAAATGGGGTTTCTCAGAGTGCTGCCGGGTACGATCCCCCCCAGGTTTGGGGCCCCGCCCCGGTAGCGCCCCGAAAATCTGCGCATGCGTGGGCCGGACCGGGCCAGAATTTGGTCCGATAAGTTACGCATGCGCAAAGGTAGCTTGCCAAAGGTAGGGTGAGAATTAGCCTGGGAGTTGACTACCTTCCCCCGCCACCGGCCCCTGGGGCTTGAATCAAGGCTCCGAGAGCATCAGGGTTCATTCGGTGCTTTGCTTTTGAGTTGCAGGACTGACTTCACCACTTCTATCCCGAGCCCCTGAAACAGACCCGGACAAATTCCCTACTTTGGGTGTGCATTTGGCGGGGAGAACGAAGGGCGGAGGGCCAGAAAAGGAAGGGGGCGCAGACCCTGCCTCAGTGTAACGGCGGCATCGGGCTCTTCACCCTTTCCCCACCCAAGTGGCTAAATTCCCAACCGTATCCGATGGAGCGGTTTGACGAGCGCACCTGCGGGTAGGGCTGGAGCGCTTCCTGGTCAGAAGCGTCCCTGATCAGGAGGGGCGGGACCGGAGAGTCCTCAGTACGAGTTCTTCGGTCTTAGGCGAGGGTCCCCCAGACGGCGGTTGATGTTTGCTCAGTGACCAAGCCGCGTTTTTTAACTTCCACGAAGTAACGCCCTCTAAATCTTTAGCCAAAGCTTCAAATGAAAAAAAAAAAGGTAAACTGGTTGGAGTCCCATCTCCTTTTCCTTTCCCGTGCTTTGGACTGGGAGGGGAGCCGAGTGGGCAGCTGACAAAGCAAAAGAATCCTTTGTTTCTTGCTAGTTTGGAGTCAAGGCCCTTCACGTAGAGGCTGTTAGTAGAATTAGAGGGGTTTGTGAACTTCCTGAAATGTGTACATTTTTCTAGGGTTCCTAGCTTTTATCACTGTCTCAGAGATGTTGGTGACCTTCAAAGGGCCACTGGTTTATTAGGGTCATATTGGCAGAATATATTGTATCCCTTCTGGTGTTTTCGCTAACTTATGGGATGCTGAGGACCAGTTTCAGTATAAGGAGGTGAGGGTGGCCAGATGGAAATCTGAGCCTCAGGGAGCCTCATTTCTCCTTTGCAGAATCTCCTCTCGGCCTCTAAGCTCACCTGGTCAGAATCCTTGGATGAGCCTGTGGGACCCTTCCTTCTAGCCCTGTGGTTTGGAACCAGTGGCTTTGGGACTGTAAGAGGATGGACAAAGGTAGTATGAGGCCGGGCCAGCTCCCCAAACGCTCAGGCGCCAAGCATCTGCTGATTCCACCCCGTGCCTGGCACGTGTGTCTTTCGGTCCTGGCTGGGCATTGCCACCTCCCCCTGGGCCAGCACCACCCACGTACCTCTCGGCAGAGGCCACAATTGACTGACTTTCTGTTGAGCTGCTGCTCTTTGGCATGGCTGCATTTTGATGGCAGAGGGAGCAGTTATGCCCAGAGCCCGGTGTGTCGGCATCACCAGTCTGACCTGAGCACCATGTGCTGCACGACATGACACGTGGCACCGGGAGAACTGCCCAGCGTGGAAGGTCTGGGCCCAGATGGGACTGGATGGCCAAGGAACTCCAACCTTAAAACCTCAAATGTGAAGGAGGCAGGGGAGGGACCAAGAGGGCTGGCTGGGAAAGGGGGGCTAAGTAGGGGTCCCTTGTGCAGAGGCTCAAGGCTCTGCTTGGCAATTAGGAGCTCTGACTTCACTACTTCTCTGTTTTCTAGATTCTCAGGGGCTCCTAGATTCATCCCTGATGGCATCGGGCACTGCCAGCCGCTCAGAGGATGAGGAGTCACTGGCAGGGCAGAAGCGGGCCTCCTCTCAGGCCTTGGGGACCATCCCTAAACGGAGAAGCTCCTCTAGGTAATAAGGGTTTGAAGGGCCAGAAACGGAGACTGGCATGCCTTCACCCCCGCACCCCTCTGGGGCCTGCGCTGGCAGAGGCTTCTGCTTTTCCTGACCTTACTAAGTCCCTCTCCTTGAGGCTGAGCAAGGGAGGGAGATCTTGGGTCTTTGATGTGAAGTCTTTGTGGTGTGGTACCCTGTCATCTCAGAGGGTTGGCGCATAGAGGTTCCACGCCTTGACCACTGAGCCAGAGCAGTGAGCACTCTGACTGCTGGGAACCTGCTCTCCTTTGGAGGCTGGGTGTGGGTGAGTGGGTACTGGGAGTGGGGCACGGAGAGCTCACTGAGTAGGACTCTTCACAGGTTCATCAAGAGGAAGAAGTTCGATGATGAGCTGGTGGAGAGCAGCCTGGCTAAGTCCTCTACCCGGGCGAAGGGGGCCAGTGGGGTGGAACCAGGGCGCTGTTCAGGGAGCGAACCTTCCTCCAGTGAGAAGAAGAAGGTGAGGATTGGGAGAATGGGGAGTAACAGGGGGTGGGGGCCAGTGCCAGATTTCGTGTTTCCCCACAACCTTCGCCAGCTGGCAAGAGCCCTGCAGAGGAGGCTTGTGAGAGGATCAAGCCGCCCCAGCCCCAACCTCAGATGCCTGCCTCCTGGGAGCCCATCTCACTATTCCCCCTTTCTTGCTGCCCCCCCCCACCACCACCACCCTGTCAGCGCATCCTGTATCACATTCTGTGTGGGAGGCATAGAGCGTGTATCTATTCTGGGAGCAGACAGCCTGTTCCCAGCATTGCTGGGTGTAAAAATAACCCCCAGGTGGCATTGCTCTGGCCCCAGACACTGTACCAGCAAGAGTGTTTTCCTGGTATCCTCCCCACCCACCCTCCACTCCGGGGTTGGGGGCACCATCAGCAGAAAGAAGACCCCATATGGTCTAGGACTATGTAGAAATACTTTGATGGGGGCGGGAATGGGGAGGGGCTGGTATTAGAAAGCTGAGCTCCCTGCCTGTGGCTTCTTGTTGGGTGGGGCTGTACAAAGCTCTGGTTCTAAAGCCCCAGCTGCCCTGGTGCCAGCTCTGAGCTCACTCTGCTCCTGCCCTCTGCCCAGGTGTCCAAGACCCCTAGCACACCTGTGCCGCCCAGCCCTGCCTCAGCCCCTGGACTCACCAAGCGTGTGAAGAAGAGCAAACAGCCACTGCAGGTGACCAAGGACCTGGGCCGCTGGAAGCCTGCGGACGACCTCCTGCTCATCAATGCCGTGTTACAGGTAGTGCTTCCTCCCACAGGGGTCTTGTTCCCTTTTCCTCACCACTTCCAGTTCTCAGCCCCCAGCTAGCCTGGCAGTGTCTTGAGGTGGCACGGGAGGGTATTTCCCAGTTTCAAGGCTGGAACAAACTGCTCTGGGGTCTTGCAGACCAATGACCTGACATCTGTCCACCTGGGTGTGAAGTTCAGCTGCCGCTTCACCCTGCGGGAAGTCCAGGAGCGCTGGTACGCCCTGCTCTACGATCCTGTCATCTCCAAGTGAGTGAGCTGGCCCCAGTGGCGGCATGGTACTGGGGACACCAGGATTTGGTTCTTGAACAGAAAGAATTTTACAAGAGAGGGGCTGGGAGGCAGGGCTCCCTGGGGCCTGGTATTCTCTGAGATGATACCAAGACCTCCCAGGCTTTAGGGGGAAGCTTCTTCCTGATATCAACCTTGCTAGTCCAGGCTGGATGCTGAGAACAAGGGCCTGGAAGCCGAGGAAGTAGCACTAGAGAAAACACCAGAATGAGTTCTGGGAGCCCTGTCCTACTGCCTTATGCATGGTGGTTTAGGGCGGTCACCTTCCAGCTTTCCCACACTGACCTCCCACAGTTGCTTCCTTCATAAGAAGTAGTTGGAACAGAAGAACACCAGGGTCCCTTCCAGTTCTAGCAGTCTGAGTTCCCGATACACCTCTGCACACGCACAACACACTCACTTCCTCCTCAGGCACGTCGTTTGACAATATCAGAATAATGCTTAACATCCATCTTCTACTCCACAGACGATGGTGCCACTTAAGCTATAGCCACAGCTGTGATACACCAGGAAATGGGCAGGGCGTGGTTTGGTGTCTAGAGGGTGGCCGCTTTAGTCAAGTAAGGGCAAAGGTCTTGGGGTGGGAGCAGCAACTGGTCTTAGGATCGCCCTCAGGACTGGCCTCTAGGCAGCTGTGCCCTTGAGTCTCTTCACAGGGTTGAGCACAGGAGCCTGAGTTTTCTGAATTGCCTGTTCCTGTTTTTGACAAACCCACAAGGCCACTGGTGCCTTGCTCATCACCTCGGGCCCTTCTGTTGAGGGCTTGGATCTTTGAGATGTGGATTGCAAAGGCCTGCAGGCTTTGGAGAAGTAGGAACCCCAGATTGCTTGACACCCTGTCTTCAACCCTGCCCTGCTCTCTGTCTCCCTTCTTCCCAGGCTGGCCTGCCAGGCCATGAGACAGCTGCACCCAGAGGCCATTGCAGCCATCCAGAGCAAGGCGCTGTTTAGCAAGGCTGAGGAACAGCTGCTGAGCAAAGTGGGATCGGTAAGGCTGAGGGCTAGTAAGACTAGGGGGTAGGGCAGGAACCAGTCATCTGGGAAACTGACTGCAGGGAGGCTGCACTGACTGCAGGGAGGCTGCACTGCCTGGGGACTTACCCTGCAGACACGTGTACACCTGCAGGGCCTCTGTGGACGGGGTCCTCTGGGAGAGCCAAGCCTGGCTCCTGGCAGGCAGGAGCTGTCACTTTTTCCATCTCCTGATGAGGACTGGGGTATTGGGCACAGACGGTGAGGCAGGGGCAGGACAAGGAAACCCTGATGCCCAGAGCATACTCCCTGCCCTGCAGACCAGCCAGCCCACCTTGGAGACCTTCCAGGACCTGCTGCACAGACACCCCGATGCCTTCTACCTGGCCCGTACTGCCAAGGCTCTGCAGGCCCACTGGCAGCTCATGAAGCAGTATTACCTGTTGGAGGACCAGACAGGTAACTGGGCCCAGGATCTGGCAGAGTGGGGGTGTGTATGTATGAGTGCGGAGGGGGCTGGATGCAGCCGCTCTTAAGTGCCTTGTAACAAATCCTCTGGTTCCCAGGGTCTTGTTCACCTCTTTTTGCAGCAAAAACCACTTCCTTCCAGAGGGAGGGAGCATGGCTGGAATGGTCTTGATGGTAAAGGTAGCCAGAATTGCCTAGAATCTTGAGCAAAAAGACTAAACAGCAGGGTCTTCTACTTCTCGATTAGCTTGCTTTTTTGACATGTTTGACAATTACATAAATAACACGTTAATATTTTCTTCATGAGTAACTTTCAAACTTTAGTAAAATGCAAAAGTCTTTCAGTGCTCACCCTCCCCCCTTTCCCTCCCTGGAGATAAAGACCATTTTCTCTAAGCCTTTCTGTCCTTTCCCTCTCTCCACTTTCCTCCCACCAGGCTGTGGGGCTGCCTTCAGGCCACTCAGAAATCCCCGCAGGGGCTTCACACCCAGGCCACCTGTCTTCCTCTTTCCCAGGGGTCAGAATGCTCTCCAATTCCTCTCTTCCCTTGCCAACAAGATGCTCAGTCTCCTAATGAGTATTAGCAAAGTGGTCCAATTAGATGGGAAGAAACTCTTCAGTTAGATTTAAGATTCAGGGGCAGACCTGCATAGTCCGAGCACACTTTACTTTACAGTACTTCTTAAGTACTGTTGCATGTTGGCTGCCATATAGTGGTTTACACTGATCCGAAAATCAAGCCATGGTTCTGCCCTTCACCTTACTCGCTAGGTTTTGTAGCTTCTGGATAATAGAAGATTCCTAGCAGAGGATTTTGGAGAGGGCAATGGCACCCCACTCCAGTACTCTTGCCTGGAAAATCTCATGGGTGGAGGAGCCTGGTGGGCTGCAGTCCATGGGATTGCGAAGAGTCGGACACGACTGAGCAACTTCACTTTCACTTTTCACTTTCATGCATTGGAGAGGGAAATGGCAACCCACTCCAGTGTTCTTGCCTGGAGAATCCCACGGACGGGGGAGCCTGGTGGGCTGCTGTCTGTGGGGTCGCACAGAGTCGGACACAACTGAAGTGACTTAGCAGCAGCAGAGGATTTTAGGAAATCGTGTCAGGAGAGGCCCCATCTTCTCTTCCTGAGGATCTCTGAATTTAGTGTGCAGTGTGCCTCCTTTATTCCTGCAGCTTCCAGATCTCTGCTGCTCGCCCAGGCTCAGCTGTCACTGACGTCCCACAGAGAGAGCAGACACTGGATAAAGTTTATTTTTGCTGCTATAGCTAGCTCCTTTGTCACTCTTTTGAAAGTTATCTTGTGTAAATTTGCTAACGTAAAGGTATAACTTTGCAAGAGTCATGCTGTGTGGGTATTTGATTTCTTGGCTATTTGGTGCTTGGAGTCTCTAGCAACAGGGAGCATACACTGCTCACTTTTCAGGTCAGCTGGATGTTAGGTTGGTAGGATTCAGGCAGCTGTGGAGGGGTGACTGCCCCAGCCCCATCTCCCACCCAGTCTGGACTAGGGTGACGGCGGCGGGGAGGAGAGGCAGTAGGGATGGAGCATTTGTGGCTCCTGTGCAGCCCCCCTCCCCGTTGCTTCCCCGGCAGTGACGACACCTCGGGTTGTCAGGCTCCTAAGCCAGCAGTTTCACTAGCTAGTAGAACTCTTGCTGAGCAGACACTGCAGTCCTAGGAACCACTGACCGTGAAGGAGGAGTTCTCAGATTTGAGGACCCTGGCCCTTTCTACATTTTGACCACAAAGAACTGAAAAACTTTCATAAAACTTTTTCATTAAAAAAAAAGTCAGTATTTATCCTATTATCTGGTGGGTGTAGTCTATATCTGACTACATATGATTATATTCCATTTCTTTTTTTTTTTTTTGGAAAGAAAAGGCATTTCATGGCCCATTAATACGTATTGACCCACAGTTTGAAAACACTGGTTTTAAGGCTCCTTCTGACACCTCCTGAATGAGACTTGACTGTCCTGTGCCTCTCAGCTCCTTGTGGCAGGAAATGTTTGGGAGCATGTGATGTAGTAGAGGGAGCAGTTTAGACTTGGAATCAGGAAAGCAGCCTTGATTCCTGATTCTGTCCTGAACTAGAGTCACAGAGCTTAACCCGCCCTCCTCTGCTCATCTGTAACGTGCAGCTCATAGTAGTGCCTTCCCTGCATAGAGCAAGTTTTGTCAGCGGGAACTCTTTGCACACTGAGAGAGCACACAAAGGTCAGCTTTCATTCCCTGCACTTTCTAGAACCGCCTCTGCCCCAGCTAACCCTGGGATGCTCTGTGCCAGAGTAGCGCACAGTCTGATCTGCGTGCACTCCGTTACCTGTGTCAGGGTCACTGTTGTTGATTTCAGCGCGAGGCCGTCCCCATGGGCTCTCTCTACAGTTTATCCTGTTGGTTCCATTGTCTGCTCAGCGTCGCGGGGGTGAGTGGGAGCATTGGCACTGACCCTCCCTCTGTCCTTCGTTCAGTGCAGCCGCTGCCCAAGGGGGACCAAGTGCTGAACTTTTCCGACGCAGAGGACTTGATTGATGACAGTAAGCTCAAGTGAGTGGCTGGGGTCACAAGCAGGGCACAGAGAGCCATGTGTCTCCCAAGGACTCCCCAGGCAGCTCCCACACTGCCCAGCCCTGCCTCTCACTGCAGGGCCTGGAGTCCCAGTTGCAGCTGTTGTGCCTGGTCTCCCTGCTGAGCCCTCCTTACCCCAACCTCCACCCTTTGTACGTGACCCCCCACCCCAGGGAAGGAGGCTCAGCTGGGACCAGAGGAGCAGCCTACAGGGCCGCTGGGCTGCGAGACCCTAGTGAGCCAAATAGTACCTAATAGTGATGGCAGGTAAGCTTGAATTGGAGCTTGATTCATCCTTCTCTTCTCGCCCCCCAGGGACATGCGAGATGAAGTCCTGGAACATGGTGAGTGTGCCCTGGTGGGAACGTTGAGGGGGTGGGAGCTCCTGCTGGAACAGAAAGGAATAGTACAAGGTGCCGATGACCTCAGATCTTACACCCCACCTCACCCCAGAGCTGACCGTGGCTGACCGGCGCCAGAAACGGGAGATTCGGCAGCTGGAACAGGAACTGCATAAGTGGCAGGTGCTAGTAGATAGCATCACAGGTGAGGAGTCCAGGGGCCAGCAAGCTCGCACTCTCACTCCCTTCGCCACACCTCGAGCACCTGGGTTGCTGGGCTGGGCTCACCCTCCTCTCCCAGACCTGTAGCTCCTCTCCCTCAGTGGATCCTGGCCTGGTTCCCCACCTTCCACACTGGGGCTCTCCCCTGACACAAGCTGCTCTCCCCCAGGCATGAGCTCCCCAGACTTCGACAACCAGACCCTGGCGGTGCTGCGGGGCCGCATGGTGCGGTACCTGATGCGCTCTAGAGAGGTGAGGCTGGCCGGCCCTCCCCGTCGTTGTCCCCATCCCCATCCCCACAGCCCCTTGTGAGGTCCCCCCCCGTTGATCTTCCCCTCAGAGCCCTTTCTATGTCTGGTCCTGATTTCTCATCTTTCCCTGGCCTGTGTGGACCCCTCCCATTCCTCAGGTCCCAGCCCTCACCTGCCCCATTTTCCCAGATCACCCTCGGCAGAGCGACCAAGGACAACCAGATTGATGTGGACCTGTCCCTGGAGGGTCCGGCCTGGAAGATCTCCCGGAAGCAAGGTATCCGCAGGGAGCAGCGTGAGAAGGTTCCTCCAGCCCCAGGCCTTGGCCTCCATGGAAGCCTTGGGGACAGACGGGCTGAGGAGCTGGTGTTTTAAGATCCCTAACTTGGAGGTGCTGGGTGCCTTGTAGTGTCCCCAGGAAGCAGAGGGTACATGTGGGTTTCAGACCCTTTTCTAGCTTCCCTCATCCTGTCATAGCCCTTTCCTTTCTTTTCCCGAAGGTATCATCAAGCTGAAAAACAATGGTGATTTCTTCATTGCCAATGAGGGCCGGCGGCCCATCTACATTGATGGACGGCCTGTGCTGTGTGGCTCCAAGTGGCGCCTTAGCAACAACTCAGTCGTGGAGGTGAGCTGGGGGCAGGTGGAAAGGCCAGGGTGAACCATGGGGTGTGGTGAGCCAGAGTGTAGGCTTGGCCCTAGCCCCAGTCTCACCTCCGTCCTCAGCTACCCCTTCTCTCCTGCCCACAGATTGCCAGCCTGCGATTTGTCTTCCTTATCAACCAGGACCTCATTGCCCTCATTCGGGCCGAGGCTGCCAAGATCACGCCACAGTGAGGAGTGGTGGTGGGACCCATGGGCTCTCTCTGGCCTCAGCGTCCCCTGCCATCCCAGCCCCTGGAGCTGGGGACTCAGGCTCCTGGAGAAACCAGAGTGGGCAGCGGGAGACTCGGCTCCTGGCCCCTCGATCTGAGCCTCTGTGGGAGGGTGGGGCTGGCCCTGGGAAAGCACCTGAGGCTGGGACCCTCAGCTTCCTTAGTGCCAGAGCCCCTCCTTCTCTCTGCAGACGATCCTGCCCTTTCCCCCAGACTCCCGCCTTTGCTCCCTATCTTCAGCTGATTATTAATAGCTTCAGGCTTTTCTTTTATTATTTTTCTTTTGTAAATACAAAGCACTGAGTTCCAAAGTAGTTTCTTTATTCTCTTTTTAATATAAAAAACAAGGTGACAGGTGAGGCAGGGCACATGCAGGGGATAGCAGAACCCCTCCTGGGCCTCGGGCCACTGTCCCCCAGCCTGCAGAGGGCGACAAGGTGGTCAGAGGAGCAGGCTGAGAGGAGCAAGGGCCCCAGGAGTAGGAGCCCAGAGATTCCTGGGCTGGGGCCTGCCCCTGAAGTTCCCACCCACCCTGTGAGTCCGGGGCCAGGCCTTCCATTTGCTGTCTAGCTCCCTACCCTGAGTCCGAAGGTAGCACGGAGTCCCTGGGGGGTGGGGGGTGGCTGTCCCCTTCTCCACCCTGAGCTTGGGCAGAGCAGCAGATGGAAGCAGGTCTGGCAACACTGAGTTCTGAGGCTGGTGGTCAGACCCCTGTGCCTTCTTCCTGGGTCCACTGGACCGTGCCAGAGCCATGGCAGCCGATAAGCACCATCTCCAGGCTATGGGGCTCCCAGGGCAAGGCGTGGCCCCCCGAAGCTGGTGGGGGCTCTCCGGTGCTAGCAGCCTCAGCCTGGGTCACGGGCTCTGGAGGCCCAGTCCTAGCCCCTTCCTCAGGAGGCGGCGAGCCAGGGGTGCTGGGCTCAGGGCAGAGTTCTCCTGAGCCAGGGGGCTCCGAGTCAGAGGTGGAGGTCCAAAAAGCAGTGGCTCGAGGCCATGGTGAGCTCTGAGATGCGGGAGGGCCCCAGGGCCAAGGAGCCACAAGGGGAGGGGGCCCTGGACGAGGGTGGGGCCAGGTCCCACTCAAGACAGAGCCAGCTGAGGGCTGTAGGCAGTAGGAGGACACCCCAGTGTCCACACACAAGGGCTGCAGCAGCCCAGAGGCGCCGGCCGGGCAGGGCCCCTCTCCTGACGCCCGAGGGCAGGGGCCCTCCCCATGGGGTGCCAGGACCAGCTGCACAGCCTGGCGAAGGGACTGCAGCCCCTCCCGCATCTGCAGCACCTGCTCAGACAGCTCCATCACCTGCAGGGAGGGTGGGCGTGGTCAGAGTGGAGTCGGGACCTGCCAACAGGAGGCACACCCCACCTTGCCCCTCACCCACCGCCTGCCGAAGCTTGTCCAGCGTGTCTGTGTTCCTCACCTCGCTGGGCCCAAGGGGGACAGTAAGCAGGCCGTTCTCTGTGGACAGTAGGAAGGGGTTACCAACCAGGGCTGGTAAATGAAGACAGCGTGGGGTCCAGACCTCTGCCTAGTGAGCACAGACCACACTGGCCTGGCCAGGCCTGCTGCCAGGAGCAGCCATTTGTAACCTTGCCCAAGTTGCTAAATCTAGTGCAAACTGCCAGGGGGCCTCGGGCACACTGACTCGGGCTTCCCCCTCGGGAAGCTGCCTTCGTGACTGTCTCTTGTTCTGTCTTCCAGCCTAGGGGACACTCTCAGGGCTGCCGGGCCTGCCTGGTGGACATTTTTAACTCTGCTTCCCCAGCCCTGTATCTCCCGCAGTGGGCCAGACACTTCTAAGGGTTTTAGCAACATCATCTCATTTAACATGCACAACCACCTTTTTACAGATAGGAAGCTGGCAGCAGAGATCTAAGCTCCATTTCAGCTACCTTCCAACACCAACGTACTGGTGTTACCCACCAAACTCCCCCGCCCAAACCATGCAGATGGATGAGGGCAAGAAGGCATCTAAAGTCTGTGCCCTGCCAGTTTCTGAGAGAACCCCAGGACAAGGGGCCTGCTCTGCCAGCCTCCCCATGGACTAAGCCCCAGTACCTGGTCCAGGAGAAGGGCTGCTGCTACATTCTGGGCCAGACTGCCTCACTCGGAAGGAGAACTTGGGCTGGTCAGAGCCACAGCCGTCCTCAATCCCATCTACGACCCTGTGGACGCAGGTGCCAGGACAACAAATCAGTCAACAAACACCCACTGCAGTATTCTGTTTTACAGGACAAGATGCCCCACTGTTCACAGAAGCTACAAGAGCTGGAGCTAGGCCAGGGGCTTGGGGTCCCAAGAGAAGGGTGGAACACGTGGTCCCTTTTCCCCTAGGAGCTTGCAGTTTCCAGCTTGAGCGATGTGAAACAGCAAGAGTTCTGAGCAGTGCATGGCCTGAATGGTGGAGTGGGGGCAGGGAGGAGGTGGGGTAGTCAAGGGGGGCTTCCTGGAGGAGGCTGGGAGGGGTTAGCATGGAAGGATGGGCATCTAGGGCAGCAGTGTGCCTGGCTGGGGACCCAGCCCTGTCACTATCTCTGCCTGACTTCAGTGGCCCAGAGCTTGCTCACCTGGGGCTCAGATCTGGGGGCACACTCCATGGCACAGGGGGCAGGCGCAGCCCCTCCAAGCTCCGGGGGTGAGTTGAGGGGCCGGCCTCAGCCTGCAAAGCCCCTGCCCTGCCTGCCCGCCCTCTGCCTCCCAGCCGGGGCCGGGGCGCAGTTCGCCGCGGCGATAGCAGCTTGGCAGCCGAGGACGAGGAGGTGCAGCCAGGGGACAGCAGGGGGCTGGAGGGCTCATCAGCCGGGGCTGGGGAGGCTGTGGGGCCCTGCTCCCCATCTGTCTCCTTCTCCTCCAGGGTGGACATGAGGGTGTTGTCGCCACTCAGGGAGCTGGTGTCTGCCTGGGGAGAGCAGGGGCAGAGAGTCAGCATGGATAGCACCCGCAGTGTCCCACTGACCTCCCCCCCCGCCAGGTCTCATGGTCCTAGAAGCCAGGTGCTGTTTTTGTTAAAACAGGATGCAGGTGTCTCCTACCTCCTGAGGAGGAGACTGAGCAGGGGGAAGGGGTGTTTTCCTGCTGCCATCACAAAGCCACCAGCCCGGGAGGCATTCACTGTCCCTCAAAATTCTAGCCAAGCACGAACATGCTGTCCCTCTACTTGGTCTCTGAGGCACACTGAACTGTCCAGGAGGACCCGGTACTAAAAACTGGTTTGGAATTAGTGACATAAGGCAGGGAAACTCAAAAGCCCCTCAGAGTGGTCCTGGGTCACGGCAGGGCGCTCTGCAGATGTGGCCTGACCCGAAGGCACCGCCCCTCCCTTGCAGCCTCACAGCCTGCTTGTCTGGTACCAGTGGACTTGGTCAGACTCTCCTGGGCCAGGGAGAGCAGGAGAGGTGGCTGAGCAGGACGGGGCTGGGCTCTAAGGGCCAGTGAGGGAGTGAAGGGGCGGGAGAGTGTGGAGCCACCCCCATCATGCATGCGGTGCTCACACCAGGCCGTGCGCTTACACAGCACCCCCACGGACCCCCTCTCCAACTCCCCAGGCCTCCAGCCCTCCCACGCACAGACACGGCGCCCTCACCTCGGCGGGGCCTCCACCAGCACCCAGGTTGTAGCTGAGCTCCCCTCGGAGGCCCCGGCTGAAGCGGGGGGCAAACTCGGGGTACAGTGCCAGGCTCTCATGCAGCCCGGCCAGCTGCAGACACTGTAGGACGCAGTACGTCAGCCCCTTCACGTCGGCGTTGGCCTTGACCACCTGCTCACGCCGGGGCAGCTCACAGCCGATCAGGTCTCCCTTCCCTGAGAAGAGCCAGCAGAGGTCAGCAAGCCCTGTCCCTCAGCCACCAGGTGGGGGACACCTGGGGCCTCTCCAGCCAGGACAAGAGCGGTGGGGCCCAGACGCTGGCCGGCCCCCCACTGCCAGCCTCACTGGCTTCTCAGAACAGCCCTGTGGCCCGGGTGCTCAGTCACCTTTGGGGTCAAAGCACTGTGCTGAAACACCCGAATTTTAAGTCTAATGGTTCCCAAGTTGGATGTGGATCAGAATCCTCTGGGAAAGAAATCTATCAGATTCCCCGTACAGAATCGTAATATCTATTGGAGACCGCACAATTGTTTTTAAGCCCCGTGGGTGATTCAGGTGGAGCGTGTCTAGGAACCAGTATGTGGAACCAGCAAGTTAGTGCTGTGTGCATGTTGGGGGGAGGGAGGGTCACATTATTGCACCAGAACCTTGGTGCCTCTTCTATATGGCAGATCCTATCCTGAACTGAGTCTGTGGTGCTTTCTCCATCTTACCAGAAGGTGTCAACGGAGGGGTTCCCCACTACCCAAGTGAGACTGCCACCTGGCTGACAGCGATTGTACAATGGCATCAGAGTCCACACCCCAGTCTCAAGAGATGTTAAATTGCAGGGTGGAGGGGGGCTTGGAGGGGGGGAACATATGACTTAGAATCAATAAAATAGGATGTCTCCAATCAGGGACACGATGAGGGTTAAATAAGTTAGTGTAGATAAAGTGTTTGGTCACATAGACGGTCGGTCAGAGTTCATTTCCTTCCCTTCCCTCTTGACAAGAACACCCTATAGCTGATTCCCATCAGGGATGGCTGGCCACTGGGGCTTGGGCAGAGCACTCATGGCCCTCACAAGGAAGCTCAGCCCACAGCCAGACATTTCACAAGATTAGACAGCTTTTCCTCATCCGTAAGGAAAAAGATGGCTTGCCGCCACCCCCGCTGTGGGCTGCCTCCCGCTGCCAGCAGAACTCACTGAGCTTAAAGGCCTCCTCTAAATGTTCACGGACTTTTGCTCAAACTTAAGTGTAGAACGCATCATCGTTAAATCTTATTTTCTTGGCTCCCGGCCATCCTTCTGGTTCCTTCTGAGAGCTGTTTGGATCTCAGTGTGATCATCTGATGAATGAGCTCTCTCTCCTCATGTGTGTCATCTGGAAATAGGATAAGGATGTATTTCTTGTTCTCATCCAAGAAGGGAGAGAAAAACAAGAGATAGGACAGGACCAAGGATGGAGTTCTGTGCCACTGGTCTCGGGGACCAGCTTCCGGCTGACCTCAGCCAGAGCTTCCAGCTCAACTCATCAAGGCGTGTGAGGTCCTCCCCACACCATCCCTCAGCTCATCTCCCTTTGTCTTGCCTCCGTCCTCCCCCATAACTAACTTTGCATGCTTAGCTGTTAGTTTATACACAGAGGTAGGGGCCAGAATTGATACTGCTAGACATGCGTGAGCCTTAGCTGCCAGGAGCAGGCAGGAAGCACCTGCATGTTCAACTAAAGAGGCAGGTGGGTGAAGGCAAAGCAGAAAACCAGGCTATCATGAAGGCTAGGGAGCCGGGCATCCATCAGGGCATCCAGCGCAGCCAAGTCAACAGAGGAAACCGTCCATCTGGAACATACGGGCAGGGTCAGGACAGATCAGAGGTGGCGTACGTCCCAGCGTGGAGAATTCTGGAGGCAAAGGCAGGACATGGGCAGCGGCCCTCCTTGAGGCTGCCTTCACACCAGACACGGGCATTCTGAGACCTGGTGCCTGGCATCAAAGAGGGATTCTTGCAGGACCCATGCCAGCTGCCAGCCACGCTGCTTCCTCAGCTCCAAGCTGAAAGCCATCTGCTTAATAATCCACTGGACAATCTTGCTTTGGAGTGACCAGTTTGCAACTGTCAAAATCTGCATTTTTGCCTTTCTGATTTATCTCCAGTTCCTCATAATTTCTCCCGGATTGCCAGCCATACGTGAGTGGCCATAATTCCATTTGCTCAGGGTCCTGGCATTAACTGCACATAGGGCCAGAAGTCAGACTTGTGAACAATGCCTCTCTCAGTTCGCATGGTATTTCTTTCTTCTGTTCCTGTTGGAAGGCCATCCTCAGAGGGGAGAGGATGGCCACACAGTTGCTGCTGGGCATGCGGTTCTCCAGGTGAGTGACAAACTCCAGCCTCCCAGGCAGCAGCAGCCGTCCCCACAGGGAGTGCACAAGCGCTGCTGCCTGAGGACTGGCTGTGGTCCGGGCACCTTCCATCCGAATGTGAGGCCCTCTGTTCCCCACAGGGACCACAGCGTGCCCACAGCCCCGGAGCCTGCAGCCCCATGTCGCCCACCACCCTGAAATCGCGCCCTTTTTGCGGATGACTCTCCCCAGAACAGAGCACTTAAGAGTGCAACATCTGAAGCCTGAGGCTGAGAGTCAGCAGACCAGGTTCCAGCCCTAGTGGCCTGCCGACTCGTTAACATCTCAGAGTCTCAGTCCTTCCGTGCAGAACAGGAATAGCAATAGTTTCTCCCAGCTGGGTTTTGTGAGGTTTGCGTGAGTTGAAGCATGTAAGGGCCTGGATGCAGGGCTGGCTCCACTGTAGGACCCCTGGGGCCAGCACTGTTACCATATCGCTTCCACAACTGCAATCTCTCCCTCTTTATCTAAGGGACTGATCTAAGGATCAGTCTTTTCTCTTGCCAAGAAGGGAAATGTATTTGGAGCCTGAGCTCTGTTGTCACCCATCTCAATCCCCGCCCTGCTCTAGGAAAGTAGCATCTCCTGTTTTCTAACAAAAATGGCATACAAACACACATACAGTCGATTAATCTTCGACAAAGGAGGCAAGAATATACAATGGAGAAAAAACAGGCTCTTCAGCAAGTGGTGTGGGAAAGTTGGACAGCTGCATGTAAATCAATGAACTTAGAACACTCCCTCTCACCATACACAAAAATGAACTCAAAGTGGCTCAAAAACATAAGACATGGCACCATAAAAGCCCTAGAAGAGGACATGGGCAAAACATTCTCCGACATAAACTGTACGAGTAATGTTTTCGGTCAATCTCCCAGGGCAATAGAAAGAAAAGCAAAAATAAACAGATGGACCTAATCAAATACCAGCTTTTGCACAGCAAAGGAAACCATAAACAAAATGAAAAGACAACCTATGGAATATATTTGGAGAAAATATTGCAAATGATATGACCAACGAGCTTAATTTCCAAAATAAACAAACAACTCATACAACTCAACAACAACCATAATCACAGCAAAAAACAACCCGATCAAAAAATGGGCATTAGAACCAAACAGACATTTCTCCAAAGAGGACATACAGATAGGCAACAGGCATATGAAAAGATGCTCAACATCACTACTTGTTAGAGAAATGCAAACCAAAACTACAATGAAGTACCACGTCACACTGGTCAGAATGGCCGTTATTGAAAAGTCTACAAACAACAAATGCTGGAGAGGGTGTGGAGAAAAGGGAACCCTCCTACACTGTTGGTGGGAATGTAAGTTGATGCTGCCACTATGGAAAACAGCATGGAGATTCCTCAAAAAACTAAAAAGAGAGTTGCCAACAATCCCACTCCTGGGCAAATATCCAGACAAAACTCTAATTCAAAAAAATGCAAGCCCCCCTATGTTCATAGCATTACTGTTTACGATAGTCAAGACATAGAAACAACCTAGATGTACATTGAGCAATAAATGGATAAAGAACAGGCGGCGTGTATGTATATATGTATATAGGAATACTGCTCGGCCATAAAAAAGAATGAAATAATGCCATTCGCAACAACATGGGTGAAACTAGAGATTATCATACTGAGTGAAGTAAGTCAGAAAGAGAAATGCCATATGATACCACTTATATGTGGAATCTAAGCTATGACACAAATGAACTTATCTACAAAACAGAAACAGACTCACAGACACAGAGCACAGACTTATGGTTGCCAAGGGGGAGGGAAGACAGGGGAGGGAGGGAGTGGGAGGCTGGGATCAGCAGATGCAATCTATTATATATAGCATAGATAAACAACAAGGTCCTGCTGTGTAGCGAAGGGAGTATATTCAATATTCTATGATAAACCATAATGGAAAAGAATATTAAAAAGATTGTATATATATATATGTATAACTGAATCACTTTACCATAAAGCAAAAATTAACACATTGTAAATCAACTATACTTCAATAAATTAAAAGAAAAAAAATAGCGTTCATGCCTCCCTTTTTCCTGCCTGAACACTTTCCAGCACTTGCATCTTTAGCATTTGATTTTTCCCCCTTAACAGGAAGTGCTCCCCTCCGTCCACTCACAGACCAAAGGCCGGCCCTTTGGTCTCAGTCCGGCCTCCCGAAATCCACGAGATGAGGTCACTTCTTTGTGTTGCCACCTGGTGGTCACTGGGTCCGCTCTGAGCTTTGCTTAGGGCTCCATGGCTGCTACCGACCCCACCCTGTATGCCCTTCCCTGGTGGCCTTGCCCACATCTTCTCCCTGCAGAAGGGACCGTGGTTCCACCCGCCCCGCTCCCCAGCCCTGGCATCCTCCATTTCACCCTCACAAACCTAGGATGGCGAGCACGGTGCCGCCCTTGAGCACCTCCATGGAGCCAGAGCAGACAAAGTAGAGGGCCTGGAGGGCGTCGCCCTGGTGGATGAGGTACTCGCCCGGTGTGCAGAAGGCGGGCCGCAGGGCCAGGGACAGCGCCCGCAGGCAGCCGCGGCTGGCCGCCTCGAACAGGGGCAGCTGCAGGACCTCCTTGTGCAGGTGCATGGCAATGTCAGCGCGGAGCTCGTCCGGGAGGCTCTGCAGCAGCTGCGGGTGGCACCAGGTGGGGAAGGTCAGAGTGGAGAATGGGGGCAGCCTCCCGCCAGCCCTTTCCACCCGGAGAGCCTGGGGAGCAAGGGGAGGCGTGGGAGGGACCGGCCTCCCTCCCCTCCAGCAGCCCTGCTTTTCTCCACCAGGCCTTGGGCTTGGACGTCAGTGAGCAGGGCCTGTAGATCTAACGATGGTGGAGAGGGGCCTCCGAGCCGGCTTGGCTTCCTTCTGCTCCTCCCCGCTGTCTCCCCAGGAGAGACGGAGGCACGGAGGTCAGAATGCTGCCTCCCTTGCCCTCCAGCCCGCTCCTCGGAATCTTGGGCGGAGCGCACGCTCCTGGAAGGAGCAGAGGCTGGAAGGGCCGGCCCTGGAGGCCCGCGCACCTCTGTAGTGTCGATACCGTTGTTCACCGCCCAGGTCGCCTGGAAGTACTCGAGCATGCGCTGCTTGAGGGGCTTGGGGATGCGGTGGATGCGGATGTAGTCGCGCAGGTCGCGGGTGCGGCTGTGGTACAGAAAGCGGCGGGCGTACATGCGCTGGATGATGGCCGTCACGTTCCCAAACACCACCGCGTGCATCAGGGCTGGGGAGGGGGGCAGAGGGGTCACCTCCAGGACCTGCCCAGCCCGGCCTGCCACGTGCTGGACACATCTGTCCCCCCAGCTCCTACTCCGCCCCCAAGCTAGGAGAGGTACCGGCTGCCGGGTGGCCTCTCCCGGCCCTGGCCTCGGGCTCCCTGTTCCTCTAAGGCAGACGCACCTCGGGGAAGGACCTGGGGACCCTGCGAGGGGTGGGGAGGCCGGGGCCCGACCGAGGTCATGAGTATGGGAGGGGGCCCTGGACCAGAAGCGGGGCAGGCCTCACCGCCGATGAGCATGGTGCAGATGGAGAAGATCTTCTCCGTGTCCGTGTTGGCGGACACGTTGCCGAAGCCCACGCTGGTGAGGCTGCTGAGCGCGAAGTAGAGGGAGGTGATGTAGGCGCTGCGCAGTGAGGGGCCGCCCAGGAGCTCGGGCCCGGTCCTGTTGGCCTCGCCGAAGCTGCTGCTACAGTTGTCACTCTGGCCCGAGCTGTTCCCTGCGGCGGGGCTCCGGCCCACCAGGTAGTAGGGGGTCTCCAGTCGGCGGGCCAGCTCCTGCAGCCAGCCTGGGGAGAGAGCAGGATGGCGCTGGTGCACTGCGGGGACAGGAGTGCCTGCTGCTTCCCCTGGGGTGAGGGGGCACTTGGCTGCAGATCCACCCTCATGCTTCTTCCAGGTGCGGTCCTCCTCTGCCAGCCTTGCACACCCCATCCTCCCTTGACCCTCACCAAGACAAGCCCATGAGGATGAGACTGTCATCTCCCCAGACGGTGTCTCTGGGTGCCGAGCCTGCAGTGAGGAGCGCTGCACCCTCCTCCCCACAGTGGCACTAAACCCAGGCAGTGAGCCCAGCTAGAGGGGGCACAGGGGCTGGAGGGCTCGGTGTACCAGCCACAGCCTCACTCCCAGGCCCCCCTCCTCTGCCTGATCCTCCTAGACTCTTCTCACTTTTTCTCTGAGCTCCGGAAAGCCATCCTCCATTCAGTCCCATCCTGCCCCACAACCACACACACCACCCAATCTCGTGCACATGTTCTCGAGCACAGTGACACAGATGTGTGCCTATACCCCATTGAGGCTATAGCTGTGCTCCACACAGTCAAGAAGACAAGGACACACATGTGAGCACAGTCCCAGGAGCACAGCTATGCCTGTGCACACTTGGGAGAGAGACAAGGACACACAGGTGCTTGCACACTGACTCCCAGGTAGGAGAGGGACACACCTGCATGGACATGAGCACACAGGTAAGTGGACACAGAGGCTCTGCACACACACAGACACAGGCCAGCCAGGGACACTGCAAGGAGAATGAAGATCACCCCAGTCTCCGCATCAACCCCACGTTCTCTGGTTAGACCTTAGAGGGAGTGGGACTGCGTAGTGGTGTCTCTCAGGAGCCCACAGCTGCCCAAAGTCACTCAGTCCTGCTGGAGGGATGTGGGAATTCTAAGGTGTTAGATGAAGGTCCCCAGGGCCCACAGAGGCCCCAAGAGTCCTGGCAGAGGTGGGGGCCACGGAGAGCCAGGGAGAAAGGGCAGCTCTAGCACAGGGGTCCAGAGGGTGGGCTCAGGATCACAGGCTGCAGTTGGACCCACCTTTCCACGTGCCCCTCCCCAGGCCCCTAGTCCACACTCACCCTAACACCACACACAGAGCCCCCTGTGGTCCTCACACCCCTCCTCTCACCCCCAGCTCTTCATTCAGTAACCTCACACATGTGCCAGGAGCTGGGGGACCCCCAGGAGCTTCCTGCAGAGGAAAAATGTACCCAGCACCTGAGGGCCCTGGGGTGGGGCCCAAACCCATGTGCTAGAGTTAGACGACTTCCTGAAAGAGGGGGCACTGGTGCTTGGTCTCGGAGGATGGGTGGTTTTGAGATAAAGAAACTGAGAGGGGCTCATTCCTGATCTAGGGAAAGGCCTGGACTAACCTAGATCTGGCGACAAGTATAGACAAGTAGCTTAGCTTAGCTAGAATGTGGGGTTCACGCTGGGGAGCAAGCTCCAGGCTGAGGAGTTGGGGGTATATGTGAAATCCTGAGGCAAAGTGAGGACTTGCCCTCCTGTTATTTGAGACGTGAGAACACGAGGAAGTGCACAGTCGTTATTTAGGTGGCCTCCGAGGTGAAGCCCGTTGCTGGGGGAGGGGGAGGGGGCTGGAGGCAGGAGAAGGAGCAGGATGAAGGGAGGAGCCCCTCCTCACTTAGTCTTCGTCCTGGGGCGTCCACAGCCTCTGATGCTGGTGGTGGGATACTGCTTCTGCTCGTGGAGGGTCAACTGCAGGGGCTGTTCTGAAGGCTGATGGTATTCCTATTGAGAAATGTCCCCAAACGACCTCCCTCAGTATTTAGCACCATCTTTTGAAAATCCAGCCCATCTCCACTGGGCTAATGGGACTCTGGGGTGGGAACGCTGTGTCCACACCCAGGGCAATGCAGGGGCCCAGAACCAAGGCAAGGAGGCGGAGAGAAGGCACCTCCCACCAGACAGAGCTGGGCCAGCAGGGGGCGCCACTATCTCCAACGGACATCCCTACCAGGGTGGATTTCAGCCCGCCTGGGTGTAGCTCCCACCGTTAAGGGTAGTTTCCCTGGAGACAGAAGGGGCAGATGCAATTGTGAAGGACTTGGAAATTCCCCTAAAGTGAACTAGTGTGTGTGTTAGTCGCTCAGTCATGTCGGACTCTTTGCGACCCCACACACTGTAGCCTGCTAGGCTCCTCTGTCCATGGGATTCTCCAGGCAAGAATACTGGAGTGGGTTGCCATTCCCTTCTTTAGAGGATTCCTGACCCAGGAATCAAACCTGGGTCCCCTGAACTGCAGGCAAATTCTTTACCGTTTGAGCTACAGGGAAGTTCCTAATGTGAACTAGTACCAGCCCTAAACTGAAAAATCCTCTGGAACTTAGGGTTCAAGGTATGATCTGCAAAACAGTCAGAAAGCCCCCTACAACCCCCATTCTCTCCATGGAAGGGTGCAGAGCTCCTCTGGGAGCCAAAGGTGCTCTTCATGTCATCTCAGCAACCCCTGTGAGGTGGTCAGAAGGGAGCAGCCACATGGACGCAAGACTCAGGTGTCTGGATCCGGCTGGGGAAAGCAACTGGCCCCAGGGATTTGCAGAAGTCTCAAGAGACTTGGGTTCGATCCCTGGGTGGGGAAGTTGCCTTGGAGTAGGAAATGGCAACCCACTCCAGTATTCTTGACTGGAGAATTTCACCGACAGAGGAGCCTGGCGGGCTAAAGTCCATGGGGTCACAAAGAGTCAGACACAACTTTGGGGTCAGGGCTTTGCGTCACTGTTACTGATCTCCCAATCCTCTGACCTCAGGGCTGCCTCTGCCACAGCCTCCCTCTGGGAAGGGCAGGTGCCAAGGAGCTGACACTGTCCAGAACATTCTGGTTCCTGTGCTCAGCAACTAGAGCTTTGGGGAATATCCAAGTGGGCCTCTGGGCTACACACCAGTCTCCATGGGCTTTGTGAACGGGGGAGGATTCGCAGAGGTCTCCTCATCCCCGGGCACTGATCAGAGCACGTGTCTAAGGCCACCCTGGACTCTGGGTGACCGACCCCAGAAAGGAGCAGGTAGTCATAGGGGGGCGTCTGAGCAGCTGGCCTCTCGCCCACTGACCGGAAACGGGGCCTAAAGGCCAGTTACCAGGAAGTTGCCGGAGGGCTGGAGGGTGTGGGCGGAAGAAGGTGTGTTCAATTTTGGAACAGAATGGTCTGGAGATAGAGAGGATGGAAGCTGAGATGTTCACGCAGTGGTGCCAATGCAGTCGCCCAGGGAGATCAAGGCTGGGGAGGGGTCTGAGGAAAGCCCGGGGCAGGAGGAGGCCTCATCCTGGGGCAGAAAGGTAGCTGGCAGGGTCAGGTGCTCTGGGGACTTCAAGGGGATAAGGGTTTGGTCCCAGAAGGTCACTGCGACCTGCAGGGTGACATTTTGGGTTGAGCGGTGGGGGTGGAAGCCCTCCTGGCAGGAGTTAAGTCGTGAGTGGGAGGTAAGCAGAGGGAGGAGCTGTGAGCGTGGAGGTGAAATGAAGGAGAGTGAAGACACTGGTGGGGCGCAGGGAACGGCTGCATTTCAGGCAGGGGGAGGCTGACGCGGGTGAGAGAACATGCTGCTGGAGGTGAAAAGAGCGGGGAAGGGGCCTTAGGAGCCACGGTGGTGGGGAATGAGTTTCCAAGAGATTGGTGGGAAAGTGCCAGGCATGCGAGGAGCCCCTGACCATGGGACACCATGGGAGAGAGGCCTCCTGAGAGGGGTGGGCTTCCCAGGTGGGCAGGGAGCAGAAGCAAGTGCCATAGGCTTGGCCACGAGGAGGCCACGATGGGTGAACAGCCTCTCCTAGGCAGCCTACCAGGCTTTTTCCACAATAAGGGGCTGCTGGAGAGGGGCCCTGCCTTGAGGGGGAAGCTCTGACACACTCCCCTCTACACATACACACCAGCCCCCGTCTCCTCCTCACAAGCACACACAGACTTGCACACACGCCCCAGACACACAACTGTGAGCATGTACACATGCAGGCTTGCACACATCTCTCTGACACCTTGTATCAGCTCACAGATGTCCCCTGACACACACTTGAACTCACATTTCCCTGACACACACACCCTTGAGTGAACAGATTCCTTGGGCACATGTGTACACACACACACACGCACGCAAGCAGCCTCCAGTACCGATCTCTGGCAGCTCCGAGGCACTGCTCTCAATTTCCCGCTGGCCAATGTAGAACCAGACGCAGGCCACCCAGTGGGCGAGCAGGGCAAACACGGCCATGAGCAGGGTCAGCACCACGGCGCTGTACTGCGAGTAGCGGTCCAGCCGAGGGAGCAGGCGAAGCAGCCGCAGGAGTCGCACTGTCTTCAGCAGGTGCGCCCCGAAGTACTGAGGTGGGGGAGGCGGGGCGGTCACCCCAGGGCGGGCCTGGCCCATCCCGCCCCCGAGCCCACCCAGCCCAATCGCACTGACCACATTGACCTTGAAGGCGTGCAGCAGGTCGAAGGGCAGCGCTGCAATGACATCCAACAGGAACCATGTGGTAACGTAGTGGAGGCAAATGGACTTGGGGGCAAACACCACCTGGCCTGACTTGGACACGAACGTGGTACGGAAATTCAGCACAATGTCTGTGGGAAGTCAGGGCGGGACTCAGCGTGGGTTGGGGAGGAGCCACACTTTTCTGGGCCCCTGGCTCAGTATGTGACACTGGCCTGGGCCCTTTATATGCATCGTCTTAGTTTTCACAGTAACTGCAATGGGCAGGTACTGTCACGCCAATTTGATGGTGGGAGAAACAGGCTTGGAGAGGCTATGACTAGGTTGCGGTCAAGTGACCCATTAGCAGTGGAGACATATGGAACCTAGGTCCTATTTTAAAGGCCACAGGTCATAAACAAAGGGAGGGCCAGGGGGACAGCAGGGGGCAGTGGAAGCCATGCAGGCTATCCCCACCAAAGCCTGAGGGTCACCAGGGGTGGGACGCACAGAGTGTACATACCGAGAATGAAGAGGACCTCCACAGCCAGGTCGCAGACACTGGGGGGGCCGCGGGCGGCACTGGGCTCCCGGGCTGTGCTCACGCACACGCTGTAGGGCACGGTGACAGCCACGTAGAGGGTGGCCAGCAGGATGAAGCCATCCCAAGTGGCCCTCAGCGCCCCACAGTGCAGCAGGATGAAGGGCGACTTCCGGATGGCGGCTACCTTGTACTCAGGCAGATTTGGCTTCTCCCCAAACACCCCCTAATGAGAGGCAGGGCAGGTCCAGGCAGGGAGGACAGGAAATTGGCACAGGCTGAGTTTGGATAGAGTCTGGCCTCCTTTCTCTCCCTGCATTCTCAAAACCACCTCCGACACAGGTTTTAGAGCAGAAGACTGAGCATTGGGGAGCTCCAGTGACTCAGCTGAGGTCACACAACTGCTTAACAGAGGAGCCAAGACTGAGCCAAGGGCCATCTGACTCCAGGGTCCAAACTCCTCCTTTTATCTTTGACAGCTCAGGCAGGTGACATTCTCGCCACAACTCCCAAAATGCTAGTGGAGCCTAAGTGGCCCCCTGAGCAGTCTCTCGGTGGTAGGCTCCATTCCCTTTCTCCATCTCCTCAGCCTGCCCCCACAGGGCCCCCCTCCCACACACACCCTAGCGCACAATCCACCTTATTGAGCTTGTGCTTGCCCTTGGGCTGCTTCTGCAGGTGCCCAGACAGGTGGTAGAGCACAGCCCGGCTCCGTCGCCGGTTGGCATTGAAACCTTTGGATCCAGCCCGGCCATATCGGCGTCGGCCACCACCTGCGAAAGAAGAAGGGCTGGCAAGAAGGACGGAGAGGGGCACGCACACACTTAGCCCTGGGGTGTGGGGGCAGACGCCTGGCACTGGCCCAGGAACTGGCTCATTGACTAGTTAGACTGTTCAGAGCTGGGGCTCCTGCGTTTCTCACTTCCTAGAGTCATTTGCCAACAACCCCAGCAACGAGCAGTGCTGAGGGTGCATATGGACCCTCCTCCCAGTGCCTTCTTCTAGGAGGAGGTTTGGACCAGGGCAAGGCAGGAGGGGATCTCCACTAGGAAAGGCCTGAGAGAGGAGTGGGAAGATGGTACCCAGAGTGGGGGAGTGCCGGGCTAGCAGGAGGCCATGGGGCAGAGTTGCTGCAGCCCACAGCTGGGGGATGGGAAGAGTATCCCAGCATTAGCAAATGGCAAAGAGGCCTTGGGGCAGCTTCCGTTAACAGCTCTGTGAGCTGTCCAAAGGGCACTTCCAAGCCCTGAGAGGATGCAAGAGGGACTTAAAAGAGGGTTTTGGCTAGGGCTCCCCAGACAGGTTTGTATGAAGAAAAGGAACCAGGTGGGCCTCCCTAATCAGTGGGAAAATGGTACTTCATGGACACTAGTGGAATGTGTTTTTTTAAGTTTCTTAGTAAAGTTGACTTCAAAACTCCAGCTTTGGGGACTTCCCTGGTGGTCCAATGGTTAAGACTTTGCCTTCTAATGCAAAGGGTGTGGGTTCAATCCCTGGTCAGGGAGCTAAGATCCCACGTGCTTGATGGCTAAAAAACCGAAACATCAAACAGAAGCAATGTTTAACAAACTCAATAAAGACTTTAAAGATGGTCCAAACCAAAAAAATCTTAAAACAACAACAACAACTCCAACTGTCTCAGCAAGCTTTCCCACCTGGGCCTGCAGAGATGAGAGAGCCACAGGCTTCTTAGCCAGCAGAGCAGGAGTCAGTCAGTGTGGGTAGGGTGGGGAGCCCTCAAGCCCACACTGGGTGCTATGCCCCCCCGCCAGGCTGAGGTACCCAACAACCCAGGCAGAGCAGCCAGATCAGCGGCCCCTGGGCACCCACCTGACTCCTTCCAGCTGTCAGGCCCCCCTCGGTTCTTGGTTTCACTGATGTCCTTGTGAGAGACCAGGAAGAGGGCCACCTCCCCTTTCTCATTCTTTATGGGTATCACATCCAGGAGACACCAGAACGGGAGCCCTGGGCATGAAGACACAGCTCAGCTCCCATTTTCCGTGTTGCCCAAGACGACAGAGGGGCCATTGACACCCCTTAGTTAAGGCACAAGCCAGCTCCACTTAGGACACTCAGGCTCGATTGAGCAGGGACAGGGAGGGCAAGGGAGAGCAGAGCGGACATTCAAACATGTGTGTTCAGAGATCTGTCCTGCTAAGTAAGATGGGCAAATTCTTCTGCTGGGGGAGAAGGTGGAAATCCAAGTTGGTAACTAGAGGACCAGCTGAGATTGCGGTGAGGACCGAAGAAAGGTGGAGAAAAACGAAAGGGGAATGTGGGAAGATGGGATGAGACGGGGAGATGAAGATGGGAGGGACTGTGGATGGGGTGGGTGCCAGGCTGGGTGAGACCAAGAAAGTAAAGCAGGCTGGCCAGATGGCCCCTCACCACTCTTCCGGTACAGGATCAGCTCAGCCTTGAACTCCTTGTGCTCATCCAGGGCCTTGCGAATCTGTTGGCGGACGAGCTCACTTGTGTCTGGCCCATAGAGGAAGGAGCAGGCGCAGCCCCGCTGCATGACCTCGGCCCGGGAGAAACCCGTGAGGTCACAGAAGCCATCAGAGCAGTAGACCACGGGGAAGAGCCCCGCCACCTGGGCGTTGCCCAGCACGAAGTTACTATCTGCAAGAGAGCACCTCTCAGAGGGGGTGTGTGGTGAAGGGACACAAGGCCTACTGCCCTCCTTTACCACTGCCTGCCATCAAAGGAGGGTGTGTGACAAATCTTGGGACTCCTGCCTGTGAGTATTTGGGCTGGGGGGCTGGGGGAGGGTTAGGACAGGAGCTGTTCATGAACTGGAGTTAGGGTGTCGCCTGTGTGTCAGTGCCCTGCAAGGACCCATTCTCAGCATCGTGTGTGTAAGTGTATTTGAGAATTGGCATACCTGAGCCCTGAGGCTGGTGAACACAGCCCTGTGTGGGTGCTCTGCTCTCTGGAGTGTGAGCTGAGCAGCTGGGGGTAAGCAGTGGGACTGAGGATGTCTGCAGGAGAACTGCAGGACCAGTTCTAGGACAGCCTCAGCCCCACCCCAGCCTCGGCCGGCCAGGTTCGCTCACCTGCCAGGTGCTCAGGTGGGCTATTTGGCTCCTCCCATTGAGTCTAGCTGGGAGAGGCGATTCGAGCCATCATCTATTCTGCACTCTGTCTGAGCCCCAGCTGCCTGACCTGGCTCGGGAGTTAGTGAATGTGATCCACAATGGGAGTGTAAGGGTGGTAGCTGAGCTCTGGCAGCCTGGAGCCAGGAACGTATTGCGGGGTGGGGGGCACTGAATCAGCAGGCTACGGGAGCCAAGTGCAGGCAAAGCAGAGGGAGAAGGCTGAAGGGGTCCTCAGAGAGGGGCTTCCACCCCCTATGAGGAGCCAGAGACTGAGGTAGAGAGCTGGGAAGCCCCACCGGGGCGGGGGGGGGCCCCGGGTAGTTTGAGGGAGGAGAAGGAAGGGAGCTCTCACGACTTTCCAGGGCTCAGAGCCATAGAAAACCATAATTCAGAACTCTGGTTGCCTTCTCCAAACTTCCCCAGTCTTGGTGGGAGTCACCAAACCTGTCTATTTGGGGATAGACGGGCTCAGTGGGTTTAGGCAGTGAGGTGAGCTTGAACCAACAGTGCTCTCCGGAGACCGGTTTACTCTATCTTGGTTTGCAAACCTCTTTTCTAAATCAGTTTTTTAAGCCACCCGGCTGTCTCTGGACGCTTCCTTGCCTCACTCCCCAACCTGCCAGTTCGAGGGTAGTCGATGGGACAGCGCCAGACGCAGGGATGGGATAGATTAGATTAAGTAGCTCCGGGTTCGCTCCCCCAGGCACAGACAGCATGCCCGGCTCCCAGACTGAGAGTTCTAGTCATTTCGCCTGGCCTGGGGCAGCGTTGACTTTGAATTTTTCAGAAACGGCATCTGAAAGGAGACGGTGGTCCCAGCTTAAAGTGGGGCTCGGGGAAGGGAAGGCGAGAGCAGGAGGGCTCCAGTCTGAGATGTCAGGGTACCGGACTAGAGGGAACCCTGGCTAGGGACAGCTGGTCCGGGAGATAGTGGGACGAGGGTCGGGACTCACGCGTGCCGTCGAAGCGCGTGGCGATGGTGTCCAGGAAGGTGTTCTGCGGCGCCAGGAGTCCCCGCATGGCCGGCATCTTAGGCAGCCAAGGCCGCCCGCCCCATCCCTCCGGGGCGCGGGAGCTCAGCGCCGGGGGAGGGCGCCCAAGTCGGCCGCCCCCCGCCGGGCCCCGCGCCCCCTAGCGCAGCCGTCGGGGGTCGATGCCCACCCCGGGCTCGCAGGTCCTGCCAGCCGCCCGCGCGCAAGGGGGCGTCCCCGCCGTCGGGGCCCGGAGCATGGCGCGCTGCTCCTCGCGCCCTGGCAGCCCACGAATCCTGGACTCGCGGCTCCGCTCGCGCTGTGCTCTCGGCACCTTCCGCTCGCGGCGGCTGTAGCAGCAGCTCCCGTTTCGGCTGCGGGTCGGCTCCCTCTCGGGCTCCGCTCCGCACCGGATCCCTGCAGCTCCCTCCGTCTGTCGGGGAGAAGCGGCAGCCTCCCTCCTTCCCTCCTGCGCCCGCCGCCAGCACCGGGGTAACCATGGAGACGGGGCACACCCAGGCAGGGCCGCCTCCTTAAAGGGACAGGCCTCCCGCCGAGGGGATCCCCCTCCCCTCGGGACCTCGTGGGGGCCTGGGAGGCGGCGCCCTCCCTCCCTACCCGCGCCAAGCGGGCCGCCCGGGCCACCCCAAGCCGCCCCGCCCGCCCTTCGGAGAACGACGGGCAAGCGCTTGGTCCCGCTCGGGCTGACTCAGCCGCAGGGGCGAGGCGTCTTTCTCTGCAGCAAGGGGGTGCTCAGAGAGCCTGGCAGCCTCTCCTCCTCCGGAGGGACCTGGGGAGAGCTCAGGCGGGGGCTGAGAGGGGGTTGCTTGTTTTAGAAGAAGCTTTTCCCTTAGGAAAAATGTAACGGGAAAGGGGGCTGGGCCAGCAGGCGGAGGTGGTGAAGACCGGTGGTTGGCGGAAGCTGTGGGGCAGGGGAAGTCTGAAAGGAGATTTGGTGGATGGGGTCTAAGCACAGCTTCTGGGCATCCGAGTCTTTTTAGCCTCTACTTTACCCTCCGGGGAATGGATCAATCCCTCACTAAGCGCATGTCAGCCTGGAGCGGCGGCTGACTGGAGCTGTCAGGGAATTGGAGGGTGGGCAGTCTTGGAAATAAGATTTAGACGCTCTTCGTGTGTGATTGGGAGGTGGAGGGGGTAGGGAGTGGAAAACAGGTGTGTGGCGATGGGGGCGCCCCAGAACCTTTGTCTTGCCCCTACATTTCTTTCGGTCACCCTTTGCCGCTTCCAGGCTGCGATGAAGGGTCAGGTTGCAAATACAGGTACGGTAGCCGTCAGAAGCTGGGAGAAACTCCCTAGCCCTATGTTAGTGGGTCTTTGCGAGCGGGGAGTGAGAGGACCGTGTCTCCTCTGCCCCAGCGCCTTCAGTCCTAGAGCCCTAGGCTCTGCGCAGAAGGGGGTGCCGGTGGCTGAGGGACCCTCCCATCCAGCGAGGGGGTGGGAGGAGGGGCCGACCCTGGGCGGTGCGCAGCCCGGCCCGGGGCCGCAGTCTCTCGCCGGCCTCCCGCGCTGCGTCGGTCCCCCCAGCCTGGCGCTGCCAGCGCCGCTCCTCCTCCCTCCCACGATTTGCCAGCGAGCGCGGCTACCGCCCGCGCCCAGAGGAACCGCCGGGGCCAAAACAGCAATTTGTTCCCGAACGAGTGATGCGGAAGGCTTAACACAGCCCCCCCCTCCCCCGCCCTCTAAGGAGACACAACCAGAGTCATCAGCATCGGAAAGGGAGTGTCTCCCGCTCCACCCACCCCTCATCTGCGACAAGGGCCGAAGCCCCTGGCACCTGTATTAAAATGAGCTGGTACTAGGGGAAGAACAGGAGGAATTTGTCTCCCCTAGTCCTCTGAATTCTGGAATCCCGCTCCCAGGAAGAGCGACCCTAAGGAGTCTGCAGATCTTGCTCCTGACTCCCGCCCTCCCACCCTCTCACCTGTGTCCAGGGTTGCACAGTAATTCCTCCCCCATGGCTCATCTTTTCCCCTCCGGGCCAGTTCAAGCTGTACTGCTAAGGAGGGGGTGTAATTTACCAACTGTCTCACTTTGAAAGGATGAGACTATGGTTGATAGCACCTAACTTGAGAGCCAGGTTAGGTACCTAGGTTTGAATATAGTTCTGCCACTTGCTGTTGTGATTTTCCTTGAGTGACTCAATTTTCTCCTCTGTGAAGTGGGGACAGTAACTACCGCAGAGAGTTGTTAGGAAAATTAAAAGATTAAAGGATCCAGAACAGTGTGTGACATTTGCATCATGTATTATCTGATTTTGAATCTTATAGGAGCCGGGTGACTTATGCAGAATAGATGATACTCACACTCCATCTCACAGATGAGTAAAAAGAGGCAGCGATAGAGACTTGCTCAAGGTTTGGTTTACTGCTAAGGTTCCAATCCTGACACTCTCCTAACCCCAGGTGCAGAGTCCACCTCACTCCAGTATAGCTGTCTCCCACTCTGAGGACCCAGAAACAGCCCCAGGCTAGCTGCATGGCACTCACAAGGACTGGTCATCTGGGGCTGTGCATCAGATCCAGATGGCCCTTGAGTCACCTGTGTGAGCCCAGGTGTTCACGACAGTCTTCAAGCTCATAAGCCCAGGCTGATTTAAAAATGAAGCCAAACCAGACTCTGTGGGTCAGGGCCAGTTGGCGGCAGATGGACTGTGTGGGTGCTCCACACAGTACCTGTGTGTACTAGTATAGTCCCTGACATCAAGTTTGTGCCAAAGCACTGTGCTGAGTGATTTACTTGGATTATCCCGTTAATCTTTATCATAACTCTGTGAAATAGCTACTGTTATAATTGACAATTTACAGATGGAAGGCATTAAGGCAGAGAGGTTAAATATTTTGTCTCAGGTGCACTGTCTCCTCCAGCAGCTCCAGGCACAATGCCTCTGATATCGCTTTGGTGCCCTGGTTGGTCCCAATTTCCAGAGGAAAACATACTAACATAAATTGAACATATGATCACTCTTATCTCAGAATGAAACAGCCGTGTTTCGGGCTTTAAACTGCTTCCGCCATTGCCCATCATAGAATTTGTGTGGACGTGTATGGGATAGAAATGTGGCCACCAACCCTTTCCTTTTGTGTTGTTCAGTTGCTCAGTCGTATCCGACTATTTGCGACCCCATGGACTGCAGCACACCAGGCTTCCCTGTCCTTCACCATCTCCTGGAGCTTGCTCAAACTGTGTCCACTGAGTCAGTGATGTCATCCAAACATCTCATCCTCTGTTGTCCCCTTCTCCTCCTGCCGTCAATCTTTCTCAGCATCAGGGTCTTTTCCAATGAGTCGGCTCTTTGCATTAGGTGGCCAAAGTATTGGAACTTCAGTTTCACCATCAACCCTTCCAATGAATATTCAGTGTTGATTTCCTTTATGATTGACTGGTTTGATCTCCTTGCAGTCCAAGGGACTCTTAAAAGTCTTCTCCAACACCACAGTTCAAAAGCATCGATTCTTCAGCACTCAGCCTTCTTTATGGTACAACTCTCACATCCATATATGACTACTGGAAAAACCATAGCTTTGACTAGATGGACCTTTGTTGGCAAAGTGATGTCTCTTCTTTTTAATACACTGTCTAGGTTTGTCATAGCTTTTCTTCCAAGGAGTAAGCATCTTTTAATTTATGGCTGCAGTCTCCATCTGCATTGATTTTGGAGCCCAAGAAAATAAAGTCTGTCACTGTTTCCATTGTTTCCCCATCTATTTGCCTTGAAGTGATGGGACTGGATGCCATGATCTTAATTTTTTGAATCTTGAGTTTTAAGCCAACTTTTTCACTCTCCTCCTTCACTTTCATCAAGAGGCTCTTTAGTTCCTCTTCACTTTCTGCCATAAGAGTGGTGTCATCTGCATATCTGAGGTTATTGATATTTCTCCCAGAAATCTTGATTCCAGCTTGTGCTTCCTCCAGCCCAGCATTTTGCTTGATGTCCTCTGCATATAAGTTAAATAAGCAGGGTGACAATATGCAGCCTTGACATACTCCTTTCCCAATTTTCCCAGTCCATTGTTCTATGTCTGGTTCTAACTGTTGCTTCTTTACCTGCATACAGGTTTCTCAGGAGGTAGGTAAGGTGGTCTGGTATTCCAATCTCTTGAAGAATTTTCCACAGTTTGTTGTGATCCACACAGCCAAAGGCTTTATTTAGCATAGTCAATGAAGCAGAAGTAACTGTTTTTCTGGAATTCCCTTACTTTCTCTATGATCCAACGGATGTTGGCAATTTGATCTCTAGTTCCTCTGTCTTTTCTCAAGCCAGCTTGAACATCTGGAAGTTCTTGGTTCAAGTACTGTTAAAGCCTAATTTGAAGGATTTTGAGCATGACCTTACTAGCTTGTGAAATGAGTACAATTGTGCTGTAGTTTGAACATTCTTTGGCATTGCCTTTCTTTGGGTTTGGAATGAAAACTGACCTTTTCCAGTCCTTTGGCCACTGTTAAGTTTTCCAAATTTGCTGGCATATTGAGTCCAGCACTTTAACAGCATCATCTTTTAGGATTTGAAATAGCTCAGCTGGAATTCCATCACCTCCACTAGTTTTGTTTGTAGTGATGCTTTCTAAGGCTTACCTGACTTTGCACCCCAGGATGTCTGACTCTAGGTTAGTGATCACACCATCGTGGTTACCCAGGTCATTAAGACCTTTAGCCTGGCTTGATTGAAGGTGTCCTTTCCATCTAGATGAGTGTGTTCAGGCATAGGGTCTCAACCCACTTGACTCCCTTTCATGTCACCTAGTCCCTCAGGTCTCCCTGCCAGATCTGCCTTATAGAGGCTGCAGTGATGAATTCCTTGCCTCCTCCTTCCCTGCATCTACCCTCCCACTAGAATAAACAACACACACACACACACACACACACACACACACACAGAGCAAGGGCCCACATTTAGGAGACAGCATGGTGGGGGTTGGGGGTTGGGAGGAGTTGAGAAGTAAACAGGGCAGGGCACGGGGTGGGGTGGGGGTCAGGTAGCACTGGGCTCCTCACACTAATCTCCTTTCCCTCTCCCCTTTCCCCAGCTCCTGACTCACTGGCCACCGTGGGGAGTCACAGGGAAGGGAGGTTAAGGGGGGGCCCCTGTTCAGAGATAGCTCAGAGGCATTGTCAACAAGAAGAAACTCAGGAGGCTGAGTTTTGGAGCTGCCGTGGGAGGCCTGTGGGAGTATTAGCTACAAAAGGAACAGGGAGAAAGAGAAGGGAAGAGCAAAGCAAGAAAAAAATTGCTCAAGACACAAAAGATGGAGAAAGCCCCCACCCCACCCCCAAGCGCAGGCGGAGTCGGTTGCTGTGTGCCAGGGTTGAGAACAGGTGGCTGTTGGATCAGAGTCCAGGGGCTCCTCCCCTCCCCGCTTCCCACTCTCCACGTTTCTGGAGGTCCCCAGGTCTCTCCTTCTCAGGCTGTGTTGTAAGGTGGGGAAATCTCAGGCTTTCAAGTCAAACTAGCGTAGGTTTGAATTCTAGCTCGGCCACCGAGTGACCTTGGGTGGGGACGGAGGACACGTGCTAATCTCGAAGAGCATCCGTTCCTTCATTTGTGAAATAAACCTTTCTCAGAGGATTGTGGAGAGAATGAGATGAACTTAGTTAAGTGGTTATGATTCTTACTGAAAGTCCCCCTGCGCTTGCCCTGGCCCCAGGTGCTGGGACCACAGAAATGAGCTCAACATGCAGCCTCGATGGAGTCTCCCCACCCCCACCAAAACATTCTGGAATACTCTGAGGCCTCAAGTACTTGGCCACCCCGTGTCTGTCTCATTCTAGACCATTCGCTTTCTTTTAGTGGAGGGTCCCAGCTAGTATGAAGAAACCATGGCAAACTTTCTAAAAAGGAAAGTTAAGTGGCTAATTAACGTGGCTAGTTAACTGGGGGAACCAGATCTGAACCAGGAGTTGGTGAAGGAGCTGGCAGTTTGCTATCATGCCATGCTGCTGGGGGTGCCTTGTCCTGTCCTTTGAGAAACAGCCTATTAAAAGGAGACAGAATGGTTATTTTAGGTCATTTTTAGGGGTCCCCTGGTGGCTCAGATGGTAAAGAATCTGCCTGCAATGTGGGAGACCTGGGTTTGATCCCTGGGTCAGAAGATGCCCTGGAGAAGAAACTGGCAACCCACTCCAGTATTCTTGCCTGGAGAATTCCATGGACAGAGGAGCGTGGTGGGCTACAGTAAATGGGGCCAGAGTCAGACATGATTGAAACACACACACACACGCATTTTGATGTTGCCTCCTGTGAACAGCCACCTGGACTTCAGGCCGTTGGGGAGACACTGCAGTGGACCACAAGCCCTGCCCACTTGGATTCGCAAGGGAGTGAGTCTGAGAAATGCTCTAAGTCTCTCACCTGCGAGTTTGAGCAACACCAGAAAATGGGTTTGTTTGAAATCTAGTTACAGAGAAAGCCTAACTGGGTTAAGTTGGAGAGAGACATAAAAAGGAGACCTGACTTTTCCCTGAGGAATCAGAGTGGGTGGTATTTGTTCCTGCTGTTTTGACGGCTGTGAAGGGGCGGGTGGGCTGGAGAACAGTTGTGCTGCTGGTGGTGATGGTGGGTGAGTTTCCTCACCCAGAAAAATCTTCAGCTAGCGTTTCCCCTGGTAGGGAGTCACAGTGTAGGTAAGGAAACTCCCTCGGCACCCGTGGGGAAATGACAGTCCCTGGCTGTCCCCAGGGAGATGCTGCCACAGCCTCGCTCCTTGTTTGTCCTGGTTGGCACCATCAGCATCTGGGCTGTGTCACCCTGAGTAGTTCAGAACCAGGGGGGCGGGGAACAGGAGGCATCTGAGGGGGGCGGTGCTTTCTTGACAGCTGTCAGGACAGATGTGCTGGAGGGATATACACTCAGAGGAGAAAAGCTCCGCAAGGAATAGGATGACTCAAGTATTATTATTTATTTATTCTTTTGGTTAATTAGGTCTGTATGGCTGGAGATTGGGGAAGTCTTTCATGCGATTTTTAACAGGGTGGGAGAGACAGAAAAGTAAAGAGTTGTTAGTGAATGTTTAACTTGTCACAGGTTAGCCTGGATATGAGAATCCTGCTCTCCAGCACCTGCTTGATACCTCCATTACCCCTCTGTGAAGTAGTGACCACTGTCTTCACTTCCCAGTTCAGGAAGAGGTTCAGAGATGCTATTTGTCCAAGGTTAGCGGACCACATAGCTACCAAGTTATAAAGCCAGAATTAAAACCCAAATATATGTCTCAAAGGGCTTCCCAGGTGGCGCAAGTGGTAAAGAATCCGCCTGCAATGCAGGAGACGCAGAAGAGGTGTGTGTTCAATCCCCGGATAGGGAAGATCCCGCGGAGGAGGGCATGGCAACCGACTCCAGTATTCTTGCCTAGAGAATCCCATGGACAGAGAAGACTCGCGGGCTGCAGTCCATGAAGTTGCAGAGTTGGAAATGACAGAAGCAACTTAACACATATGCATATGTATCAAAATTCCAGGGTCTTTCCACTCTACCACACTGCCTGGCTACCAGACACTGCTTCTGTTTAAGGAGCAGATAAGAGCTCTCGTTCCTTCACCTGCAAAGTGAGTGAGGAAAGAGCTGGGACCTCTTGGCCTCAGAACTCAGCAGAGTGCCTAGAATCCAGAAGGTGCCTCAATGTTTAAAGGAAAGAATACGTTCAGGTGGCTAAAGCTACCGGAAGTCTAGCTAGGCTAGTTTTACAGTATGTTGTTCTGGCTACTAGCGTTATGGTCTGGTACTCTGAACTGGTTAAAATACTGACAAAATATTTCCTTGAATCAGCTGCTGACCTCCAAACATGTACCATTTTGGATACCTGTTTCTTCCATGAAGTGTGCTTCCCTGCGGATTTAATTCTCCTCAGTGGGATGAAACCTGTATATTAGGCAAGACAAACCCTCACTTTGTTCAGTCAGATGGCAGGAATTCCAGGACAACAAGCCATTACTCTAATGACCTTCTCCAAAAGCAGAGGCTCACAGACTGATAACCATGTGTCGTGGCTTTTCCAGGCCACTCCCAACCTAATTAATATTTCATCCTGTTGTACCCCATACATACTTTCATACTCACAAGAATGTACCCTTGTTTTAGGATTCTGAAATATAAACCACTGAACAAGTGCCTGATCACCCCCTGGGATGGATCTAGTTGAAGCACAGGCAGGCCCTGTGAGCAGTGCTGCTCCATTTCACCCACAGAAGACAGCAAGGCTCGTCAATGCAATACTATTTAATACCTTGTATTGTTTTACCTGTCTATATCAGTTGTCCCAAGTAGTTTATCAGCCCCAGGAGAGGCTATGTTTTAGTCATCTTTCTCTCTCCTTAGCTTCCAGCTCAGCAACTATAAAAAGCACTCCCAAACATTGTTGCTAAGAGTGTAAACTCATGCATCTTTTAAGAGTACTTTATCAGTAACTGTATGGTCTAACAATTCCACTCCTAGGAATTTATCCTAAAGATCTACTCTCATATGTTATGAGTGATATATGTATTAAGAGAGCATTTGAGCAATACTTGTAATAGTAAAAAACTGAAAATCATCATTAGGGACTGGTTGAACTAATTATGATGAATTTATACAATGGGATACTATGCAACCATAAAAAGAACAGGTGTATTTATGTATACCAATGTTAAGAGGCCTAAGCAGTGTACATTCTTCTGATATATCAATATAGCAAATCTCTGAAGAGAGACAAGAAACTTAACAGTGGTTGCCTCTGGAGAGGGAATACATAGTCTAGAGTGGAATGGAAGCTTATTTTTCATCATATATCCATTTGAACTGCTTAGGTTTTTTTTTTTTTTTTTTTTCAAAAAACTATTCCCATATATTGATTTTTCTTAAAGCCAAACAGAAACTAGTTATAAAAAGAAAGGACAAATTAAAAAAAGCAAGCAAGTTGTTTAGGAATATGCATAATATGATTTACATTTATATAAAAGAGAGAAAATATATATTTGCATGTTTGGATTTAGAAAGTTTGTGATAAGTTATACCAGAAACTTATCAGTAACTTCTTCTGGGGAGTGGGACAAGGTAGCCAACAATTTTTTTACTTTCACATCATGTATCCTTTCATACCTTGAAAAAAATGAGCCTGTATTAGGTTTTTTTTAAAGTGAATTTTAAAAACTGCTGTAAATAAGGGGCCCATTAAATATTTGATGTACCTAAAGAAGCCATGTTAATTTAAATTTTCTCTCTCAAGTGGCACATAATTGACAAAGCTAAACCTGAAGTTTCAATCCTATCTTGTAGTCTGGGAAAGGACACAAGATTGATCTGTAGGACAAAATAGAAAGGGAAGGAAACATGATTAGGTAGGATGTTTCTGCACACACAGCAGGAACTGCCCAGGGTACAGAGCCTCCCTTCTCTTGGAAGGAAGAGCTGTCATGGGTAGCAAAGGATGAGCTGCACAGTTCAAACTTAAGATAAACTTAACTTCTCTTCACTGAAGAAAGTCAAACCGGCAAATTTAGGAGCAGAATATTTACAACATGAGATCCTAAATTAATTATAGTACATATTATCTAAAAAAAGAATGGTGGAATGCATATAGTATGCTCCTTTAATAAAAAACAAAACCAAAAATTAAAAGCCTATGTATGTGTATATGTATATATATGCTTTGAAAAAGGGTTGTAAGGATATATGCCAAATTATTAACAGTCATTACCCCCGAGGAATAGAATGGGAACATGGAAAACTTTTTTTCCTCTTACATTTCTGCATTATTTGATATTTTATTTTATTAAAGTTTTTTTTTTAATGTGGACCATTTTTAAAGTCTGTATTAAATCTGTTACAATATTGCTTTTGTTTTATGTTTTGGTTTTTTGGCCATGAGACGTGGGATCTTAATTCCCTGACCAGGGATCAAACCTGCACCCGCTGCACTGGAAGGTGAAGTCTCAACCACCAGACCACCAGGGAAGTCCCTATTTGATATTTTAAATGCTACTTTTATAATTAAAAGCAATATATTTTTAAAAAGCTTCATAATTTTCAAACTTTTTGTGGTCCTAGAAAAAAATCTTCAAATGTTTTTCTATAAGGAGATTTTAATTTCAACTTGAAGGCAGTTTTGACAAACATGTGGCCTCCCATCTGTTTAGGTGGTTAAATACAGTCTTGCCTGGATACAGGGATAGACCTCATAATCCTTCAAGGCCACTTCAATCTCTGAATTTCCTATAAAGTGTAGGTGACCAATTAATCAAAGCAGGACGGATGGTGTTGTTGGATAAATTCCCCCAAATGAGGTAGCCAGCTCCTTAGAAAATGGCTTCCCAGTATTCCTTGACTACTGTTTTCTTTATTGAAAGACACACACACACTCTTTCTCTCTCAATCTGTGCAACCAACCTGAACCCTGGCAGTTCAGCTTCAGCCAAAGGGCCAGGGGAAGCCCCGAGGCAGCTAGGTTCTGCACCACTGCCACTTACAGCCTGGATGGCAGACTTGGGAGAACAGACCCTGAGAAGAAAAAGCTCTGCTGTGATTAAATCATAGAGGCTGGGGCGGCTATGGGGCGGCAGTCTGACAGCAGCACCACCTGCCACGTGCAGGAACCCGATTACGTAGTGACACCTGCTATTCCTGAAGGGACAGGGTGGAGGACAGGGGTGCAGACAGAGCCTCTGCTGGAGCTACTGGCAGTTGATTTTTCAGAGCTGGTAGGTTCTCCTTTGGAAAGTTACCCTTCCGTCTCCTACAGACCTCTTCCCAAGAGAAACAGCTGCATCTGCTCACCCTGACTTTTGTATTTAATTTGGTTCTGAAGCTAAAGCAGTGGACAAATGACTGAGGAACTGGATACCCTCACTGAAGCCCCAAACAAGCTGTCTGAGTGACTTCTATTCCATGAGGCCCAGAGAAAAACAGTAATGAAATGAAGTCGCTTCCTGCGGTGAAACAAACGTGGGAACATTTATGCAATTGTTTTTATTTATTCAACTCTAAAGACTGACTGCAGCAATTTTTGGATGGTTGACACCTTAGATTAACACTAATTATATTGCTATAAATTTGGTTCAGGGTCAGAATGGGAATCAGGAAAGAGGGAGAACAATAGCAACAAAAATCTTCAAACACTGAAATGAACAAATACTTTTTTCCCTTGAATTAATGCTACTTTCCCATAGACTTCCCTAGACTGGTTTGCAGCCTAAGGTAATAGAAAACAAGGCTTGGGCATATGGAAGAAACCGCAGGTTAAGCCATGGTGCCAAGCGAGAGATTAAAACCACGATCTGAGTGTCAGGCTCAGGCACAGTTTAGGAGCCCAGACAGATTCTCAAATGTGTCCCAGGGTCCTTCCATTTTCACCTATTCAATTCCTCCTTTTCTGGCCAATTCAGAGCTGTACACAACCCCCTCACTGCCTCTCCTGCTCACGCTGTTGTTTACAGGGAACCCAACAGGCACGTGCGGCTCCTGCTGCAACAGAAAGGCAGCAAGACCAGCCGTGATCCTTCTCCTCATGAACGCCTGGACTGTCGGGCTGGCTGAGGAAGGCTTCTTCAGGTCTCCGGAAGGCCTGGAGCCCCGAGAAGAACACTGCTTACCCTTGGGAAACCTGGCAACAGTTGCCTGTGATTTCTGGTGGAAATGACCAATCAAAATCAATCCATCTCACTGGAAAAGGTCAAGGGGGAAAAAAAAAAAAACAGCTTCCCTTCCAAAAATGGTAAAGAGGAAACGAGGAGAGAAGAAACCAAAATATTTAGAATGGCATAAAAAGTGATATGCGTAAACTTCTTTTTGTTATTAAATCTAACTATAAGTTTCCTAAAGTCCAGTTACCAAGTTGAATTGTGTGGGAAAGAAGAGAGAGACGGCTGGAAATTTCCTCAGGAGTTCACAGCTTCAGGCTGAGAGGTCCTAGGTTTGCGCTGGGGGAGCCCCTTCCTGAACGAGGGCTTGGGTGGGCCGGGCTCCATGCTGGCTCCAGTCCCATCCGTCCCTGCAGAGTGAGCCTGGCCCCGTTCACTACTGCCTCCTGGTGCCTGGGATGGAGCACTCTGGTACCTGGAACCAGATGAATACCATGAGCTGTTTCTGTAACGACCCACGCTGTCGTGTCGCCCTTGGTTAGTGGGGTCACTGGACTTTGGGCCTTGTGGCCTGTAGCCTTGTCCTCCTCGTCTGTTTCCTGGCAATACCTAAGGATAAAAGAATACAATGTTCAGAGCACAGAGGTATGAGGGCACACCAGGTGTGCCAGTTCAGTGTACAGGAACATTCTGAAAGCCTAGCAGTGGTACCCCATGCTTGGGACTCGGTTCTCTCTTAATACTCAGGGAATTTGGTCAGCCGATCCAACCTAGACCTAATGAGAACTCATAAACCTTTCGCTATCTCCCCTCTGCCTTTCACCTCAGGGTCCTCTCCACTGAAGAGCTTTTCTTTAGCTGGGCTGAGGAAGAAAGAGCATTCTTTGGGGCTATTATAAGCCCTCAACTGGGCAAGTGTCTTATCACATGTCTGAATTTTGTAGATCATAAGCCATTTGTAAAGATAATGAACATCTGAATAATAAAATACGCTTCACTATGATCTACTTTGCTGTATATCATGAACCACAGATTAAATCACACTGCTGTGACATTTAACACATTCACAGTACAACCCGGAGAGCTCGTGGCACAGGATTTTATTTTTGTCCTCCAATTCCAACGTAATACCAGCCTGAAGAACTACTTACTTCAGGGTAATGCACAGCACTGCCTTGGATGGCTCTTATGGTATCTCCCTCAAATCAAGGAAAAGCAACTATGGATTCTGCTTCAACTTTCTAGCATCTGCTCCTTGCCCTACCTGGTTCATGCTCTCTCTCCCGGTGTGCTCTCCCTGTGCTTCTAAGGAGCTGCTGCTTCAGAGGCATTCTGGCGAAACCTGCCACTGTGGTGCTTTCCACCTCCAGATGGGTGCACGACTCCCAGTGTGACCAATTACCAGTCAAGACTACTGCCTACGACAGCGAGGATCACTGCCAACATCAGAAAGTCAGTAGTCCTGGCAACGGGAAATCTAAACTGGCTGGTGAACTGGAACATACACACCAAACCCTTTCTCTGGAACTAACTGAGGCTGGAGGGATTCAAGATAGGTGTGGAAGGGGCATAAAGAGAAGCCAGTCATGTACTGGGCTGTCATGTTAAACTGTGACAACCTGGTTTAAAAGCTTTTCTGCCTAACACGCTCAGTGTGGAAGCTAGGTTACCTCTCGGTGAGGCTGGTAGGATCGGCCACCGGAGTTTGCTGTGGTTGCAGGCGTCTCTCCCGGTGCCGAGTTCTTCTTGTTAGCGCTTGTAAGGCTGGCAGCAGAGGCGCAGGTGGAAGCAGCAGCAGCAGAGGCGTCACACGGGCTACCCAAAGACACAGATGCGACCAAGCTACATCGAGACCGGGTCGAATAGCTGTTCTTTGGATGGGACACTGAGACAGAAATATGAGGAAGATGTGGTCACATGATAGAAAAGCACGCCTGGTAATGTTCTCCCTGTTTCTCCATTTTACAATGAGCAACTTAGGATAAAGAACTGTCTGAGTATTTGTAAAGCTAAGCTTTTAAGGAGGTAACAGGAAGGAAAACCTCCCTTCTGCCCTCTTCCTCCACGCCTTCCAAATCCCCGCGGCTTTGTAACAATCCGTCAGAGCGGCCCATCCCCCCACCAACTAATGATTTCTTGGCGTTCCTACCACCTCAACGCCTGGCTTTGGCTCCAGCGGCTGACTAAGCCTAGGAACAATAGTATGGGCCATATGTTCAGTTTCCTATGCAAGGAACATTTCTAAAGTACCGACTTCGCAAAGAAAGAAAAAGTTAAATGAAAAGCTAAATTCTTTTTTAAACATTTGAATGATGCAAGATGAGTTACGTACAAACAGAACTAGTCTTCACAACAAATATCTATCTTCCTAAGGTTCTTTCTGCAAACGTAACTCCAAATTCAAAATAGCAATCTAGTTGAAAAATATTAACATTTTCAAGTTTTGTCAGAATTCAATGGTTTAAAAGTAGTCCCTAGATTTTTTTTCCTTGGTTTTAAGCCTGGGCTAATGAGTCTGAGTGAACTCCGGGAGTTGGTGATGGACAGGGAGGCCTGGCGTGCTGCGATTCATGGGGTCGCAAAGAGTCGGACACGACTGAGCAACTGAACTGAACTGAATGTTGAGTTCACAATCACTGCCCTAAGTCCAACATTTATTTCACTTTTATGCCAAGACTTAAAGAACAGAAGAGCTGAGCTCAGGGTCTCCAGGTTTGACTGATGCATCACTTACAAGCGTTCATCTTAGAGGCATCTCTGTTCCCACCTCCTCACCCCCTGGCGGGTGGAGGAGGTGGGAACAGACACCTGTTATGTGCCAGGCAAAGCAGGTAGTGTTACCTCCATTTTGGAGAGGAGTAAACTGAGGGCAGCATGTAGAGTACAGACACAGGGATTCAAACCTGGTCTGACTCCAGTGCACATGCTCTTTACACTGCAGCCAAACACCTCTCAGCTCAGCAGAAAATGATGAAAAAACAACCATAAATTTAGGGAGTTGGGAAATGCCCATCCTCAGAGTTCAAAGCATCTGTGTTCACTGACTTGTTAAGTGTCTCCAAGTCCCTTCTCATAAAAGCAAGCAAGCAAGCAAACCAAAACCCAAGAAGGAGCGAGAGTCAGGGGAGAAGCCAGTTGGCACTTCAGTCTCTAGTTAGGAGAGGGTGGTCTTCTCCTCACCGTCTCTGGCACCCTGAATCTCTCACCATCTCACCTTGTCCAAATGAATCAATGTTCTTCTTCAGGGTCTCTACATCACAGGTGAATCGGGCCACTCGTCCCAGATCCTCATCATATTTACGTTCACTAACAAAGTGCTGGAGAAAAGACAAAGACAAACCTCCAGATGAGACAAACAATGTGCGGGATTTCTATCTTGCTATGCAATGCAGGAGAGCTGGCTTCAGTCCTGGGTCAGGAAGATCCCCTAGTAAAGGAAAATGGCAACCCACTCCAGTACTCTTGCCTGGAGAATCCCATGGACAGAGGAGCCTGGCGGGCTACAGTCCACAGGGTCACAAGAGTCAGACACGACTTGGTGGCTAAACCAACCATAAACAGATAAACAGGATTACTTTCAACTGATTTTTGTGCTTCAAATTTCACTAAGTGGTCATATATTACCAATGCTGGGTGGCTGACGAAAGCCAGCCGTTTTCTTTAAGAGTCTAAAGATAAGTCCATTTGGGAGCGTTATGAAATGCTGTATGAAGGTCATTAGGTGGAAATCAAGAGAAACTTAAGGAGGGAGAAGGAACTCACGATGGAGGGCCATCTTTCTCTCCACTCTTGGCTACTCTTCACACTGCTCCATTATATACACAGGCAGAGGCAGCAAAAATGTCCATAGTTACAACAATGATTCCATTTAAATAAATGGTTTGGTGTTCTTTAATAGAAACTTCCTTAGGAAACCCACTGCACCTCTTTATACAAAGTAGGATTTGTTAGTCCTTGAAATAGGAACAATTTCTTGAGTTGGAAAATCATTCATGTGAAAAGTCAGCTTTGCAAATCAGAAGAGTTTGTGCTGCAAGTAATTTAATCCTTTTAAGCAGACTGAGCCGAGAAGTAACCAACCTCTTGGGTCAAAAACTAACTATACTACAGAAATAGTGGGACTAGAAAAATGTCAGGAATAAAATGCTTCTGGGGTCTATTTCAATAAACAATTTCTAAGGTAGCCTGGAATCATTTTTTCAGATGACAAAGAGAATCAGAAAGAAAAGTTAAGGCCTAGATATAATTTGGAAGAACTGAACTCCTCAGAGCAGTCCTCTGTCTGGGGGTGTCCTAATTCCACTTTGGATTTTCAAGGGGTAGAATCAAATGCATCAAATCCTTGGGATGCACCTAGAAGCAATAAATGGGAGAGAAGGAATAACAATTAGCTTTGGGCCTTGAAGTCCTAAAGCTTCAGAGTATATTGTGGCTCAGGAAAGCTCATGAATCTCTATAACAAAGCCTTCAGACACGTAATATCAGTCTGAGATTAATTCTGAAGCAAATTCTAGGGTTTGCTGAGCCAAAGACATAACAGGAATGACGGAAATAAAATGATCTGGAAATAAGACATTTAAATTGCACAGCACCCACTTCAGTACACTGAAAACGTGGAGAAACAGATCCTTAGTCAGCCTGCAGAAATATTTCTAGCAGCTCTTCAACCACGTGGGAAGGGGAACAGATGAAGCCTATGAGAGCCAGAATTCTTATCTAATTCCAAAGGGGTTTCCGGCTTCTCCCAGATAGTTGAATGAGACTGGCATCAATACGAGGAAGACTCTCCATAAATTTAGCAAAATAGCCTTAGTTAATTAGAAAATGGTACTTTAAAACTTACATTTCTGGCTTCACTATTTCTCCCCAGTATAGTCTAAGGGGAAGGCGCGAGGGGCTAATACAAATATAGGTTTGCATGAAAGACCAGGTCAGGATGGTAACCGGGATGCCTGTAAGGTCTCAGATGATCTTCTGTCTGTGCTTTTATTTTCCAAAGGCTGTTATAAAACCTCCCCAGTAAGTATTCCTCTTAAATATGGCAGTAAATTTCACACTTCAGAAACAGCAGAGTTAGGTCTTGGGAGCAGAGAAGGCCAACTCCCTTGGTTCATACAGCTCACAGCTGAGAAACAATTAGAATGCCGGTATCTACAACTACCCATGATTAACCCAGCTTCTCTTGGGTGCCCATCTTAGTCTCAGAAACACTGTTCTTTACATAAGAATTTAAAACGTCTGAGTATTGAATCTAAATAATCTTTACAGACAGATTACAATATAACCAACATCTCAAACTCCCCATTTTTCTCTCAATCATTTAAATGTCTACTGAACACCTACTAGGTGTCAAGGCACTATGCCGGGGCCCTGGAGACACAGTAGTGCCTATCAAGTGAGGAAGACAGGTTACTCAACTACACATGCAATTATAAGTGTGCTAGGGGGCACAAACAGGGGATGTGACAGGAAAGCCAGAAAGGATGAGGAGATCAGGGATGAGATGTGAGCTGGAATGGTGCGGGGTAGGGGGTTGGAGGGGAGTGGGGGAGAAAGGAGGGAAGAGAATGTTCTGGGCAGATGGGAAAGCATGTGCAACAACCCTGACAGGAGGGAACAGGTATGCCTGGGGAAAGGAGAGCTAGCACAGCTGAAGCGCTGGGAACAAGGGGGACAATGTGCAAAGGATGGCAGTAGGGCCAGACCATACGGAGCCCTGTAGGCCGTTAAGGATTAGAGACTATTCTGAAAGCAACGGGAAGTCTGAAGCAGGGTCTGTAGTGTGAGGAACAGATATGAACAGGTGAGGATGGCAAGGTGGTGGCCAAGTGGAGAACTGGAATTAGTTAAGAGGCTACTTCAGAAGTCAAAGCAAGAGATCACAGTAGTTTGATCATGATGGTGGTGGTGGAGACAAAGAGAAAAGGTCAGATATGAGATTGTGCAGAAGGTCAAATGGACAAGGTCTGCTGATAGATTTAATTGTGGGGAAAAGGAGAAACTTTCTAAGGTTTCCACTTTGGACACTGGGCAGATGACAGTACCACTTACAGAGCAAGAGAACTTGGAAAAGGGCCAGGTTTGGGAAGAAGGGGTCATGAGTTCAATATATTGGATATCGCCATGAATTATGGAGATTTGCTACCTTAGTCCCCGAGGGTAAGAAGAAAGCCAGAAAAGAGAAGGAAGTTTTACCTTGATATCAGCTCTGAGCTCGACCAACTGCTCTTCTGACATCCGAACAGCCACATCAGTCATCTTCTTTAGAAGTTCGGCTTTCTTTTGACGGCTAAGCAAAATTTCCACTGTAGAGGGAAAGAGAGCATAACTCTTATGGTCTGCTAAATAGGACAAAGAAGGACTGGAAATATAGGCCTTGCAGTGTGTACTCGCACAGCCAAAGGCTTAGCTGCCCACCCACCCAGAAAGTGAAAATACCAAAGGTCCAGTTTCCACCTTCTTGAGGGACTCTGAAGGCAGTTTATCTGGTAAACACTTTTTTATGACTCATAAAGACTCATAAATCATTTGCCATTTTTCTTTCTCCTCTTCCCAGTTAAAAAAAATTTATTAAGAAGCATGTACACTGGGACTTTCCTGGTGGTCCAGTGGTTAAGACTCTGCACTCTCAATGCAGAGGGCATGGGTCTGGTCCCTGGTCAGGGACTAGATCCCACAGGCTTCAACTAAGGGTTCACACACTGCAACTACAGATCCTGCATGCTGCAGCTAAGACCCGGTGCAGCCAAAATTAAATTAAATCTTCCACTTGACTCTGTGTTCCCCTCCCTGGAAGAAACCACTGACAACAATTTTTCACGTATATTTCCTAATATACTCTCTGCATATATGGAATACCACAATACTCAAGTTCTCTAATGATGCATATTTAGATTGTTCACAGTCTTTTTTTGTAGAATAACTTTTTAAATATTTTAATTAGAAAATAATTTTTTTTTGGCCACACTGTGGATCTTAGTTACCTAACCAGGAATGGAACCTGAGCCCCCTGAAGTGGAAGCTTAAAGTCTTAACCACTGGACCGCCAGGGAAGTCTGTTTTACTGCTTTTAAAAAAACATCATCTTTGGTTTGCTCTGAGGTGCATAAATCAGGTATGGCCATGAAGGATAATAGATAATAAAAAGTCTCCCAGAGTAAAGAGCCAGGGACTACAGAGGACAAACACCCTGTAAGGCTGGCTGGGGAGAAGGACAGCGAAGCCTGGGTCCCTCATATTATTTTGGAGATGCCCTATAGCCCTGGACTGCTTACCTCTGGACCTTTCATTTCATGAGAGAAAAAGAACCTCACATTTATTTAGGCCATTCCATGGCATGCAGTTAAACTCAATTCCTAACTGTTACGCACAGAATCCTATAACCTACTGAGAAATTAGCCAAATTTAAGTTAGAAAAAAATAGAATTTTTGAAGAGCTACATTCGGTGTTACAGAGAGCTGGAATGTCTTTAGCAGGTTTTCTCAGTCTGATTTGCCACAAATGTGGATGGGCTGCCCATTCCCCTGTCAGGTTAAGCAATAGGGCACACTTTTGCAATAAATTAGGAACATGCATATGAAAGTTTCTCAACACAAAGGCCCAACAAATACAAATGATTCATTGGTCTGGCTCCCAAGATAAAATCTATTTGTCATTTGTATCAAATTCACTTTCTCTCAGCTTCAGCATTCTAGGATTCTAAGATAGAATTGCAAATCTCAAGATTTACAAATCTCAAACGTGTCAAGTACAGATTTCTACACATAGCATACAATTCAGAGAGCCTAAGTATACGATCTTGGACAAGTCACATTTTTTCCAAGGAACTAGCTTTTTCATTTATGAAATGAAAAAAATTAAAAAGTCAGAAAACCTAAATCTCTCGTAAGGTTGATGTTAAGATCAGATATGAATGAGTGTGTAAAACCCTAAACTGTGAAGTACTATGAATAATTAATAAAACGATAATACATAAAAAAGAAAAAAGAAATTTGATATTATTGGTAAAAGAGTAATTACATTAGTGTCATTGAGAACTAGGATTTTTAGTATGGGAGCAATGAGATACTGATATAAAATTGATGAATTTGAGCAAAAATCTGTAGCTCTGAATTTGATACTAAAAGATTGGCCATGAATTGATAATTGGTTAAGGCTGGGTACTGGGGGGGAGGTAATTATATCAGCCTCTCTATTTGAAATATGTTAAATTTTTTCCTATAAAAGATGTAGTTTTAAAAGCACCTTCTTCTCAACAGGAAGGACTATGTCTTTTTTCCTCTCTGAAACTTCACCTTCAAAAAGAGAACACATCGGTACGAGAATGGACCGAAACTGGCACTAGAAATTTCAGGATATACCACTCAGTTTAAGTGATATCTCACCTCTGAAAAACAATGGATAGCATCTCTGCTATGTATCCAACACTTTGTTGCTGCTGCTGGTGCTGCTAAGTCGTTTCAGTCGTGTTAGACTCTGCGACCCCATAGACAGCAGCCCACCAGGCTCCCCTGTCCCTGGGATTCTCCAGTCAAGAACACTGGAGTGGGTTAAAATGGATCAAAACTGAACTCAATTCAGTGCTTCAAAGCTGCCTCCTCTGGTCCAAGACCACAGACACAAATGTGAGTCATTTCAACTTATATCCATTCTCAACAGTTTGAGAGCAGGTTAAAAGAAACAACCTTCCTAATTACAAATCTGGCATTCAATGCACGAAGATAAAAACTGCTGAAAAGCCCTAAATCAATGCCACGGTACAAAGTGCAGTTGACATTCTCTTCTTTTCAGATAGCTGTCTATCTTTAACCTAATCCTTAACAGAAATGACAAAAACAGTGATCTGGGTTCTTCTGTACAAAATCCCACAAATTATTCAACTTAGACTATTCTTCCAGAATCTATTTTAGTAATCTTTCAAAGAGTCCCAGTCATGGGTATCCTGAACCCTCAATTAATTGACTTTTTCCCTAGCCAAGGATAACAGACACTGAGTGAAGTTTCAACAAACCGAGAAAACAAAGTTCTGCAAGAGGTAATGACAGGGATATATATATTAATTGTAGGCAACCTGGTAACGTCTCTGATTATGTCAAAGGCTTTTTCCCAAGTAGGAAAAAACCCAAAGGAATTATTCAGTCACTGAAGGAAAAAACAAAATAAACCCCAGGCACCTGCAAGATAACCGATTTTCCTTAGCTGGTGCTGAGGTGGCAGATACCATGATGTAGACATTGAAATCTATATTCAAAATATTAAAATTTGGAAATATTGATAAACAGGCTATTATAAAGTTGTTTCACCTGAAAGCATTCCTATGTCAGCATAGTACAATTGCTCAAGACTGTTTAACTAAATATACAAACTCTTACTGTGGCATTTACATTGAGCTTTTGTTATGGGGATTGAGAGGCAGGTACTTATTAACTGCTAATAGTTTTAATAAAGATCAATCTTACTTGCTTCAGCTTTCACTTTGTCCATTTCAGCAAGCAACGCCACTTCCCGATCCATTAAACTAGGAAGGGATGACAAAAGGAAAGAATATTGGATCAGAAACTCAAACAGAAAAATGGCACAGTGTTAATAGTGGAGAAAGACTTATGCATTTGTTCCCTAAAAGCATACTACAAAATAAGCACTGTATATACCACATGAAAATCTTACCTCGCCCTCAGCAAAGACTATTTTAAAGATTTCAATACAGAAATCTAATTCCCTTTTATTTCTACTGACACATATTACAGTAAATCAGTAGCTAGACATTTAAGGGTTGGGAACCAGTAGATGGCAGTAGCGAACTACAAAACACTTTTTGGTAAGTTGTGCTAAAGCACAAGTCCTCACGAAAATTACATATTTCTACATATGTGCATATATTTTATTTTATATTCTGGTCTATAAAACTGGTCGGTTTTGCTTCTAATGAATTTTTACCAACCAATACCCCTGCTAGGGCCCAACACATTTAGCCACCATTAGGATTTATAGATCTTCAACATTTTAGCACAGTTGCTTACCAAGTCCACTAGCACTTTCGTCTTTAGAGTAGTCAAAAGACACACATACTGCTGCTAGTTTTGGATAAACGTTTAATAATAATCCAGAAAAGATGGATCAAAGATTTCTGGAAGGCTTTTTACCGAAAAAGAACATTAAACAGGCAAATAGAATTTTCTCCACTATAAATGTAAATGGTTTGTAAGCATGGGAAAGCTTTTCCATGTTCTTATAAAAGAGCCCACCATCTTCAATGAACATATAGAGAGATAACAGGTTGCCCTAGTATTAAACCTCTGGATACAAATAATTTTCCTTACCACATCAATTTTGCTTAAATCTTACAGAGTGGCAAAAAAAACCCAAAAAAACAAAAAAACTACAGCTTTACTATCTGTACAAACATAAAATGTTCCAACTCTCTTCATAGTTGACATTCATTCTAATTTCTCCTTTTGAATGGGTGTATAACTACAGGGTTAATAAAAGTTCTCTCGTTTCTGGTTGTAAAACTAATCACACACATATGCATACACACACACACACACACATATATATACACATACACACACACACAGGGAAAAAACCCAACTCAGTTTAGCTCTATATGTTGTTATGTTAGCACAAAGTAGTTAATATGGAGACTATAGAGTGAGATATTCAAAAAACTATAAGGCAGGGACATTTTCTCAAGGAGTAAAATCCTTCATAGTGAAGTGATAAAGAACAGGTTTGATAATCATTATGCATGATGTTAATACACAGACTTGTAACAAATTTGGTCAGCATATTAATTCCAAAGTGCCAGACTAGAGAGAAGAGGGCTTCCCTGGTGGCTCAGAGGTTAAAGCGTCTGCCTGCAATGCAGGAGACCTGGGTTCGAGCAACACTTTTGCTAAGAAAGCATTTCCCAAACCCTGGCAACATTTTGCTCCAAGAACTCTAGCAGCATTTGGAATACCTAAAAAGCAAAACAAAAGCACATCTGAGACAGGAGCTGCCAGGCCTCAAGTTCAGTATTATCACTTCTCCTCTGCTGCTGAATCACTTTAAAATGCAGACACTGTCCATCAGATGACAAATTTAACTGACGAAGCTTGTAAAATATTTATTAAAAGAGCTTAGCAAACAAGTAAGCTTTCTGCAGCTTACAATCTTTATTATGAGGTAGCAGAGTGCCACAGGAGTGCCAGAGTGCCTTCCTCTCAGCAAGGAAAAACAGTACCATCATCATGAGACTTTTTATAGTGTCACTATGAGCTAGCACGTCAGGACGGCACTTCTATTTCCTGTAAGAATGGTCAGCATCCCTTTACACAAGCTTTGTTTCTTGAATCACTCATTGGTGATCATAAGAAATCCACAGTGCAGTGTGTGGGGAATCATGACGGCGTGAGTGCTCAGTTGTGTCTTGACTCTCAGCTACCCTATGGACGGTGGCCTGCCAGGCTCCTCTGTCCAGGGGAGTTTACAGGCAAGAATACGGGAGTGGGTTGTCATTTCTTCTGCCAGGGGTCATATGACCATTCCAATAAAAAAATAAGCTTACCTTTCCATGCCAAAAAACACTGAAAAGCAATAAGGACTTTTATTTCTTTTTGTTTGTTGTCTGTCATGTTACTATCTATTGATAACATCTACTGAAAGATTCTGTGATGTCAGCCAAGCATTAAACAGAGGAATCTATGGACTAACTGTTAGGATATTTTCTCAGAGAGAAGCCTGATGAATCTCTGCAATTTTTCATTAAATTTTTTACAAGTCTTTAAAATAGAAAAATGAATAAATGTTAAATTACATCTAGTGTTAAGTACCTGACAATTAGTTTTTCTGATAATAATTTAAGTGCCTGACATTAAGCTTTTGGTTGCCGACATTCACTTCAAAGATAATCATCTCAAATAAATAAGCTTCACAAGAGAAAGGGCCAGGCCAGGCCATCCTCTTAGAAGGTCCTGGGTGAGCCACATAACTGACCACTTGAGTGACCGGAACTTTTCCTTCCCATGTTTTAATTCTTGCTTTCATGTTTTAAATCCACTAATAAAGAATGAACCCACAAAACTCAAGGCACCCCATCCTGGACCCCAATAAAGTCATGACTCAAGGTTCATGCTCTCCTTAAACACACTTTACTGGGTGGTTCTAGGCATGCCATGTACCCTCCAGGACTTGTGAGTAATAAACCTTGTTTTTGTTGCTGAGGTGCATGTGGCAATCATTAGAGCCACAAGGGCCTGTCTGCCACAACACTGATTCACGGGGTGGGGGCCACAAGTAGTCCAGGGCCCAGGTGAGTGCCCTCAGGCACTGCTAGCTGATGGCATCACCGAAGTAAGCTGAGACCAACACAAACACTATAAGAACTTTCTTAAAAGTATATCACATAATGTATTACAGTTGTATAGATGAATGACTATGTTTTAGGTAATGAATGCTAGAGCATTTAGGGATGACACGTTATGATGCCTGCAACTTCCAAATGGTTCCACCAAAACACACACACACAGCAAAGACGCTGATCACTGTACTCCCCCTTCAACTTTTCTGCATTCTGAAAGTTTAAGTTGTGGAAATATGTGCATCACAAAATAAACGGAGAAAGTGAGAAGAGTTAAGAAGTGGAAAGTGGCTAAGCATAAGATAAAGAGCAGAGGCAATTTTCACAATTAAAAGTAGTAATTTAATGTAACATAACTTTCTGACAATGAAGAAACTTTAGCTAAAGTTTTCCATCTGTTCCTAAGCTGTGGTGGTGCCAGAAGGAATCTGTAGCCGAGAGATTCAAAAGTACCTGTGGTTTGAGGTAACAGTCTTTCAGATGCCATAACTATGAGCAATGAGTCCTTTCAGAGTGATGAAAGGCTCATTCACACCACCAGACTTTCTGTTGTTACCTTACTCACTCAGTACATGAGGGTACTAAACTTGCAACTGTCCTGTCAATTTCCTGAATGGAAACACACCATGATGAGCATCTGATACACTAGACTCAGAAACTGCTAATGAAATTCTGCTAAATATCCTTGGGACTCTAGAAAGACACAAGGTCTTATTAAGCCTGGGTCTTATACAGCACACAGAATTTCCATATCCTGTCTTTGACCACAAAGGATGGTTTTAGATGTCCTGTCACTGTTAAGGAAAAAGACTGGTAAATGTCTGAATGTTCTGTATTTCCTTCCCTCCTTACCAAGACTTTTTTTTTTCCACCATCTTACCATTTCCTCAACTTACTCTAAAGCTTTTTGTGTAATTTACTTGGTCAAAATAGTTGTCCCTGTAGCATCACCACTCATATCTCTAAGATACATTATATGTCCATCATTGAAAGTAGGCTCTTCAATTAATATTTTTAACATGTAGCTTACTGATTATACTATTACCTTCAGTAATTTCTTGGCTCCAAAAAACTATTAACTATCATTTGTTTATGATCGTTACATTAGTGTGTGTTCAGTCACTTTCTTTGTGTCCGACTCTTTGCAACCCCATGGACTGCAGCCCGCCACGCTCCTCTGTCCATGGGATTCTACAGGCAAGAATACTGGAGTGGGGTGCCATTGCCTCCTCCAGGGGAGCTTTCAACCCAGGGATGGAACCCGGGTCTCCTATGTCTCCTGCATTGGTAGGCGGGTTCCCAGTGTCGCCTGGGAAGGCCCAGCTGCATTAGAAAACACTATTATAACAGAAACAATTCTAGCAACTGTTGAGCAACTAATTATTTCAGGGGTTTATACTCTAAACCACCTAATAATGTTCTTACAAAACATTTATACTTGATTTTATTTGCTGAAAACTTAAAACCTATTTATTATAATTCCACTAAAGCAGAAATCCAAGCAAAGCCCAGCCAATGCAAACACCTTTATTTTTCTGGACACTTCCTCCTTCTCATATAAAACAACCAAAAAAGAAAATTTTTAGTAGTTTTCGTTAGCAGAGAATTAAATGACACTTCATTTGTTTCATAAGTCTCCGTATTCCCAACACTGGTTTTATGAGTATGGTACACACATTTGGGCTCAAAGAGCATCTCAGTTCTAAAGTAATACCAGGGACCATATGACTCGATGATATCTTACAATACTTACAATATGTTTTGGGAAAAAGAAATAGCAGCAATTTGCAGGGGGGCACAGTTAGATTCTTGGTCTGGGAACTAGGAATCAAACCCGTGTGTGACACATGCCCCAAGAGTCTCTCTTCCAGCTTTAGTGCAAAAGTGAGCCATCAATGGTGACGGGTGGGATGAAGATCATAGGTTACTGGGAGTCAGAATACACAGATTCAAACATTGAGTCTGCGACTTAAATATGATGTCATGTTAGGCAAACAGCTTAACCTAAGACTCAAATTCCTTTTAACAAAATAAATTAAGGCTTCCTCTTCACAGGACAGAAATCAGTATGAAGAAATCAGATAGTATGATTGAACATGTTTGGAAAGGAACCTGCTTGTTTTGTATGACTTAGTTATTTTCTCAGATGGTTAAAGAGTTAGAATTCTTTTAAATTTATTTATTTTTAATTGGAGGATAATTGCTTTACAATGTTGTGTTAGTTTCTGCTGTACAACAGTGTGAATCAGCTGTATGTACACATGTATCTCCTCCTTCTCAAGCCTCCCTACCCCCACCCCCATTCCACCCCTGCAGGTCGTCACAGAGCACTGAGCTGAGCTCCCTCTGCTATACAGCAGCCTCCCACTGACGATCTAGTTTACACATGACAGTTGTATATATGTCAATACTACTCTCTCAATTCATCCCACCCTCTCCTTCCCCTGCTGTGTCCACAAGTCCGTACTGTATGTACATTTGCGTTTCTATTCCTGCCCTGCAAATAGGTTAATCAGTACCATTTCTCTAGATTCCATATATATGTTAATATATGACGTTTTTCTCTTTCTGACTTACTTTACTCTGTATAACAGGCTCTAGGTTCATTCACTTCACTGCAACAGACTTAAACTCATTAGAATTTTAAGTCAAAGACTATCAAGAACCATGGAGGCCAAATACTAGTAGAAATAAGATGCTAATGTACTAAACATGCAAAAACTGAAGAATAATTTAAAACTAAAGAGTGCTAGGTACCTTTCTGATAACATATTATAACAGTAGCCTATTCCTTTATTTCTATGGTTTTTAGACATTTTTGAAAGTGCTTTTGTTCATAAAATGATTTTCTGAATTTTCAGCATCTCTATAGATGAACTTTAAGGATCTAAAAGCATTTGTTAAGACTAATGATAGTTTAATATAAGAAAAGAGAAGCTCAAATAAAAGGAAGTAACTTTTCTAAGGTGAATGAACAATCAGCCAGGAAAAATTTCAGTCTTAAGCACAGGCTTATATTGACTTCATGTGTTGCAGAATCTCAAATTTCTTACGACTTTTCTCCTTTTAATAAGTATCTTTTGACTTTCAATAAAACAGAAACTTTATTTAAAAGGCAGGTTAAGCATGTATCCTTTGCCCTGACACATACTATGACAACCGTTCAAAATGGTTTACACACTCTAGCTTCATGTTCCACTTCATATCCTGCTCCCTAACAGACCTAAACTTTAAGTCAACTAGGAGCTCCAACAATGTGTCAGACAGATTTTATTAATTAACAAGAAAAGTAAACCTGGGTCTAGTGATGATTATTACTGGATCACCAATAAGGACAGATTTGACGTTTTACATCCTGGAAAGCCGCTGCTTTTACCTCCCCACAGGTAAATGTCAGCTTTCATTTGGCCCCAGTGTGAAAGCACTTATCCATATAATTCCCCTAGTGCCCGGTCAGGTGTAATGTAATCTTACTGTTGCAAATATGTTAGAACCTTTTCTTTTTTTTATACTATAACCAACACAAAAAATGACTTCCTAAGTGACATTAACTCCAAGCTCTGGTTCAGTGCCAAAGGGAGTTAGCTCACCTGCCAATTATATCTTGAAGTAGCAACTACAAGGGGCATGGAAATAAGCCAGTTTAAAAACCCAGTCAGCCAGAGAGAAGGCTTTACACCAGCAGGAAAGTGCAGGTAATCTCTTTCCTCAAGTTAAATTGACCTGGTTGCTACACCTGCTAATCAATCCTAAATATACAGTTTCTAGGCAGGAAACCACTTCATTTGTCATTTATTAAAGGAGGCTCCCCCTGGCTGGGTTCCAAGTCAACAAGGACTCTTAAGTCTCTCTCCCGGAACTGTATTTCCTGGTTCAGGGTGGTTCTGAATGGAATCAGATCCTGTGGCTAAAGTAATCAGTAAACTAAACAATCATGGAGACCGGAGGCTTGTTAAGGCAAAATTGTGATGCTCTACTCTTAGTTCTTTCTTCTTAAGCCAATAATATCTGATGTGATAATAATCCAGGGTAAAGGGCATGGGGCTTTCTCCCAGAGGGTCAGAAAGAGGAGAAATCAGTTACCTAGAAAAACTTCCAGGGGAAGTCAGAGTTTACTTAACGTGAATTTGGGAGAATTGGTTGGATTTAGATAAGTACAAAGATATAAGAGAGCATTACTAGGTTGGAAAAGCAGCATCAAGGAGTGTATGAAAGAGGAAATGTGTATGAAAGAGGAAATGTGTATGTTAAATTCTGAGACAAGTAATCTGGCTGGAGTAAAAATGTATATAAGAAAACAGAAGATTTGACATTAAATTTCTAGCTATAAAACCTGCAAGGGGAAACCTGGGATTCATGACAGCATGGGTAGATGAGCAGATGAATGATCTATTCTAAAGTACTTTTTGGTTCATGGATCATTCTACACTTTGGTAAAGCAGAGGTCAGCAACTTTCTGGAGGCTTTATTCTACCTCTCTGTTAATTCACTCCCTTCTTCAATTCCACAAAACAGGAGGACTGAGGCTACCCATTCTCCCTCTGTCTTTCGTCCACTGTGGCATGAAGTACCAGACTAAGTTTGTGAAGAGAGACACAGTTGAATATGACCTCAGGGAATAGCTCCTAGACAAGCAAGAAAATATATGGATGGTTGGGAGGAAGAGTGGTATAGGTTCTCTATATTCATGAAAACTTCCTCTCACCTTTCAGATTCTTGCAAGTCTTACAAATAGGCAGTATGGACAGTCTCATATCCCCAAATACCAACCTAGCTGCTTGTCTTCCTGTCATTTTACTTAATTTGGTCCTTTTTTTTTTTTCAAGTCCATTATTAAATGAAAATACCTCCCCAAAGGAGTTATGGTTTAAAAGTTAGTTACCACTTTAATATCTAATAGTTAAAACAGCTTCAATGTTCTAGAAGAAAATTAGAATATATTTCTTCTCCCAAAGATTCTATAATCAAATATATTTGAGAAACAGCATAGTATAGTTCCCTCTTGTAAATTCACAATGCATATTAGCATTAAGGCATCAAGAAGTCCTGTAGTAAAGAAAATTTAAGTATTTTCAAACCTCTTTAACTACTAAACCCTATAAAAAATTTTAAGATATGAGAATTTTTAAAGTTTAAAAAACACAAAATTAAAATAAATCAATGATTAATAATAGGGCATAGAAGGGACCGTAGAGTGGGGTGCATTAGGAAGGATGAAAGGAGGCAGAAAAACAAAGACATCTTTTCTACTTTATATTAATGTTGTTGTTCAATCACTCAGTCGTGTCCAACTCTTTGTGACCCCATGGACTGCAGCATGCCAGGCTTCCCTGTCCATCACCAATTCCCAGAGCTTGCTCAAACTCATGTCCATTGAGTCAGTGATGCCATCCAACCGTCTCATCCTGTCATCCCCTTCTCCTCCTGCCTTCAATATTTTCCAGCATCAGGGTCTTTTCCAATGAGTCGGTTCTTCACATCAGGATGCCAAAGTATTGGAGCTTCAGCATCAGTCCTTCCAATGAATATTCAGGACTGATTTCCTTTAGGATTGACTGGTTGGATCTCCATGCAGTCCAAGGGACTCTCAAGAGTCTTCTCCAACGACACAGTTCAAAAGCATGGATTCTTTGGTGCTCAGCCTTCTATATGGTCTAGCTCTCATATCCATACACAACTACTAGGAACATCATAGCTTTGACTATACAGATCTTTGTTGGCAAAGTAATGTCTCTGCTTTTTAATATTCTGTCTTAGTCTGTCATAGCTTTTCTTCCAAGGAGGAAGTGTGTTTTAATTTCATGGCTGCAGTCACCATCTGCAGTGATTTTGGAGCCCAAGAAAATAAAGTCTGTCACTGTTTCCACTGTTACCCCATCTATCTGCCGTGAAGTGATGGGACCAGATGCCATGATCTTAGTTTTCTGAATGTTGAGCTTTAAGCCAACTTTTTCACTCTCCTCTTTCACTTTCATCAAGAGGCTCTTTAGTTCCTCTTCACTTTCTGCCATAAGGGTGGTATCATTTGCATAGCTGAGGTTATTGATACTTCTCCCAGCAATCTTGACTCCAGTTTGTGCTTCATCCAGCCTAGCATTTCGCATGATGTACTCTGCATAGAAGTTAAATAAGCAGGGTGACAATATATAGCCTTGACGTACTCCTTTCCCAATTTGGAACCAGTCCATTGTTCTATGTCTGGTTCTAACTGTTGCTTCTTGACCTGCATACAAGTTTCTCAGGAGGCAGGTGAGAGGCAGGCAGGTGAGATTCCCATCTGTTTAAGAAGTTTCCACAGTTTGCTGTGATCCACACAATCAAAGGCTTTAGCCTAGTCAATGAAGCAGAAGTAGATGTTTTTCTGGAATTCTCTTGCATTTTCTATGATCCAACGGATGTTGGCAATTTGATCTCTGGTTCCTCTGCCTTTTCTAAATCCAGCTTGAACATCTGGAAGTTCTCAGTTCATGTACTGTTGAAGCCTAGCTTGGAGAATTTTGAACATTACTTTGCTAGCATGTGAAATGAGTGCAACTGTGCCATAGTTTGAACATTCTTTGGCATTGCCTTTCTTTGGGATTGGAATGAAAACTGACCTTTTCCAGTCCTGTGGCCACTGCTGAATTTTCCAAATTTTCTGGCATATTGATTTGTTCAAAAACATCATGCCATGGGTTACAGGTTCCTGGTTTAAAAGACAGACCCTAATGTAAAGGAGCATGACCTACTCTGTAATTATTTGTCCCTTTCCAAACAGTATTAACCTTAGGTCCATTCCTAAAGCATGAGTTTCTTTTACTACTCATTCTCACACTGTGACCACAAACAGAATGAAGCAGAAAGCAAAATATAGCATAGGATTTTTAAGTCTTCCTCCATTATGTAGAGTAGTTAAGAGTTAGGAATTAAAGAACTTGGTGAATGGCTAACCATCTTTATCATTTTCGTGCTACTGATACAAAATGCAACTTAACTTACCAGCTCTGCAATTCGGCAAAAGCTTGTTTCATTTTCTTAATAGAAGCGTCCATCTCTTCTTTAACTACAACTCGATATCGTGCAAGAGATACTGTGCAGCGCTGGAGGTCTTTCACAGATTTTTCAATATTAGAACCTTGGAAAGAATCCCAATTAAAAAAACAACATAGGTAACTTGAAAACTGGATCTGAATACCTAAGCATTTAACATAACTAACATCTCATAACTAAGAATGCTTCCTAAATGGCCACCCTCAACAAAAAACTGAATTTTTCATAGATTTTTTTTTTTTTTAAGTATCCTGGCCAAGATGGAGTAATAGGAATTGGATTTACCTTCCTGTCTTAAAAAAACTTCACACATACACAAAATATATGAAACAATGGTTTATAGACAATGAACAATGTGCAGCAGTACTTCTTACCACCCTCCACAAGAGCACAGAAACAAAAGAAGTGAGGCCTAAGATTGCCCCAACTTGCTGTATAAGAGTTTCCAGGCTGCAATGCAAGGAGGAGAAATCCTAAGTTGAGTCTGAAAGTCTCCTTGAATTGAGGGGACAGAGTTGAGAGTTCAAAGAGGCCAAGATGGCTAGAATTCTCAGGGCAGAACAGTAAAGAGGAAAAAGCTACACAGCAGTGAAAAAACTGTACAAAGATCCACAGAGGATTCTGAGTGCATGTGTATGTAGAACTACCCCAAACAGGGAAAAGAACCACTGGAAAGGAGCAGGTGGAATAATCTTGAGGGCTCATCCAGACCAGGAATAGTCTATGCTCACACCAGCATAGTGGGGCGCCAGGTAGAGTATTTAGAGGGGGCACTGCCTCAGTAATTAGCTTGAGACTAAAGGCCGCTCTATTTCTACTAACAAAGCTTAAGTAAGCAAGCAGACTGTTTCCAAATAACAGTTCCAGAACAAATCACAAGAATATTTAAAGAAATACAAAAATATCTAGCAATCAACAAAGCAAAATTCACAATGTCTGGCATCCAATAAAAAAACTACTAGAGGCAGAAAAATATGATCTATAATGAAAGGAAAAATTAATTAACAGAAACAGGTACAGAAATGACAAAGATGTAGAATAAAGTTGGTAAGGACATCAAAACAGCTAATATAATCAAATATCACATGTTCAAGAAGGTGGAGGAATAGTATAATCTATTAAGGAGAGACATGGAAGATATTTAAAAAGATTTCAACAAAACCTCTGGAGATGAAAAAAAAAAATCAGAGATGAAAAATACACTGAATTGGATTAACAACAGATTAAAAACTTAAGAGAAAAATGATTAATAAATTTGAAGACAGCAATTTTAGAAACTATCCATAATGAAACTAAACACAGAGAGAAAAAGACTGAAAAAAAGAATCCAAAATGAAAAACTATTTGAGTAGGTACCAAATTTTCAAAACTCCCTACATAATAGGATTTAGTAGAATACAATTCACCATGTAGATATTACAAAACTGATAAAGTTCTCTCTTGATAGTACAGTCTGAATCATTATAAGTGGGTAAGTCAACACTGTAGATAAAGATGAAGTATACTTACCTACCCAATATATTTTAACCAGTTTCTGAGAATTCTATTATAACCTTTTTACATTCACCAATGTCAAAGTTATTATAACTTGTAGTTAGAATAACTGATCTAACAAATTTATAAAGTGCCAAGACACAGATTTTCAATCTTTAATTTAAATCCTTCTTCATCTCAACGTGATTTCTTTTAAAATCTACCTAAAAGCTTTCAAGCACTGTTTCTTTATTTTTGCTTGACTAAATATTCTCAGACTTGCCTTTCTGGACAAGTTGAGGGCTCTATTAGAAAGATGAAAAAGGAGAGCCTCAATAATTAAATTTGGCTCATGCAGTATAAATAATTCAATACAGAGCTACAGGTTACAAGTGTCTTTTACATTTCTCTGTTTCATTTGTTCAGGTAAGTGGACTGCCATCCTTAAATGGACGATAGAAGGGCTATTAGCTCGATCTAATTATTGGCTGATTATTTAAATAACTATTTTAAAAACAGCAAATGGCTACCATTAATCAATGCTAAGTATTTACTTAAGAGAAAATGACCTTGTTTAAAGCTACAGTCTGATAGGTATTAGTAAAAGCATCAAGTTGAGAAGAGAAATTAAAATATTTCTTCAAATATCATTTCAGAGATGGCAAAGCTTTTTACTGTTGTTATCAACCAGGAGTTAAAAATGAAGGAAATAGCACAGACATGTTGCAATAAAGCAAATAAAACGAAGGTTAATGCTATCAAAAACCATGCTAGCCACAGAGTTTGACCCCCATTCACAAAAAAAGGATCACTATTGTTGTCTCAAGACTATACGGCATTACACTACTATCAGACTCCAATTGTGTACACAAAACTGGGGAAAGGCTGGATCGTCATGGATAGTCACTGACTGGAAATGTATTACCTGCTGCCCCTTCTGAAACCTTATTTATGAGAGCAAAGAGATAATTTGCCCTCTTTAGCTAAAAACACAGATTCTTTTTGCTTTCTCTCAAAGGAAGATCTTTGACTTACCAAGCTTTTTGTTGGTGGAAGAGAGGGGAACATCTTCCATGCCTAGATTTGAAAGCTGAGGTCCTACAGTAGTTCTTGAGAGAGACTTGGCAGCATTCCTGTTTTGTTGAGAATTCTGAGTAGAGTGCATAGTCAAAGACCTGGACTCGAAATCAGAGATACCATTCTCCAGCATGGATCCTGTCGAATAAAGAGGCCAGTATTTTAGAGTAGAGTTTAGGGGTAAATCAAGGAGTCTTTAAGTACACACGAAGTAAAAAGGCAAAAGTGCAGCCAAACAATGCCTCTTAAAAGGTTGTGAATAGAATCAACTGACAAAGCAGGACAAAGAGAAGAGTCAGTGAGGCTGTGAGTATCACTTGGCTTAGCCCAAGGAGGCACACTAACTGAAGAGGAGGATTCTTTGTCAACCCCTCTCCAGACAGGCTAGCTTATTCCCTGTACCTTGTTAACTTCCTTGCAGTTCTGGGCACAAGGAAGTGAAGAGTCAATATCACCACCTTCAGACAAGCTTCTGTTAAGTTATGCTGAGAAAAAGATTTCTACACTGTCCCAGGGAAAGAAAGAAGAATTTCAAAAGCTTTAGGAAATGGAAATGGCAAAGAGTTAGGAAATAAAGGAAGGCTAGTTCAGAAAAAAAATAGAAGCCACTGACTATCTTTGGTTTGTTTGAGGTGCTATGTTTTTTTCTAAGTCTTTGTATGTGCGTGTGTGTGCTCGAACTAATCAGTAAATAAAAACATCTGAAATATACAGCATAATTTAAAAAATGGCATTACATGTATAAAGCCAGCAGCAACAGAGCAAGGGAAACTGGTTTAACAAATAAGTAATTAAAAAGCCTATTTTTAAAAGTATATTCCCAATATCTTTCCAGTGCTCATCAAAATGGTTAATGAAAAATGTACAAGCTATCTGAATTTACAACTAATACCAATCTTAATTCTTTATTAAAAAACAAATGTGAGACTATAACAACCAACAGTCTACTTCTAATGAAAGCCATGGGATTACAGTTATGCTTATATATTCCTTATTGTGTTGAGTCTTAGAATAATAACATCAATATCAACTCACGATCATCATTTCCTTTAATAAATGTACAGTTAAAAAACATGTAAGGTCACCTTCTGTAATCTCTAAGTATTACAGAACTATTAAATTAGATTTCCACAAGGCTGACTTAGACTAAAATTAAAATATGAAACAAAGGAATAAGAATTATATTTTTCTAGGCCTTTGATAATTACCAAATGTGACTCTTTCACATAAGAAGTAACAAAATTAAAAAACTAACTAGATTTAATTTATTGATTGCTTTCTCAGCCAAGAAGCCCCTGTATTTTTCAGCAGAATGGAACTTTCCAAGGACCTGTTAATACTCACCTGTTCTATCCAGCATTTCTGATGTGGCAGACTCAGGATCCTCCAGTTCTCTGGCTTCTATTGAAAGTGTCTCCATACCTTCACTGAGTGAGTCCACAGACTCAGTATCATTGATGGCACCGTTGACATGATAACCATTAATACCACCTTTCTCTGAGGAGGGCGCAGATTGTTCCTCTTGAATGGAAACCGATTTATTGGAATCTGGGATACTGTTACTTGGTTCTGCTGCAGGTTTTGGCTTGCTTTTCTTCTTTTTGTTCTAATGGTTATTAAAGATTTGAAAAAAAAAACAAAAGAAAAAGAAGACCCCGACAATCCAGAAAGGTAATGCCAGCTACCCAAAGGCAACCAATGTTACCAATTTCTCATTTGCTCTTCTAGAAACTGAATACCATTTTTATATGTCAAACCACTGACTAAAATAACTATATAAAATACTTTAGATAAACTCAAACACATAAAAATAAAATAGCAAAGCATGACAAAACCCACTATAAGAAAAATCGAAAGATAAACTATAAAATGTGACAAAAATATGTGTAATATATACAAAGAAATAAATAGAGAGAGCTCTTAGACAAACAAAATAATAATCCAATAGAAAAACTGGTGTAGCTATAAACATGGAATGAAGTGAAACTTCAGTTTAATAAAGATAAATTAAATCTGCATTGCGGAGGATTTTGCATCAGAAATCTGTCTCCTCACCTAGACAACAATTACACTGGCAGAATCTGTCTAACTATTTTGGAACTCTGGAGTCTACTGAAGGCTTATAATTTCCAGGAGAAGGCTTGGATGATAAATTGCAGTTAATTTCAGTCAATTTCAGTTCTGAGCACAGTAGCAGATACTCGGCCCCCACCCCCAGTTAGGGAACAGACAGCCGTGCACCTGTTCTTGGAGCAGCTGGCACATAGCTTGCTGGAGTCAGGGTAGGGAAAAAGAACCCTGTCCTCCAAATATCTGGGAGCGGTGTCGTGGTCACTGACTGCTGCCTTTCACTACAAAGGTATAGACAGAGGCAGGCAGCCACTGATGCTGCACCTCCTCCCACTGTTGCAAGCCCCTCCCCCTCTGGCTGAAGTTTAATTCCTTTAGGGGAATTAAAGTGGCGGTGCCCTTCTTCCCCACTTCATTTTTCTTTATTCCCTTTCCGGAGACAGACATCAAAGACTAGGACATTCAAAAACAATTGTATATACAGAAAAAAATTGAAAGTAATCATGCATGCTCAGGGAAAAGCACAGACAAGATCTGAGAAGACCTTAAGTTTACACCTTAGGCTGACCCTTAGTACAAAGACAGCTTACAACAATTTTAAAATATAGTAATAACAAAAAACAGCAAACCTGGAGAAAGAGGGAGAATTTGGTTTCCAGAGTTATCAAATTATTAGATTCAAATGTCTAGCTTTCAGCAAATCAAAAAGAACACAAAAAAAGTAAGAAAGTATGGCCAATATAAAGGAAAAGAATAAATCAATAGAAACTTTCCCTGAGAAAGACTTGTTGGGAGATACATTAAAGACTTTATTTTTTTCATCTAAAGATTAATTTTAATTAAGTAAACATGGATTCTTAATATGTTACCATAAGTAGGATTTTTTTTTACTCAAACGCCTAGTGCATTTTTGGGCTTCCCTGGTGGTTCAGTGGTAAAGAATCCACCTGCCAACATAGGAGACATGATCTCTGGTCCGGGAAGATCTCACATGCTATGGAGCAACTAAGCCTGTGCACCCCAACTACTGAGCCTGTGCTCTAGAGCCTGGGAGCCGGCAACTACTGAGGCCACATGCTGCAACGACTGATGCCCACGTGCCTAGAGCCCATGTTTAACAACAAGAGAAGCCACTGCAATGAGAAGCCTGCACAATGCAACTAGTCCCTGCTGGCTGCAGAGTGCAAAAGAGCACAAAGCAGAGTAGTCCCTGCTTTCCGCAACCAGAGAAAAGCCCACGAAGCAATGAAGACTCAGTACAACCAACCCCACCCCCCAAAGCGAAAACAAAAAAGGTGCCTCAAAGGTGTTCAAAGAGCTAAAGGAAAATGTGTTCAAAGACCTAAAGGAAAGTGTGGGGAAGGTCAAGCAAACAAAGTATGAACAAAATGGAAATATTAATTAAGAGACAGAAAAAGAAGCTAAATCTAAAAAAGAAATAAAAACTGAAATTCTGGAGCTGAAAAGTACAGTAACTTACATTAAAAAAAAAAATAACTGAAGGGATTCAAAGGGAAATCTCAGAAGTCAGAAGAAAGAATCAGTGGGTTTGAAGATAGCACAACTGAAATTATTGAGTTTGAGGAAGAGAAAAAAGACTGAAGAAAAGTGAAGAGCCTATGGGACCTGTGGGGCTCCATCAAGCAAACCAACATATGTGTTGTATAAACTAGAGAAGGAGAGGAGGGAAAGGGAAGAAAGAATGTATAAAGAAATAATGGCTGAAAACTTTCCAAATTTGATGAAAGACATGACTATCAACATCCAAGAAGCTTAACAACCTCCAAGAGACAATGAAACATGTAATCAAACTTCCAAAAGATAAAGAAAGAATCTAGAAAGCAGCAAGAGAGAAGTTACTTATCACACACAAGAGATCATCAATGAGATTAGCAGATTTCTCATCAGAAACATAGGAGGCCAGAAGGCAGTAGGCAGATATATTTGAAGTGCTAAAAGGAAAAAACAAAACAAAACAAAACCCACCAACCAAGAATCCTCTATGTAGCAAAACTGTCTTTCAAAACTGAGGGATAAATTAAGACATTCCTAGATAGACAAAGAGGAGTGAGTCCATGACTACCAGACCTGCCCTGCCAGAAATACAGGAGGCCTGTAATATGAAGTGAAAGAACGCTAGACGGTAATCTGAAGGCATATAGGGAAATAAAGAACTTGGCAGAGGTAAAATACATGTGCAATTACAAAAGCTAGTATTATTATAACAATGGTTTGTAAGTGTATTTTTTGTTTTCTACATGATTTAGAAGACCAATACAACAAAACCAAAAGCTGGTTCTTCATAAAAACAAAGTTGACAAAAAGTTTAGCTAGATGGACTAAGAAAAAAGTGAGAAGACTCAAATTATTAAAATAAGAAATGAAAGTGGGTACATTACTATTGATTATAAGAGAATATTATGAACATACACCAACAAATTATATAACCTAGATGAAATTGTTCAAATTCTTAAAACACAAAACCTAACAATACTGTCATGAAGAAATAGAAAATCTAACTAGTTAGGAAACTGAATCACGAATCAAAAATCTCCTGACAAAGAAAAGCCCTGACTTCACTAGTGAATTCTACCGAACATTTAGTCTTGCCAAAGTTTTCAAAAAAAAAAAAAGCTGCTGAAGAGAAGGGAACAATATCTAACTCACTCTATGAGGTCAGCATTACCCTGATACTTAGACAAAGACATTAGATGAAAACTACAAAGCAATATCCCTTATGAATACTGATGCAAAAATTCTCAACAAAACAGTACCAAACCAAATTTAGCAAGATATTAAAATAATTATATACCATGACCAAATAGGATTTATTCCCTGAATGCAAGAATGGTTCAACTTAAGAAAATTGATCAATGTAATACACCATTTTAACAGAAAAAAGGGGAAAAAAGCCACATGATCATCTTAATTGATGCAGAAAAAACATGTGACAAAATTCAAATATCCTTTCATGATAAAAACACACACACAAAAACCAACTAGGACTAGACAGAAACTACTTCAACATAATAAAAGACATATATGAAAAACCCACAGGGAACAATGGTCAAAGAGGAGAGCTTTTCCTCAAAGATCAGGAACAAGGCAATGATGCCCACTTTTGCCATTTCTATTCAACACAGTACAGAAAGTTGTAGCCAGTGCAATTAAGAAAGAAAAAGAAATAACAGGCATCCAAGAAAGAAAGGAAAAAGTAAAATATGTTTGCAAAAGATATGATCTTATAGAAAACTTTAAAGATTACACACACACACACACACACAGAACAATTCAGCAAAGCAGCAGGATACAGTCAACACACAAAAATCAGTTGTACTTCTATACCTGAACAACCTGAAAAGTAAATTATAAAATAATTCAATTTATAATAGCATAACTAAATAGAAACACATTATATATTTATGAATTAGAAGACTTAATTCAATGCAATCCATAACAAAATCCCAATGATATTTTTTGCAGAAACAGAAAAACCCATCTTCAAATTCATATGCACCTTCAAGGGACCAAAACAATCTTGATTATCATACTAAGTGAAATAAGTCAGACAGAGAAGGACAAATATCATATGATAGCGCTTATATGTGCAATCTGAAAAAAAATGGACACCAACGAATTTATTTACAAAAGGAAAATAGACTCACAGACATAGAAAACAAGTTTATGGTCACCAAAAGGGAACGGGGCTGGGAGGGGAGGGATAAATTGTATGTTTTGGACTAAAATATACACACTATTATATATGAAAAGATAATCAACAAAGACCTACTGCTGGGAACTATATCATATCTTCCAATAACCTACAGTGGGCTTCCCTTGTGGCTCAGCTGGTACAATGGAAAAGAACCTAAAAAAATTTATGTATATGTATATAACTGAATCACTTTGCTGTACCCCTGAAATTAACACAACATTGTAAATCAACATGTCAATAAAAAATTTAAAGAAAAAGAGGAACAAAACAGGGAGACTCATACAACCTAATTGCAAAACTTACTACAAAGCTACACTACTCAAAACAGTGTAGTACTAGTGTAAAGACAGATGTATAAGGGACTTGCCTGGTGGCCCAGTGGTTAAGATTCTGCCTCCACTGTAGAGAGCAGGGGTTTGATCCGTGGTCAGGGAACTAAGATCCCACAAGCCATGGAGAGTGACCAAAAAACTTATAAAAGACAAACATAGAGACAATGAAATAGAATAAAGAGCCCAGAAGTAAACTCTCCCATATATGGCTTAAATGATTTTTGCCAAAACTATTCAATGGGGAAAAGACAGTCTTTTCAACAAATAATGCTGGAAAAACTGGAATCTCCACATATAAAAGAATAAAGCTGGACTTTAACCTGAAACATAGCACAAAAATTAACTCAAAATGGATCAAAACTAAGTTTAAGACCTAAATCAACAAAACTTAGAAGAAAATGATGTAGGACAAAAGCGTCACGATATTGGATTTGGTAAGGATTTCTTAGAGATGACACCAAAGGCACAGAAAACAAAGAAAAACAGACAAACTGGACTTCATGATAAAGAAGACAATCCACAGAATGTGAGAAACTATTTGCAATCATATATCCGGTAAGGGATTTTTCCTCTCCATAACTCTCATTTCTCCTTTTCTTAATTACTTTCTCCCATGTGAGCTGGCTAAGTTTTCATGTCACTGTCCTATGCATGTAATACCTATCCTCAGTAATCGTTCATTATCATATCCTATTGAACTAATCCCAACAGTTAACTGGATGTGATTTGGGTATTTGGGATTGCCAAACTGAAGCCATTTTTCTTTCTCCAAATTGTAAGAAATTTATGTAAACACATACTTCCCCAGTTTTGTGCATATATTACATTACTAATAACCTATTATCCTTGGCCAATAACTTAATAAATCAGAATACACACAGTTACTTAGGTTTGGTGAAAGCAATGGGAAGAAGTTAAGAAAATATTCAAAGCTACAGGTATAGAGAGCTTCAGGGGAATCTGTGGTAGTATTAAGTTCTTAGAAAAAGTTCTCAAGGGTCATTGGAGCCAAGCCTGTTTTCTTTTTTTTCCCAAGTCTGGTTTAATTAAGACTTAGCAGAAATCCTAATGAAGTGATTTAGAGTCATCAAGAAAGTATTCCAGAACTCCAGCACTAACCTAATATAGACCCCAAAGAGACTTCATAGAGATACTTGATTCAAATTCACACTTCAAGCACTTCCTAAAGGAACTAGATTTAGAGTAAAGAGCTATGGGAAGCATGATGAGGTTAGCTAGTATCCTTTAGGGAAAGCATTTTTGGTTTCAAGTGGATAAGGAGAACTGATATGTCAGATACTGTATTAAACACTTGAGGAGACATTACTTTGCCAACAAAAATCCATCTAGTGAAAGCTATGGTTTTTTTATCAGTCATGTATGGATGTGAGAGTTGGACTATAAAGAAGGCTGAGGGCCAAAGAATTGATGCTTTTGAACTGTGGTGTTGGAGAAGACTCTTGAGAGTGCCTTGGACTGCAAGGAGATCCAACCAGTCCATCCTGAAGGAAATCAGTCCTGAATATTAATTGGAAGGACTGACGCTGAAGCTGAAACTCCAATACTTGGCCACCTGATGTGAAGAACAAACTCATTTAAAAAGACCCTGATGCTGGGAAAGATAAAAGGCGGGAGAAGAAGGGGACAACAGAGGATGAGACAGTTGGATGGCATCACCGACTCGACAGACATGAGTTTGAGTAAGCTCTAGGAGTTGCTGATGGACAGGGAAGCCTGGCGTGCTATGGGGTTGCAAAGAGTTGGACACGACTGAGCAACTAAACTGAACTGAAATACTTGCAGTTGTCAATATTATTTTCCTATTTTAGAGACGAGCAAACTAAGGCTCACTAGGGTTAAACAATATTCCCAGAAAATAAAACCAATAAGTAATAGAGCAGGATATAAACTCAGTTTTGACTGATTCCACAGTCCAAGTGCCTTCTATTATCTTCTAATATCTCCCTGAACTAGACCATCAGACCCCTCTGCATAGCTAACAGTAGCAAAGTCTCTCTTTAGGCTTTATGCTAAAGCTGATTAATATCAGAGATTACAACACAAGTGGTCTGACTTAAAAATCTGAACTATTTTAACTGACGTATGATATGAATGACGTTGAAAATCCCTGGAATGGATCACTTTCTCTAGAGAAGCTCTGCTGTCCTTGACATGATCTCGTTTCATCCCTGCCTAATATTAATACACTCTCTGCAACTGCATGGCAGAGTAATTCTGCTTCCTGCCTGAAATCACATGGAGGAGACTGGGTACTCTATGTACATAGCAGTGTTACAATGTCCTGGAAGAAAACTTTTCTTAGCCAGGTAAACTGAAGATGCATATGTAAATCTTTCAATATTTCTGCAGAGCTTAATTTTTTTATAATACAAATACTGATATCACACTTTTAAATTTAATTCATTTTTACCTTTTTCTTGCCTGTTACTGTCCATTCTTTGAGTACTTCACTGGCACTACCTGTAAGAGAAACCAATCACAGATTTTTTTTCTCCCAGCACAGGCATGCTCAAGCAGAAATTAGTGTCCCTGAATTTTGTAACTGCTGGAAAGTCTCCCTCTCCCAATAGGAAAAGTGATGGTTCAGGTATCTAAGCTAATGTAATGAGATAATCATATCATGCTTACCTTTTAGAATACCTGCCCATTTAGATCTCCCTTCTCCATTTAATTTCTTCAGTAAGTTCTTCCAGGAAGAGACTAATGTAGCCTGACCATTTTGAAGCTTCTTTTTATCTATGTAGCTTTGACCAAATACAAAGACGACTGGTTTCAGCCCAAGTATGGCGTCCCCTTTCCTCCAGATTACACACCACCTGGTTACATTGTTTCAGAGAGAACTGTCTGCCACCCTAAACCCAAATACTAACATTATAAAAAAAATATGACGATAAAGAAAAAACTTACAGTATTTGAACCTGTTTATTCTATACTGGCAAATTCAGAAAAGCAGAAAGAGGGAGATCTATTTTGATATCACTGTCACTGTTCAATGAAAGAGACAACTTCAGAGAGTTTTTCCCAAACAAGTTATGTGGAAAGAATTTTGTAAAATGCTTCTCAACTCTATAAAATCAGAAGGTTTGACTAAGCATACCATTTTTTGTATGGTAGATAAGGAAACTCAAACCCATATATTTAAACCACTTGTCAGAGTCTGAAAAAGAATATTGAGTCCCTAAATCTGCCATCTGTAGCTGAGCCACTAGACCACTGCCCTGTCATTGCTTCTAAAAATTCTTACTCAAGCCAACTCCAGTCAAGTCCTTTATACCACTGGCTACCTAATTTCTTCTTAACTGTCATTAGAAAACGTAATGAATAAAATGATGGAGTCTTCTCTGCTTGTCCTCTTATTCCAGGTATCATATAGCTTATGAATGAATTACTTCTAGGGCTGAAATAAGGAGCTTTAAAAGATATCTTTAAAAATCGCACAGGGCCTGCTATATCATCTATAAAATACCAGGCTGCAGAATAAATGTTATAGAGATTTGAAGCAACTTCTAGTTGAACAAATATGAACTTATAAAAATATTGAGCTAGGGTTACCTTCCATGAATGCTTGTACTGTTTTGTCCACACAATTATCAAAGTGTTGCAAAACCAGGATAATTTCATTGTTACTCTTATTGGGAACTATTGCGCGCACTGCATTTATCTGAAAAAGAAGATAAGGTCATTTAATTCTAGTATCAGTAGGTCAGTTGGAAACTGAGGTCTATTACAGAGAATAATGGTAAGGGTACCACTGCATCTTTAACAAGGTGGGTCACACCACTTTAGTACCAGTGAGAGTGCATACAACCATCTCACTGCGATGGATAATAGGGGAATGATGCCAGCACGTAAAAAATTAACTTTAAAACTTAGAAAAAGCAGAACATTTGCAGAAACAAAGGATTTGTGCCAGATCTTATTTCAGGGTGGTTTAATTCAGGAATCAGGTATTAATTTAGCATCAACATTTCCTCATTTTTAGCATATTATACAGAAAGGAGCAAAGTTTAACAAACCACCAAAATAAAACAACAATAATAACTTAGATTTTTGTATAGCATTTTTTAAACATTTATTTCATATCATTTAATTGTATAATAATGCTATAAATATCACTTAAATTATTATAAATTATTTCAGGTATATAAAACATAATGAACACTCACTATGACACCCAGTTTAATAAAATAAAATACATGCAGTTGAAGTGCCCATGAAGCTTTTCATAAACCCTTTTTCCCTCCTCTCCACAGAGATTTCTGCCTTGAATTTGGTGTTATTTCGATATTTGTTTTTATACTTTTATGATGTATGTCTGTATCCAAGAGTAAGACATATTATTGTTTGCATTACATATCATACATATCTATTTTTAATTTGCTTTTTCATGTAACATTGTTTTTTAGATTTTTCATGTTGATAAATGTATCTCATTATTACTTATCAGCTATTTATTTTAACTGCTAAATAGCATTTCCATTGTGTGAATATACCCAATTTAATCATTTCTCTGTTGATAGACATTTATATTCTTTCCAGTGTTTGGCTACTATGAAAAATGCCATAGTAAATATTCCTACGCTTATGGTTATTTACTGAATGCTTATGACAATGCTTAGCAAATTGTTAAAAAAAAGAAAACAAGTCTTCAGTGAACAGTGAGAGGATGTCTCTATTGTATATATAATCACTAGTAGAATTTCTGAACAGTTCAGTTCAGTTCAGTTGCTTAGTCATGCCCAACTCTTTGCGACCCAATGGACTGCAGCATGCCAGGCCTCCCTGTCCATCACCAACGCCAGGAGTTTACTCAAACTTGAGTCCACTGAGTCAGTGATGCCATCCAACCATCTCATTCCCTGTCATCCCCTTCTCCTCCCGTCTTCAATCTTTCCCAGCATCAGGGTATTTTCAAATGAGTCAGTTCTTCGCATCAGGTGGCCAAATATTGGAGTTTCAGCTTCAGCATCAGTCTTTCCAATGAATATTCAGGACTGATCTCCTTTAGGATGAACCGGTTGGATCTCCTTGCAGTCCAAGGGACTCTCAAGAGTCTTCTCCAACACCACAGTTCAAAAGTATCAATTCTTTGGCACTCAGCTTTCCTTATAGTCCAACTCTCACATCCATACATGATACTGGAAAAACCATAGCCTTGACTAGATGGACCTTTGCTGGCAAAATAACGTCTCTGCTTTTTAATATGCTATCTAGGTTGGTCATAGCTTTTCTTCCAAGGAGCAACTGTCTTTTAATTTCATGGCTGCAGTCACCATCTGCAGTGATTTTGGAGCCCCCCAAAATAAAGTCTCTCACTGTTTCCACTGTTTCCCCATCTATTTGCCATGAAGTGATGAGACCAGATGCCATGATCCTAGTTTTCTGAATCTGGAATTTAAAGCCAACTTTTTCACTGTCCTCTTTCACTTTCATCAAGAGGCTCTTTAGTTCTTCTTTGCTTTCTGCCATAAGGGTGGTGTCATCTGTGTATCTGAGGTTATTGATACTTCTCCCGGCAGTCTTGATTCCAGCTTGTGCTTCTTCTAGCCCAGCGTTTCTCATGATGTACTCTGCATATAAGTTAAATAAGCAGGGTGACAATATACAGTCTTGACGTACTTCTTTCCCAATTTGGAACCAGTCTGTTGTTCCATGTCCAGTTCTAACTGTTGCTTCCTGACTTATACACAGCTTTCTCAAGAAGCAGGTCAGGTGGTCTGGTATTCCTATCTCTTTCAGAATTTTCCAGAGTTTGTTGTGATCCACACAGTCAAAGGCTTTGGCATAGTCAATAAAACAGAAGTAGATGTTTTTTTGGAATTCTCTTGCTTTTTCGATGATCAACAGACATTGGCAATTTGATCTCTGGTTCCTCTGCCTTATCTAAATTCACCTTGAACATATGGAAGTTCATGGTTCACGTGCTGTTGAAGCCTGGCTTGGAGAATTTTGAGCATTACTTTGCTAGTGTGTGAGATAACTGCAATTGTGTGGTAGTCTGAGCATTCTTTGGCATTGCCTTTCTTTGGGATTGGAATGAAAACTGACCTTTTCCAGTCCTGTGGCCACTGCACTGCTGAGTTTTTCTAAAGTTGCTGGCATACTGAGTGCAGCACTTTCACAGCATCTTTTAGGATTTGAAATAGCTCAACTGGAATTTCATTACCTCCACTAGCTTTGTTCATAGTGATGCTTCCTAAGGATCACTTGACTTTGCATTTTAGGATGTCTGGCTCTAGATGAGTGATCATACCATCGTGATTATCTGGGTCGTGAAGTCTTTTTCATATAGTCCTTCAGTGTATTCTTGCCACCTCTTCTTAACATTTTCTCCTTCTGTTAGATCCATACCATTTCTGTCCTTTATTGTACCCATCTTTGCAAGAAATGTTCCCTTGGTATCTCTAATTTTCTTGAAGAGATCTCTAGTCTTTCCCATTCTATGGTTTTCCTCTATTTCTTTTCATTGATCACTGAGGAAGGCTTTCTTATCTCTCCTTGCTCTTCTTTGGCACTCTGCATTCAAATGGGTGTATCTTTCCTCTTCTCCTTTGCCTTTCGCTTTTCTTTTCACAGCTATTTGTCAGGCCTCCTCAGACAACCATCTTGCCTTTTTGCATTTCTTTTTCTTGGGGATGGTCTTGATCACTGCCTCCTGTACAATGTCACAAACCTCTATCCATAATTCTTCAGGCACTCTGTCTATCAGATCTAATCCCTTGAATCTATTTCTCACTTCTGCTGTATAATCGTAAGGGATTTGATTTAGGTCATACCTGAATGGTCTAGTGGTTTTCCCTACTTTCTTCAATTTAAGTCTGAGTTTGGCAATAAGGAGTTCATGATCTGAGCCACAGTCAGCTCCCGGTCTTGTTTTTGCTGACTTTATAGAGCTTCTCCATCTTTGGCTGCAAAGAATATAATCAATCTGATTTCAGTATTGACCATCTGGTGATGTCCATGTGTAGAGTCTTCTCTTGTGTTGTTGGAAGAGGGTGTTTGCTATGACCAGTACATTTTCTTGGCAAAACTCTGAACAGTAGTGAATCTAAAAATTCATTAGAAATGCCAAATTTCCCTTCAAAACGAACATGCCAAATTCGTCAGTTATTCCTAAGGTATTTTGTATCTTTTGAGGTTAAAAATATACACTTTACAATAACTGCATATTCTCTTTTCATTTTTGTATGTCAATTTTATATCCAGCCATTTTGATGACTTCATTATTCCTAATAATTTGTTGCTTTCTTGGTTATTCTATGTAGGCAATTCTATTATCTATAATAACAGCAGTTTTTTTCCCCTTCCTTTTTATTCTTTATAATGTTCATTTCTTGTCTTACTGGACAATGTGAAATTGGTTATTTCTTCAAGAAGACCCATTTTTTTTTTTTTTGGTAGGGAGTGGTAGTTAGAAACCAAGATCTAAGAGCTAGGTGTGTTTATTGCTATTAGGTTGACATAAAAGTAATTGTGGTCTTGCATTGCTGAGCTTTGCCATTTGATATTGGACTACATTCTCAAATAAATGTGGTTATGTTATACATCATTTTAATGCACATTTCTCGCTTTTTTTTTTTGCTAATGACATTACTTGCTGTTTATTTTATATTTATTTTAGACTAGGGAAATGACATTAGACAAAAAGCAAATTCAAGCAATTTTCTTATTTGAGTTCAAAATGGGTCATAAAGCAGTGGAGACAATTTGAACATCATCAATGCATTAGCCCAGAAACTGCTAACGAATGTACAGTGCAGTGGTGCTTCAAGAAGTTTTGTAAAGGAAAGGAGAGCCTTGAAGATGAGGAGCACAGTGGCCGGCAACTGCAAATTGACAATGATCAAATGAGAGGATCGTCAAAGCCGAGTCTCTTTCAGCTACACGAGAAGTTGCTGAAGAGCTCAATACCGACCATTCTATTGTCATTTTGCATTAGAAGTACATTGGAAAGGTGAAGAAGCTTGGTAAGTGGGTACCTCATGAACTGATAGCAAATCAAAAAAACCACTGAAGTGTCATCCTCTTGTATTGTGTAACAACAAACCATTTCTTGAATGGATTGTGATGTGTGACAGAAAGTGGATTTTATACGACTCCTGGCAATGATCAGCTTAGTGGTTGGATAGAGAAGAAACTCCAAAGCACTTCTCAAAGCCAAAGAAAGTGAAAGTGAAAGTGTTAGTCGCTCACTTGTGCCCAACTCTTTGTCACCCCATGGACTGTAGACTGCTAGGCTCCTCTGTCCATGGGATTCTCCAGGTAAGAATATTGGAGTAGGTTGCCATTTCCTGCTCCAGGGGATCTTCTGAACCCCAGGATCAAACCTGCATCTCTTACGTCTTCTCTTGTATTGGCAGGCAGGGTCTTTATCACTAGTGTCACCTAGGAAGACCCGAGAAGGTCCAAAGCACTTCCCAAATCCAGACTTGCACCAAAAAAAGGTCATGGTCACTGTTTGGTGATCTGCTGCTCATCTAATTCACTACAGCTTTCTGAATCCTGGCGAAATCATTACATATGAGAAGTATGCTCAGCAAATCGATGAGATGCACTGAAAACTGCAATACCTGCAGCCTGCATTGGTCAACATAAAGGGCCCAACTCTTCTCCATGACAACGCCCGAATGCACCTCACACAACCAACATTTGCTTCAAAAGTTAAATGAATTGGGCTATGGAGTTTCCTCATCCGCTATATTCACTTGACCTCTTGCCAAACAACTACCACTTTTTCAAGCACCTTGACAACTTTTTGCAAGGAAAATGCTTCCATAACCAGCAAGAGGCAGAAAATGCTTTCTAACAGTTCGTCAACTCCTGAATCATGGATTTTTACATTATAAAAATAAACAAGCTTACTTCTTGTTGGCAAAAATGTGTTGATTGTAATGGTTCCTATTTTGACTAAAGATGCATTTGAGCCTAGTTATAATGATTTAAAATTCACGGTCTGAAACCACAATTACATTTGCACCAATCTAATACTAGGAAAATACTAGTATTTCCTAATACTGTGGAAAATTCTGAAAGAGATGGGAACACCAGACCACCTGACCTGCCTCTTGAGAAACCTATATGCAGGTCAGGAAGCAACAGTTAGAACTGGACATGGAACAGCAGACTGGTTCCAAATAAGAAAAGGAATACATCAAGGCTATATATTGTCACCCTGATCATTTAACTTATATGCAGAGTACATCATGAGAAACACTGGGCTGGAAGAAGCACAAGCTGAAATCAAGATTGCCAAGCAAATATCAATAACCTCAGATATGCAGATGATACCACCCTTAAGGCAGTAAGTGAAGAGAAACTAAAAAGCCTCTTGATGAAAGTTAAAGTGGAGAGTGAAAAAGTTGGCTTAAAGCTCAACACTCAGAAAACTAAGATCATGGCATCTGGTCCCATCACGTCATGGCCAATAGATGGGGAAACAGTGGAAACAGTGTCAGACTTTATTTTCTGGGCTCCAAAATCACTGCAGATGGTGACTGCAGCCATGAAATTAAAAGACGCTTACTCTTTAGAAGAAAAGTTATGACCAACCTAGATAACATATTGAAAAGCAGAGACATTACTTTGCCAACAAAGGTCCATCTAGTCAAGGCTGTGGTTTTTCCTGTGGTCATGTATGGATGTGAGAGTTGGACTGTGAAGAAGGCTGAGCACCGAAGAATTGATACTTTTGAAATGTGGTGTTGGAGAAGACTCTTGAGAGTCCCTTGGACTGCAAGGACATCCAACCAGTCCATTCTGAAGCAGATCAGCCCTGGGATTTCTTTGGAAGGAATGATGCTAAAGCTGAAACTCCAGTATTTTGGCCACCTCATGCGAAGAGTTGACTCACTAGAAAAGACTCTGATGCTGGGAGGGATTGGGGGCAGGAGGAGAAGGGGACGACAGAGGATGAGATGGCTGGATGGCATCACTGACTCGATGGATGTGAGTCTGAGTGAACTCTGGGAATTGGTGATGGACAGGGAGACCTGGCGTGCTGCGATTCATGGGGTCGCAGAGAGTCAGACACCACTGAGCGACTGAACTGAACTGAACTGAACTGAACTGAATACTAGGATGTGATTATTTCTAGGTCCTTTCAGTTGATAGAACTAGGAAATTTTGGGTTTTACAACCTAAGTTTATACTGACACCATCAGTTTAAATATAATATTAAAAGGCATTTTTTTTGCCACGTGCAGCATGCAGGACTGAACCTATGCCTTCTGTAGTGGAAGCATGGAGTCCTAACCAGTGGACCTAGAGAATTCCCAAAAGACTTTTTATAAAATGGTTTTTAAACATGTATTTCTCTTCTCTAAACTGAAAGTTTTTTAGCTCTTAAAAACATTGACATATTTCTTGATTTGCTTTATTCTATAATATTCATAAAATAATTATAGAATATAATATTACTACTAATGAAAAAAGTTGAATTCATTTTCACTACATTCCTCTCAACATTTACAGTAAGAATATTAATATTGTGTTCAAAGTCAGTGGGAAGATTTGTTCTAGTTTACCTTTCCCTGAAGATGAAGCATTTTCAGAATCTCAACCTTATATAAGATCTCAGTTCCAATTTCTAACCCAGGACAAGCTTTGTGCTAAATCTGGGGCCTGTGTGGTAAAAACCCATTTGTTACTGAGACTGGCAAAACATATCAGCATTACCTAGCTCAGGCTTACCACTCAGCTTTTTAGTTTCTTCTATATTTTTGGCTCCTAGGGATTTCTCTTCTTGTGTTCAGCTATGCTTTTTGTCTTTTTTGGCCACGCCATGTAGCCTGCAGGATTCTTAGTTCCCAGAACAGGGGTTAAATCTGGGTCCTTGGCAATGAAAATGGAGTCCTAACCATTGGACCACCAGGGAATTCCTTGGCTATGCATTTAAAATGATGTATATCATTTTCATTCTGTATTTGTAAGCATTTTACATTAGAAATGTAATGTAAAATTTTTTAATCTGCCATACTGCTTGAAAAGGAAGCCCTTTTTACAGATGAAGAGAAGTAAAGTCTCTTGTTCAAGTTATTCGCAGAATCTGTAACTTGCTTTCATGTCATTCTATAATTTTTTTTGTTTCAGGCTTAATTGAACAATGATGAAGTACAAAACTATACAAGCGGGATGGTATATAATCTATGATGCAAAGAGTATAAATTTATAATATACATTTTTGAGATGAGCAAAAAATTACCATGATCACTAGAAAATGGGCTTCAGGCAAAACATACAGATTCAATGATAAAGGTAAAATTCTCATAACTGAAAATGCAACATTGTTTATATTATTGAACCAATATGTATCTATGACTCCAGAATCAATGATTTACTTTCTAAATGAGATGGAGAACACATGTAAAGCTTTTATGTTTTTTCTCAACATAGCTCATTAAGAGTTATATTATTAAAGACAACCTGGTTCCCTTCCAAAGATATGTTACTTAGAAAATTTCTCCTCTTGCTCTAAAGTCTCCTGGTCTTAAAAATCCTCTTCAAGTGAATGGGACGATCCTACTCAAGACTATTCCTTAAAGAATGTTAGCAAATTAGATACACACTTAGCCATACACATACTGTTGTATTAATTAATATTAAGATGTCCAAGAGAATTTAGAAATATATGTATATGGATACATGTAAAGAAAATCGTTCATACTTATAGGCTCTGATTCCTCAAAACCTTCATGGAAGTTATTCTCTGATATACAGTGGCATTCATACAGTTTTGTTCTTAATTTTCACTTTCTTAATGAGTTTGTAGCCAATGATTTTATTAGTACCTAAATTTTAACAAGACATTCAAGTTTCCTATCCACAGTAAATAGACATACCTTTTCTTTCATGTTTTCAAAAGCTCCTCCTTGGGCCAGTACAGTATTGGACTGCAAATCAAAAATGAATCCTGATGAATCTGAAAGAATGAGAAGAAAAAAATACATTCAACAGGGTCCAAAACTAACATAACAGGCTGCAAAATGTAAGGGCCAATACTAGCTGCTTTTCTCCCATAAACAGCTAATAACTAAATAGAACTTAATTGTTATTTTGCAAATTCTATTATATAATTGATAACTACCTTTGCATTCATTTGTGAGATTAAATTTGATTTTAGTAGAAATTGTCACAGCTTGAGAAAAATATTGAAATCAATTATATTAGACTATACAGTAATCCTTGATATCTTTAACTATCTTAATATAAAAGGCCTTCTAAAAATACTGTAAGTAAATAGCTCCTCAAGGTAAAATTTAACACTGAAAAATCTGAATGTGAGAATGAAAGCTTCTATAACATTAATAATAACAACACATAAAAGTACTTTCCATCTTTTAGACTACAACACACACATTCACATTCTTAAGACTATGAATTTCATATATTTGTGTTCCCAATATAATATACAAAAAGCAATGTACCAGTGTTTATATTAATAGCATAAATGGGAAAACTTAGTTCAATGTAAGAAATTATAGAAAAGAGTTTGTATTTAGAAAGAAAAGGCTATCTGTGAATTTAATCAGTTTCTTTACCCATGACTATGTGATCAACAAATTACCTCAGCTTTTACACTTGATAACTTTGTTTTACTCTAATGAGATGTGATCCTAGGAAATAGCTAGAGTGCTTCTCAAATTCTGATGTGTATACTTATCATTGGGGGAATCTCAAGTTAAATAGCAGGATCTGATTCAAGAGTCTGATGTGTGGCCTGAGATTTTTACTCTCAGGTGGTATCAACGTTGCAGATCCAAGCTATCATACTTGGGAATACTTTGGGGGTTCAAATTTCAACAAAGCAAGAAAAGGGGGAAACTTTGAGAAGAGGGGTTGCTATAGTCTGAATGTTTGTATTTTCACTTCCAAATTCATATGCTGAAATACTAAAGTGATGGTATTAGTAGGTGAGGCCTTTGAAGAGCAGAGTTCTCATGAATGGGATCAGTGCTCTTATTAAAAAGATTCCATAGAGACCTCTGCCACCATGTGAGGACACAAAGAGAAGTCTGCAACCCAGAAGGCCCTCGTTAGACCATGTTGGCACTCGGATCTCGGATTTCCAGCCTCTAGAACTGTGAGAAGTAAATTTCTATTGTTTATAAGCTACTCAGTCTGTGGTATTTTGTTAGAGCAGTCTGAACAGAATAAGATGGGAGTATAAAACATACAGTAATATTTTAGTACACTTTCCAAATTCTTTCAGTATTATTACAGATGTGTTTTAATTAAACCCTCTTTTATAGCTCAGTCTTTATCCTGTGTTTTATATAATACCTCCTAGTTGCTGCAGAAGACTGATAATTTATACGTTAGAATGATAATAGTATTTTGTTTCTAAAAGTAGAAAAGAGGATATGAATAGATCCTGTGTCATTCCAAGAGAAAGTACACTTGCCAATTACCACTGAATTGTGAATCAACTTTTAACCTCTGTAATACTGGCAGTTTCATCATTGTTACCCAAAGGAAAAATCAGGTTACATTTACACAAACTCATTACTTAAAGCCTGAATTTTCTAGATGATGACCTAATATGGTTAACACTGAATTATCTTTATTAACTGCAAAGAAACATAGTATATACAGATGAAAATTTTACACAGCCAAAATACTATTGAGCAACCTTTTCAGAATTGCTTTAGGTTACCCAGATGATATAACTTGACTGCTGTTAGGTACAGCTGACCTTTGAACACTGCCCAGGTCTACTTATACACAGATATTTTTCAATGGCAAGTAATACAGCATACACAACCTGCAGTTGGTTGAATCCACGGATGCAGAACTGTGGACACTGAGGCCCAGCTGGAAGGATTTTCCACTGCACTCAGGGGTCAGCACCTTTAACCTCCATATTATCCAAGGGTCAACTCTACTCTCTCTCAAAGACACATTAATGAGCATTGAGATGATACAAAGAATATCAGTAATCTTAGCAAAGAATCCAATCATCAACCTCTTTTAGGGAAAGGTGCTTAAATGCTCAGTTGTGTTTGACTCTTTGCGACCCTATGGACTGTAGGCTATGGACCCTCTGTCCATGGGATTTCCCAGGCAAGAATACTGGAGTCGGGTGCCATTTCCTTCTCCAGGGGATCTTCCTGACCCAGGGATCAAACCCATATCTCTTACATCTCCTGCACTGGCAGCAGATTCTTAAGAGGGGACACTTAATTTTATTTTTTTCCTTTTTATTTTAATTGGAGGCTAATTACAATATTGTAGTGGTTTTTGCCACACATTGACATGAATCAGCCATGGGTGTACATGTGTTCCCCATCCTGAACCCCTCTCCCACCTCCCTCCCCATCCCATCCCAAGAGGGGATACTTAAAACAGCATTTAGGGACCTATATTTAAATAAGCTATTGGTAGCACTAACTTCTTATACATCATCTAATACCTTTTATTTTTTTCTGTTTAACAACACGCTAGATGAAATGAAGCGCAATGAAAACAAAGGGTAGTTCTGCAAACACTTTCAGTGATCGCCTCCCCCAAATTAGCGTAAGTATTATTAGAGTTTATCTGGCATACCAGTTGGGATAATGATTAAAAATACATACAGAAGCTATTTCAGTCAGGATCTCAGCAGGAAACAAACAGCACATTGAGAGTTTAATGAAGGGACTATTTTCGAAGGTGCTGGTAGGGAGTAGGGAAACCACAAGAGAGAGCACAGTACTCCTTGGCTAAGAATAGCCATGTATATTGCTACTGGAGGTTTTAAAGACGGTAAGGAGGGAGCAATTACTGGAATCGAGACAGAGGCCTCTTTCATCTTTGTTTCATCTGGTGTGGAGATGGCCATAGGATAACAGTCCTTTAATCAGAGGACACAGTAAGCCCACAGTGACCCTTCAGGGAAAGACTAGGGGAACAGATACTCCTATCTTACTCTCCTCCCTGCCTCTGGTCTCCTGCTTTATGCTGCCCAACAGCCAAACTCAACCAAAAGCCCAAGGCAAGAAACCTGTAGTCTGACTTGCAGTCTGGACAGGTCAGCCTCCTGGGGTACAAATGCCCATTTTGTATTTATATTCTAAATCATAAGTTTGCCAAAATGGGAAAGCAATAATTTAACATCTTAACTTGTCTATTCACCAGCTAATATTGTCTTTTTACTTACATGACAAAACTCAAGTAGATTAAAAAAAACCCTGCTTCAATAAACTGGAGCTTAAGTGCCTCTCAACATTATAGGGAAAATAAATTTTAATTCCCACCAACAATATTTAGTGATTTAATAGTTCTCCTATTTTTTCATGCAAAGAAAGCCTAAGATTTACTTAATTCCACTGTTAGTAAATGAGGTAAGATCTCATCCTTTTGTACCTACCCTATGATAGAAGATCATAAATTTTTAAAGAAAAAAACTGAAGTTAAATATTATACTCAGGCAAGATTCATAAAGGATATGAGGAACCCTTGAGTTTATCATCTATTTCATTCTATCAGGAACCATCTCACAAGTTCCTTGGAATTATTTCAAATATCACACATTTAGGAACATTTTGCGGGCTTCCCTGATGGCTCAGATGGTCAAGAATCTGCCTGCAATGCAGAAGACCTGGGTTTAATCCTTGGGATGGGAAGATGCCCTGGAGGAGGAATAGCTCCCATTCTAGTATTGTTGCCTGCAGAATTCCATGGACAGAGGAGCCTGATGGGCTATAGTCCAGGGGTTGCAAAGAGTCAGACACAACTGAGTGACCAACACTAGTTTTAGTGGATAAAGTATGCTATTTACAGTATCATTGACATATTTGTAAACATTAGAAAACAAATTGTTTTCACTGGCTTCAAAAATCAGGCAAAAGTTGTTTCAATGAGGACAACATAGAAATACCTGAGTCTGACTATCTCATGTATCAAATCAGACTTGAACAAGTTTTCATTTTTTTAACTGAGGTATAATTGACACATGCATATATAACATTACGTAGTTTCAGGTATGTAGCATGATTTGATATTTGTATATACTGTGAATTGATCACAAAAAGTCTAGTTAATATCTATCAACATACACAGTTAAGGGAAACTTTTTTCTTGTGATAAGAACTTTAAGATATATTCTCTTAGCAACTTGTAAATATGCAATAAGGTATTACTGAGTCACCATGCTATACATTATATTCCTAGGATTTATTTATTTTATAATTGGAAGTTTGTACCTTTTGACCTCCTTTACCCATTTGGCCCTCCTCCCACCCAACATTTTTGATAACTGTCAATCTGTTCTCTGTATCTATGAGCTCTTTTCCTCTGTAAGTTTTGATCCCACATATAAGTGAGATGGTACAGTTTGTCATTCTCTGACTCATTTTACTCAGTACAATGTCCTCAAGGTCCATCTGTGGTGTCACAAATGGCAAGATCTTTTTATGGCCGAATAATATTCCATTGTATAGATGCACACCACATTCTTTTTTTTTTTTTTGAAAAGTTAAACAAACTTGGAATTTGAATTTAATGTGATGAGATGCTTTTATGGAGCAGCTCAAAAATCTGGATAAGTTTCATAAGATCCAACTGATGAACACTTACAGGTGTTACAGCTTAACAGAAAAATACAATAGTAATTCATAGCCCAGGAAATGTACTTCATAAAATAAAAAGTTGTCTATTGGACTGTGAGTAGAGGGCAGGCAAAAAACGAACAACCATAAAGTTTATTCACATCTTACAGCCATGTGTTATGGGGTAAGGGAATAAGAGTTATCTTTGCCCCAGATCTGTACCCACGTGTTGTACATATTTTTCCCATTCTTTTTTCTTTTATTTTGGCACACCACATTCTTTACCCATTCTTCCACCATATGAGGACACTCAGGTTGTTTCTGTATCTTGGCTTTTGTAAATCATGCTGCAATGACCATGGGGGTGCATGTGTCTTTTCAAGTTAATGTTTTTGTTTTCTTTGGATACATAACCAGAAGCTGAACTGATGAATAGTTCTATATTTTCTGGCCAACACTTGTTATTTCTTGTCTTTAATAATAACTATTCTTACAGGTGTGAGGTAGTATCACATTATGGTTTGGGCTGCATTTTCCTGATTAGTGATGTTAAGCACCTTTTTATGTGTCTGTTGGACATCTATCTCTATGTCTTCCTTATAACTGAACACATATCTCAACAAACTTTGAAACACAGTCTAATTGTTTTTAATTAATAATTTAACCTGAAGACCATACTGTATTTTCATAATTAATTTGGTTAAAAGTTCTGATTATATTCACAACTCTGAGGATGGCAGGAAGAAAGGCAGGCAAGCAGGAAGGGACGGAGGGAAGTGGGAGGGAGGAAAGGAAGAGAGAAAACAAGTATTGGTGAGGATGTGGAGAAATTGGAACAGTCATACATTGCTGGTGGGAATGTAAAATTATACAACTGCTGTGGAAAGCTATATGGTGGCTCCTTAAATAACTGAAGATACAATTATCATGATATAGCAATTCCATGCCACTCTAATGGCAGAAAGCAAAGAGGAACTAAAGAGCCTCCTGATGAGAGTGAAACAGGAGAGTAAAAAAGCTGGCTTAAAACTCACCATTCAAAAAACTAAGATCATGGCATACAGTCCCATCACTTCATTGCAAACAGATGGAGAAAAAGTGAAAACTGACTGATTTTATTTTCTTGGACTCCAAAACCACGGCAGACAATGACTGCAGACACAAAATTGAAAGACACTTGTTCCTTGGAAGTAAAGCTAGGACAAATCTAGACAGCGCATTAAAAAGCAGAGGCATCAGTTTGCCAAAAAAGTTCTGTATAGTCAAAACTACAGTTTTTCTAGCAGTCATTTACAGACTTGAGAATTGGACCATAAAGAAGGCTGAGCACCAAAGAATTGATGCTTTCGAATTGTGATGTTGGAGAAGACTCTTGAGAGTCCCATGGACTGCAGGGGATCAAATCAGTCAATCCTAAAGGAAATCAACACTGAATATTCATTGGAAGGACTGATGCTGAAGCTAAAGCTCCAATACTCTGGCCACCTGATGCGAAAAGCCAACTCACTGGAAAAGACCCTGACGCTGGGAAAGATTGAGGGCAGGAGGAGAAGGGGTGGCAGATGATGAGACGTTAGACAGCATAACCATGAATCTGAACAAACTCTGGGAGGTAGTGAAGAACAGGGGAGCCTGATGTGCTGCAGTTCAGGGGTCGCAAAGAATGGGACACGACTTAGAGACTGAACGACAACAAATGCACATACTAGACCCCCACCACAACAAATGAGGAGGAGCTGATTAAAAGCTTTACCACTTGGCGTTCTACCTAAAAATACTTAGCAGAATTACTATTATGAAGGCATGGTAAGGCTTCCTGAAAGGACTGAAGTGAATTCAATCTGATTATCAATGAGAAGATTGTTTCTTTCATGGAAAAGCCTGTCCCCCCAAATTCCTGGCTGCTTACAGTAGAGAGAAGCATAGAGGGAGCTTCCCAGGCATGGAGTAGGTCTAAGGATTCTCACAGGGGTTACTGAATGTGTGTCTTTGAATTATAACAACTAAAAACCTATTGTTTTAGATTGTTTATGTATTTTTTCACTGATGTGATGGTAAATTATTGTATTATCTTATCTGACAAGCAAAAAGAAAGATGGAAATATGATCCCTTCCAAAATACCTTCTCTTAACTTTACAATGATGAGAAAAATCAGTTATGGTACTATTCTGTACCCAAAGCCTGCAGTAAGAAACCTACTGCAGAATCAAAGACTGAGCCCAAGTTTTATGCTATCCATTAATGCTGTAACTCATCGAATATACTAGTTCTCAAGTTGTGTTATTTCAACAAAAAGGCGGTATATCATGTTTCTTCCAAGGATCTCAGATTTTTGTTATTACTCCCTGATATTCCTCATACATACATGAAACAAGCTGGATAACAAAATTATTAACATTTCACCACGGCCAAAGACAGACCATACATTTACGAGCCAATTAAATGTAGATGAGACCAAGGGTGAAGAACTCTAGACAACCTAACAAGTGTGATAATCACTTGTCACATTTTCTCAAACTATCAACTCCCTCTTAAAAATTAAAAAGCAAACTCAAAAGCAGAGGCAATGTACCAGAAGTGTTATCTCATGAACAATTAAAGAATCTGAAGTTCTCCTTAGTACTCAACCATGTAAAAGAAAATAATTAGACTCTTGCAATTGCTTTTTCTCATGCCAATTTTGAGAATAATCCACATGGTGGAGTTCATTTCCTTCACATGAACTAATGGCACGCATAGGGATGGGGGTTATATTGTACAAATGTGAGTGCAAGGAAAAGAATACTGTCACAGGCACTACTGCTAAAGCCTAGGAGTGTATTCACAACTTCAAAATTGAAGATGCCACCACCTTTAGCTTCCTAGGTGGTAATTCTTTCTTCTGTCAACTTACCACCTAAGCTTGGAAGAATTATGACTGTTTTGTGTAAGAAATAAGACACCAATTATAAAAGGTGGGAGGATTATGTATAAATAAAGGGGAATCAGGCTTAGAAGGGAAACAAATCAGAGATGGGAAATTAAGAAAGGCAACTATGTCAAAGTGCCATTTTGTAAGATTTCTAGTTTGCTTTAAGTATTTCTACTATAGTATACTGTTGTAGCTTTCTGAAATGCTAACACTTTTAAAATATATTAAATTGTTAAAAGTTATTTAAGAAACCTCCATTCTAGTTGACAATGGCCTAACACAAAAAATACTGTTAGTAGGTTGTAAGGGGTCTCATCAACTGGTCTTCTTAGCCATTTCAGATAACTAATGTAGCTTAAATGTCAGGAAAAACCCACACTTCAACAACTGATCTGCTAAGTGGGTCTTTCATGAAAGAAAACAGCTTTCTACCTTTCTGTTATTTCTGCTGACATTTATCATCTAGTCTTTTGTTTTGTTTGTTTGTTTTTCGCCCTTGTTGTAAGGCTTGTGCGACCTTAGTTCCCCCCAAGCAGGGACTGAATGAATGAATGAACCCACACCCTCGGCGGTGAGCATGGGTCCTAACCACTGGACCAGCAGGGAATTCCTAAGCAAGTCATCTAGGTGTATTTTGTGCCTCTTCTTATAGACATTTACATTGGGAAATTTCCTAACATCTAAAATAAGTTCTGATTTTTCAAGGTAGAGCTTGATGGAAAGTCACGGTTTTTATTAAGCAAGAAATTAAATTCTACTTTACTCTTACTAGTAGATTTTCCCAGGTTTCAAGCAGATGCAACAGAATAAGCTTCTATTTTTTAAGTTCCAAAAGTTCTTGAATGGTCTCATTATTTAAAAGGTTTGCTGGTTGAATGGAAGATAGGAAATTCAGTCCACCACCTTTCAAATTTTTCTTAGTGATATATTCTAGAGAATAGCCAAGAGGCAGTAATATTGATTTTAATGTCCAACCTCTTCTGTCTCAATGCCATCTCTCATTAGTCTGGAAATAGTATTCCCATATATGAAATAAAATACGTAATTTAAAAAATTATTTCCTTTTCCATACTGTTAGTAGGAATCCTGCCGACTGTTTCAAAAAACAAACTCACCTTTGTAAGTTGAAAAGATTAAAGCACTTAAAAACTATGATGAAAAAAAAAGAACTCAGCTAAATCTTCAATGACTAAGATCAGTACATGTTATTTGCTGATTCTACATTATCTCTGAACTAATATTTTATTTGCAAAACTTTGTACATAAATCCACAGATTACATGAATTCAAATAGCTATTTAGAAAATTATGAAGCCACATGGCAATTATTTTGATATCTGCTTATAGCCAACTTTCAGTTTTGTTTTGTTTTAAGGAAAGTAGCACTAAAATAGAATAAAAAGTAAAATATCTAGCTAAATTTTTCTTTATTTCCAAGTAGTGAGAAGGACTGACTGTGTTTCATCTTTCCACTTGTTAATCTCTTCCTGCCCTTTGTGAAAGTAAAAAATAAACTGTGGTGTGTCTAAAAGATGGATAGCCAGTAAAAATGTGTGTGTGTGTGTTTATGTGTGTGTATAATCAAGGAAACTAGAGAATCCAAAAATCAGAAAATCAGTCTGTGAATAAATAGGTCTTCTAATATGCATCTGTGTGAGCTGAGTCTGAAGAAAAACATTACGTCTGAAGAAAAATATACTTTCCCCTACTAAGGGCCTATTTTTAGTCTCTCTTACAAGTCAAACCCTCTTTACAGGTTTTGCTAATATTTCTCTAGTTAATGGCTCTTCTATTTTATGAAATCATCAGTCTTGGATGTCCTTACAATATATGTCATAGTTCTGGGTTTAAGACAGGAACTGGGTAAGTTGAATGCATAGGTTTTTATTTTTGTTTTTTAAACTGTTTTTTGCTCCTCATGGTCCTTAAGAATTCTGCCAGCTAATCCAGGAAAGAAACTCAATTCCATAAGTCAAAAAAAATTAAAACACTTATGAACTATGATGTTTAAAAGTAAAACAAACCTTCAGTTACTAAGATCAGTGCACACTAACTGGCAGAATTCCTGAGAAGTTGAAGGAGAGTAAGGAGGAGCAAATTTTTTTATAATTCCTATGTGGTAGAACTAATTTCTGTTTAGATTTAAGAGACATCCTACTTGTCATTATAAAAGATTTTGCTGTGGATGTTCCTTCTAATACTGTAAAATAGTGAATGTCTTTCTTCTCTATCCCAACTCATCCTCATACTTCAAACTACAGAAATGAACAAGACAAATCTAATACATACTTCTGTCTCCAATAGAATAATGACTTTTCTCATAATATACAGCACTGCAAAATCTGTCATTCTTCATTCATTAACCTTTGTGCAAATAAGAATTAAATATGTCAGCTTTTCTTTCTTAAAATGACTTATGGATCAATAACCTACTTTGATTATAAATACTTCTATTTCTAAATAGTTGTTACAATTATCACAAAATGGACACTAGATTTTAATATTATACTTCTGAATGTAAGAAACATAGTACCTAAATAGCACATTTGTTTAAGTCCATCTGTCTTAGTAAATTCTTTCAAAAAATTTTTTATTGTGAAATATATGGAGTTATTATATATGAAATTACTATTACGGAATTGAATACTTTATGTGTGTGTGCCTTTACAGTGCCTGTAAGATCATGTGTCTTCTTACAAGTAAATATAGTCTATACTTTGCTAAATAACATTTTATTGCATGATTCAGTTGAGTTCAGTTCAGTCGCTCAGTTGTGTCCGACTCTGCGACCCCATGAATCAGAGCACGCCAGGCCTCCCTGTCCATCACCAACTCCCGGAGTTCACCCAAACTCAATGTCCATCGAGTCAGTGATGCCATCCAGCCATCTCATCCTCAGTTGTCCCCTTCTCCTCCTGCCCCCAATCCCTCCCAATCAGTCTTTTCAAATGAGTCAACTCTTCACATGAGGTGGCCAAAGTACTGGAGTTTCAGCTTTAGCATCATTCCTTCCAAAGAACACCCAGGACTGATCTCCTTTAGAATGGACTGGTTGGAGCTCCTTGCAGTCCAAGGGACTCTCAAGAGTCTTCTCCAACACCACAGTTCAAAAGCATCAACTTTTCGGCGCTCAGCTTTCTTCACAGTCCGACTCTCACATCCATACATGACCACTGGAAAAACCAGAGCCTTGACTAGATGGACCTTTCCATTGTCAATCTAATTTGCTAATGAAGGACAACGGAGGTGCTTATAGTTTTTGGCCAGTACAATCAATATTGTTTTGAATATTCATGTACCAGTCTCTTGGTGTACCTGGAAATGCATTTCTCTTGAGTATACTCAGGAACAGAACTTAAGTCACAGGCATTTCTCCAAAGAAGACATACAGATGGCCAAGAGGTACATGAAAGAATGTTCAACATCACTAATTATTAGAGCAATGCAAATCAAAACTACAATGAGATATCACTTCACACCAGTCAAAATAGCTATCATCAAAAAGTCCACTCACAATAAATGTTGGAGAGGGTGTGGAGAGAAGGGAAGCCTCTTACACTGTTGGTGGGAATTTAAATTGGTACAGCCACTACAGAGAACCTATAGAGGTTCCTTAAACAACTAAACCTAGAGCTACCACATGACCCCACACCCCCACATCTGGTTATAGATCTGAAAAAAAACAACAACATGGTCTGAAAGGATACATGCGCCACAATGTTCACTGCAGCATTGTTTACAACAGTCAAGACATGGAAGCAACCTAAATGCCCATCGACAGAGGAAGGGATAAAGAAAATGTGGTACATATACACAATAGAATATTACTCAGCCATTAAAAAGAATGAATAATGCCATCTGCCCCATGGATGAACCTAGAGATTGTCATACTGAGTGAGGTTAAGTCAGACAGAGAAAGAGAAATATCAGAAATATTCTATGACATCCTTATAAGCAGAATCTAAAAGGAAATGATACAAACGAACTTATTTACAAAATAGAACAGATTCACAGACTTAGAAGACAAACTTATGGTTGCTGGTGGGGAAGGATGGGGGACAGGATAGTTAGAGAGTTTGGGATTGACATGTACACACTGTTATATTTAAGATGGATAACCAACAAGGACCTACTATATAGTACAGGGAACTCTGTTCAATGTTATGTGACATCCTGGATGGGAGGGGAGTTTGGGGGAGAATGAATACATGCATGTATATGGCTGAGTCTCTTTGTTTTCCACCTGAAACTATCACAACATTGTTAACTGGCTATATTGCAAAATAAAATAAAAAGTAAAAAAAAAAAAATCATAGGGTATGCATATCTTCAGCTTTAGTATGTAATATCACACTGCTTTGCAACTTTCTTTTCCCATCTTGTGACCTGTCATTTTAATTTCTTGACTGTACCTTTTGATAAATACAAGTTCTTATTTTAATGTAATAATGCATTGATATGAGTTTTTTTCTGTTATGATTAGTGATTTTTATGTCTATTTTAAAAGTTCTTCCCTGAGATAATGTCAGAAACTTACTTTGAAATAATCCACTAGGGGTGAAGAAAAAAATTGGACATGTGTTGTTAATTATGGACCTGTGTTATAGGTTTATGGGAATTCACTATATTATTCTCTCTACTTTTTATACAAAAATTTAAAGTTTTCAATAGTAAATTTTTTAAAATGTTATTAAAAACTCCTGGATTTAAGTGATTATAACAAGGTTGCAGGATACAAGGTTAATATATAACTGCAATGAACAAATGTAATTTTTTTTAAACAAGTGAAATTTGAAATTAAAAACACAATATATTAGCATATCAAAGAAAATAAGGTAAAAATTTAATAAAGTATGTGTAAGATATATATGAGGTAAACTATAAACTACAAACCTCTCAGGAAAAAAATGAAAGAACTAAATAAATGGAGAGATATTCTATGTTTATGGATAGGAAGATTGAATATTGTCAAGATTTCAGTTCTTTCCAATTTGGTCTACAGATTAAATGCAATCTCAATCAAAATCCTAGCAATTTAATTTGTGAATATTGACAAACTGATTCTAAAGTTTATATGAAGGACTTCCCTGGTGGTCCAGAGGTTAAGGTCCTGGTCTGGGAAGATTCCACACGTCATGGAGCAACTAAGTCATCTGTCCCACAGCTACTGAACCTTCACTCTAGAGCCCACATGCTGCAACCACTGAGCCCTCATAAACTACTGGAGCCCGAGTGCAAGAGCCCACGTTCTGCCACCAGAGAAGCCACTGCAATGAGAAGCCCCGCCCTGAAACTGGAGAGTAGCCTATATTCGCCACAACTGGAGAAAGCCCACGCGTGATAGCGAAGACCCAGTGCAGCCAAAAATAAATAAGTAAATGAAAGAGTAAGTAAATAAATAAATCTGCTTTATTAAAAAAAAATAGTTTATATGGAGAAGCAAGACCCAAAATAACCAGCACAATACTGAAAGAGAATAATGTTCAGAAACTGACACCAACTTTAAGACATACTGTAACGCTACAGTAATCCAGACAGTACAGTGTTGGTGAAAAAAATAAACAAAATGATCAATGGAACAGAACAGAGTTCAGAAATAGACCCACATGGATTATAATCAACTGATCTTTGACCAAGGAACAAAGGTATACAAAATGAACCAAAGACTGTCTCTTCAACAAATAGTGCTAGAACCACTGGACACCCACATACCAAAAAATGAATCTAGACACAGACCTTATACCTTTCACAAAGATTAACCAAGAATGGATCACAGACCCAAATGTAATAAAAAACTGTAAAACTCCTAGAAGATAATTTAGGAGAACATCTAGATGACCTCAAGTGTGGCAATGACTTTTTAGACACAACACCAAAGGTACAATACATGAAAGAAGAATTGATAAGTTGGACTTCATTAAAATTAAAAACTGCTCTGCAAAAGATACTGTCAAGAGAATGAAAGAAAAGCCATAGGCTGGGAGAAAATATTTGCAAAAGATTCAAAATTTATGAAGAACTCCTAAAACTCAATGATAAGAACCAATACAATAAAAAATGGGCCAAGGACCTTAATCAACACCTCACCAAAGGAAATATATGGATGGCAAGTATTCATATGAAAAGATGTGCCACATCATACGTCATCAGGGGAATGTGAATTAAAATGAGCTACCACTACACATCTCTTAGAATTTCCAAAATTGAGAATATTAACATCAAAGCTGGCAAGGATGTGGAGCAACACGAACTCTCACTTATTAGTAGTGGAAATGCAAAATGGTATAGTCATCTTTGGAAGACAATCTGGTACTTTCTTATCAAAACTAAGGATCCTCTCACCCTATGATTCAGCAATTGCACTGTTCGGTATTTAACCAAACTTATGACCACATCAAAACCTGAACGTGGACATTTAGAGAAACTTTACTTATGACTGCCCAAAATTGGAAATAACCAAGATGTACTTCAGTAGGTAAACAGACAAACTATGATACGTTCAGGCTTCCCGGGTAGCTCAGCTGGTAAAGAACTGGCCTGCAATGTGGGATACCTGGGTTTGATGCCTGGGTTGGGAAGATCACCAGGAGGAGGGCATGGCAACCCACTCCAGTATTCTCGCCTGGAGAATCCCTATGGACAGAGAAGCCTGGCGCGCTACAGTCCATGGTGTCGCAAAGAGTTGGACACGACCAACACCAAGCACAGCAGCACAGCATGATACATTCAGACAATGGAATACTAGCCAGTGCTAAAAAGGAATGAGCTAATGAGCCATGAAAAGACATGAAGGAGTATTACTAAGTGAAAGAAGGCAATCTGAAAAAGCTACACAATGTATGATTCTAGTTATATGACATTCTGGAGAAGGCAAAACTATGGAGACAGTAAAAAGATCAGTGGTTGCCAGAGGTGAGGGGAATGAAAAGACTGAATAAGCAAAACACAGAAGTTTGTTCAACTACTCTGAATGACACAATACCAGTAGGTATATGTGACTGTACATTTATACAAACCCAAAGAATGTGCAACACCAAGAGTGAATACTAATGTAGACTATGGAATTTCAGTGATAATGATGTCTATCAGTGTAGGCTCATTAACTGTAACAAAAGTGTAATTTTGGTGAAGGATTTTGACAATGGGGGAGGCTTTGTATATTTAAGAGCAGGAGGCATATGAGAATTCCATATCCCTGCACTTCCTGCTCAATTTGTTGTAAATCTATAACTGCTCTAAAAAATAGTCTATTAAAACATTTAAAAAATGCTACTAAGGAAAAAAGTAAAAATGACAACAACAATAAAAAACCAATGGTCCTTCTTACTGTCAGGTCTGGAAAGATAACAACTAAATTATCAAGTTTTGCTGTTTTGCCATTTATATTTGGATCTATAGCCCAAACCCTGGAGTGGATTTATAGGTATGCAGTAAAGTAAGAAGTCGTCATTTGAGACTCCCTTATACAGCAAGGAGCTCAAACCAGTCAATCCTAAAGGTAATCAACCCTGAATATTCATTGGAAGAACTGATGCTGAAGCTTAAGCTCAAATACTTTGGCCACTTGATGCGAAGAGCTAACTCACTGGAAAAGATTCTGTTGCTGGGGAAGATTGAGAGCATGAGGAGAAGAGGATGAGAGGATGAGATGGTTGGATGGCATCATTGACTCAATGGACATGAGTCTGAGCAAACTCCAGGAGATAATGAAGGATAGGGAAGCCTGGCATGCTGCAGTCCATGAGGTCACAAAGAGTCGGACATGACTCAGTGATTAAACAAGTAAGTAACAAGAGATATATCTTTACCATATAGATTTCTAAATGTCTCAGAACAGAAAAAAGACCATCCTTTCCTTAGTGTTCTTCAGTATCACCTTTTCAATAAATAAAACTCTTTATATGAATAGATCTGTTCCTAGGTTCTGTTCTTCATTTGTCTATATTTCTGACTTAAGGCTATTCCATATTATCTTAATTACTGTGGCTTTGTCGTATCTTAATATCTGATACAACAAATTCTCAGACCTTGCTATTGTCCTTCAAGAATTCTTTAGCTATTCTTGGCACTATGCATTGTTATATACATTTCAGAATCATTTTGTCCAACTACATTTTTTAAAAAGTGTTTTTTTTTTTTAAACTGGAATTGGTGGTTTAGTCACTAAGCCATGTCTGACTCTTTGCAACCCCAGGACTGTAGCCCACCAGGCTCCTCTGTCCATGGGATTCTCCAGGCAAGAATACTGGAGTGGGTTGCCATTTACTTCTCCAGGGGATCTTCCCAATTAAGGAATCGAACCCAGGTCTCCTGCATTGCAGGCAGATGATTTATGAACTGAGCTATGAGGGAAGCCCTTAATGGGAATTGCATTAAACCTATTACATAAATCCATTTTGAATGGCACTTATCTTCAAAATATTGAGTCTTCCAACCCATGAATGTGGTATATCCTTCTCCTTAAATGTTCTTTTTTTCAATAATGCTTTATCACTTTCTGATAGTGTTTTTACACATCTTTCATTAAATTTCTATTTTATACTTTTGGTACAATTGTAAATGGCATCTATTTTTAAAATATCATTTTCTAACTACTTATTGCTGATATAAATAGTTGGGACTGCTTTTCGTAAAATGATCTTATATTCAGCAACATTGTTAAAATCACTAATTCTGATAGTTTAGATTCTTCGGGGCTTTCTATGTAGGTATCTAAAAAGTCCCATAGAAAACATCAACACAGGGTGAAATGCTGAGACAGCTTTTCCTTTGAGGTCAAAATAACAAGATAAGATGTTTGCTTTATTACTTCTTTTTTATTCCTCTCAACTTTACTGAAGAATAACTGACAAATATAGTTGTATATATTTACAGTATATAGCATAATGATATGATATGTGTATACATTGTGGAAAGATTAAAAAGATCAAGATAATTAACACATTCATCATCTCATATAGCACATAGTTAACTTTCTTGCGTCATTACTTCTGGTCAACTTGTGGTCTTAGCAATTACAATAAAGTGAGAAAAAGAAGAAATATCATAAATATTAGGAATCTATTATTTATGGATCATCCCATTTCCTTTAACATTTTTGAATTATTTTTATTTTCCTAACTTCTTAAGATACACACTTAGTTCACTGATCTGCAGACTATACCTCAGAGGTATTGCAGATTCGGTTCCAGACCACTGCAATAAGGTAAATATTGCAATACAATGCGTCACACAAATTTTTTGGTTTCTCAATGCATATAAAACTTATGTTTATACTATGCTGTAGTCTGTGAAGTGTGCAATATGTCTTATTAGACTTATGTCTAATTATGTTTAAAACATCAATGAACGTATCTTAATTAAAAAAATATTTTATTAACCATCATCTGAGGATACAGGGTTGCTACACATCTTCAATAAAAAGAAAAAAACACACTATGTGCAAAGTGCAGTAATATCAACCAACTCAATGGACATGAATTTGAGTAACCTCCGGGAGAACTAGTAAAGGACAGGGAAGCCTAGGGTGCTGCAGTCCACAAGGGTTTCAAAGAGTTGAACATGACTTAGTGACTGAACAAAAAACAACATCCAGAACATTTTTCTTTTGTTTAGCCACTATTTTTTTCCTACTGTGGTAAAAAAAAATAAATGCATACCACAAAATTTACCATCTTAACCATTTCTAAATGTACGGTCAGTTGTATTAAGTGCATTCACATTTTTGTGCAACCAACATGCAGTCTTTTCATCTTGCAAAATTAAAACTTCATAATCTATTGAACAATACCCAATATCCCCCAGCCCCTAGCAACCACCATTCTTCTATTTTTCTGAATTTAACTAATCTAGATACCTCATACAGGTGGAATCATACAATATTTGTATTTTTGTGATGGGCTTGTTTCACTTAGCATAATATCTTCAAGGTACATCTGTGTATCATTTCCCTGGAGATCATAATGTCTGTTCAGTTTAGTCGTTCAGTCGTGTCTATTACTGACTTGCACAATTTAATATTAATTAGTAGCTTTACCTTCTTCCTTGACAAAGCAAGAAAGCTTATGTCCCTCCAAACTTATGGGTCATTGATTTTGTATTATCCTTTATGTATATTTAAATACTAGTAAGACAAAGCCTCTTGATGAAAGTAAAAGAGGAGAGTGAAAAAGTTGGGTTAAAGCTCAACATTCAGAAAACGAAGATCATGGCATCCGGTCCCATCACTTCATGGCAAATAGATGGGGAAACAGTGGAAACAGTGTCAGACTTTATTTTTGGAGCTCCAAAATCACTGCAGATGGTGACTGCAGCCATGAAATTAAAAGACGCTTACTCCTTGGAAGAAAAGTTATGACCAACCTAGATAGCATATTGAAAAGCAGAGACATTACTTTGCCAACAAAGGGCCGTCTAGTCAAGGCTATGGTTTTTCCAGTGGTCATGTATGGATGTGAGAGTTGGACTGTGAAGAAAGCTGAGCACCGAAGAATTGATGCTTTTGAACTGTGGTGTTGGATTAGACTCTTGAGAGTCCCTTGGACTGCAAGGAGACCCAACCAGTCCATTCTGAAGGAGACCAGTCCTGGGTGTTCTTTGGAAGGAATGATGCTAAAGCTGAAACTCCAGTACTTTGGCCACCTCATGTGAAGAGCTGACTCATTAGAAAACACTCTGATGCTGGGAGGGATTGGGGGCAGGAGGAGAAGGGGACGACAGAGGATCAGATGGCTGGATGGCATCACTGACTTGATGGACATGAGTTTGAGTGAACTCCGGGAGTTGGTGATGGACAGGGAGGCCTGGTGTGCTGTGATTCATGGGGTCACAAAGAGTCAGACATGACTGAGTGACTGAACTGAAGACATTCTTATTATTTTTATACAATCAATACTCATTTAGATTTGCCCATAAATTTGTGGGTTTCATTGCTGTTCATGCAATCCTGCATCTCCAACTGGGTCATCCTTCTTCTCTATTCAGAATACCGTTAGAATTTTCCTCAGTGGATTCTGATAATGACAATTTCTGTTTTATTTTGGGGGGTTTTGTTTCTGTTTAAGCTGTTTATTTTTTCTCTATTCCAGAAGGATATTTTCACTGCAGATGATGTGTGTAGAACTGTAGACTGGCAGCTATTTTTATTCAGCCCTTTCAAGATATCATTCCTCTGTCTTTTATTGTTCCTGTTGAGAAACTTAGCTCATGTTATTCTTTCAAGATTGTAAGATTTTCAAGATTTCCAGTTCTATGTTAAATTTCTCCAAGTATTCTTTATTTCCTTGCACACTTTAAGAATATTTATTTTAAGTCCATTTGGGATAAGTCCAATATTTGGGTCTCCTGTATGTCATTTCTGTTTCTATTGCTTCTTGTTCCATACTGTTATTGTTTCATTGCCTCATGTTTCTAATTATTTTTCTTTGTGTACTAAACACTCATAAATTTTTTAAATTTATGGTAAAAGTAATTTGTGAGGTTATCTTCTTCTAAAGAGGATTTGTTTGCAAACCTATATTACCTCAAACCTATCCTAGAGCAAAGGAAGATGACAAGGGTCCCTTTACACCCCAGAAGACACTTTTCATCAACTGCAGTCTGCCTGGCCCCAGGATTTGTCAGCATTCAGCTTCTCAGCTACTCTATTCTCTCAGCTTCATCCAAGCCCCTTGTATGAGTTATCAAGAGTGGTCAAATTCATAGACAAAAGTAGGATGGTGGATGTCAGGGGTTGGGGGAAGGGAGAATAGGGAGTCACTGTTCAGTGGGTACAGAATTTCAGTTTTACAAGGTGAAAAAAAGTTGAGGTGGGGAGGGGAAGAGAGAAATATATCGGCAGCTCTGTATAAGACAAAAGGTACCAAAGGAATTAAGTGATAGTATATGGTACCACAGGATAAAGAAATGGTCAAATACGATCAACTATGAAATTCAAGTCAGCTATTTTAGTGTTTTAGAGGTTTAAATATCAAATGTGGAAGTATTTTATAGCTGAACAGTTTTACAAAGGAGAAAAGAGGAAGAGAGAGAACTAAATATAAATGCGAGATGAAGTCAACCAAAAAAGTATACTACTTATGAATTTGCTCTTATCTTTGTAATCTGATATAGTCAAGACACTGACAGACAGTTTTCACATCTAGAACAGTCAGTATTAGCAAACCTGTTAAAAAGAGTCTAGTATACCACTCTTAAGATAGTGATTCAAAAAAATTGTTTTAATCTCTAGGATGATTTTGATACATAGTTAAGTTTGGGAGATAAAATCATCTGACAAATCAGTACTCTTAAAATATAAAATACAATTACAATGCTTGGTCTCACCCTTCTCTAGTCTCTAAAGGCTCTTTGAAACAGAATTAGGAATAATGTAAGATACACTAGTAACTTGTGATATTCCCAACCTTGGGTTACCCCTAGAGCTGGCGTTCTGTCATCCAGCGCTGAATTCAGTGATGAGTCAGGAAAAGGTAAAAAATTATGCATATCTATCCCACTATAAATTCACACTGTAAATTTAACAGGGTCTCAAATATTTGCCATGGGTTCTACTCACAGGTTCTTTTGTTTATCTCATGATTCTCAACATTTAGACGTCCAAAAAGCAGTACACAAAAACCAAGGGTAAGCCCACAGGAGATTTCTGGCAGAAACATTTTTTATCTAGTTAACTAGTAAACCACATGAGTCAGTAGACTTAACTCAGTGCTAGTCAAACAATCTATAATAACTAATCATTGTTTCAATTTCTAATCCTTTGAGCCCCAATGCTTTTATAAAATACAATAAAAACTGGGCTGAAGGGCTAAAATGGAGTGAAACTGTTAGCCACTTCAGTTGTGTCCGACTCTTTGGGATTCCACGGATTGGGGACTCTTGCCCCACAGAATTCTCCAGGCAAGAATACTGGAGTGGGTAGTCATTTCCTTCTCCAGGGGGTCTTTCCAACCCAGGGATCAAACCCAGGTCTTCAGCATTGGAGGCAGATTCTTTACCAGCTGAGCCACGAGGGAGGCCCAAGAGGTGGTGAACAGGCTGGCAAATCCTCTCCTTAAAACACAGGAATGAAATTGAATAAAACTGCCAAGGACAACCATTTCAGGGCTATGGGAATCAACCAAAGGCACACAACAAATTATTGAGAACCTGCTAGAGCCTTATGTCAGAAGAGCAGAGTCTGTACCCTTCTTGCCTAGGACTGTTCCCATTCTATTTCCACCTGCTAGGGAACAATAGCTTCTATTAGGGCAGGGAAGGTCATGAAAATCAACAGCTTTATTCCCAAAGAAAGCAGCCTTGATCTGGAGAGGAGGGCAAAAACCTCTGTCAGCTACAGTACAGAACTCAGTAGGAAATGAAAAACTTGCTGCTTTGCTCCTCTGAATTTGGAGTCTTAGTTGACTGAGTGATAAACAAACAGGAAATTTATCAGAGAAATCCTATACATGAAAGAGCCATAGTAAAGCTAGAAGGAGAATTCTCTAGCAGTCCAGTGGTTAGAACTCCATGCTTTCACTAGCTGGGGATCTGAGATCCTGCAAGCAGTGTGGTGCAGCCAGAAAAAAAGAAAGAAAAATTAAATAAACTCTCTACACATCCCTAAAGAAATGAGAAACTATGCATGTGCACTGGGGAGACCCAAGAGGCCAGTGGAAAGTAAAAGTCAATGTAAAACTGAGAACTGTCTGCACTCAATGTGCTCCACACAAATCAATCAGCAGGGGATAAAAGTCTATAGGTTTGAGATGTCTTGAGCACAACCTCAGTCCAAATCACTGGCTGACCACTAAACAATGAAGACGCAGGGACAACCCCCTAAAAAGCAAAGTTAAAAAATAAAAATTAGAATTTAAAAATGTGCTGATTAGTGAGTGTACACATGGAGGAAGCAGATTCTTCATCACATTCAGACTGATTTTTTAAAATACCCTCAGAAAATTAATACAAACCCAGAGTTAATACAACATATGATCTAAACTATCTACTTTTTAAAAAAGTTTTAAAAGAAGAAAGATTCACTCATATACAGGAAAAAACTCAAACCCCAGTCAATAGAAACTTATTCTGAGAAGGCTCAGCTAGTAGACTTAAAGACTTTAAAACAGTTAATATAACCATATTCAAGGAATTAAAGGAAAATATGTCATACTGACTCAGCAAACAGAGAATCTCAATAGAGAAACAAATGACAAAAAGGAGCTAAAAAGAAAATCTAACTGAAAATAAAATACCCAAATGAAGAATTTACTACAAAGACCTAACAGCAGATCTGAGATGGCAGAAGAATCAGCGAACTTTAAAAGAAACCAACAGGGCTTCCCTGGTGGCCCAGGGGTAAAGAATCCACCTGCCAATGCAGGAGATACAGGTTCAATCTCTGGTCCAGGAAGATCCCACGTGCTGAAGGACAACTAAGCCCATGAACCACAACTACTGAGCCACAACTACTGAATCCCAACAGTTCTAAAGCCTGCAATTTGGAGTAAGAGAAATCATTCCAATGAGAAGCTCATGCACCACACCTAGAGAGAAGCACCCTCTCACTGCAACTAGAGAAAAGCCCAAGAGCAACGAAGACCCAGCAGAGACAAACAAATAAATAAGAAATCAACAGAAAGTAAACAATCTGAAAAGCAGGGGGGAAAAAAAGCAAGAAAAATGAACATAGCCTCAGTTACCTCTGGGATAACACCAAACTTGAAAGTGAAAGAGAAGTTGCTCAGTCGTATCTGACTCTTTGCGACCCCGTGGACTATAGCCCACCATGCTCCTCTGTCCATGGGATTTTCCAGGCAAGAGTACTGGAGTGGGTTGCCATTTCCTTCTCCAGAGGATCTTCCCAACCCAAGGACTGAACCCAGGTCTCCCACATTGTAAGCAAGACGCTTTACCGTCTGAGCCACCAGGGAAGTCCCTAACACCAAACTTACCAATATACATATACTAGGATTTCTATCTAGCAGGAGAGGCAAGAGTAAAAGCAGCAGGAAAAAAAAATTTGATGAAATTCCCAAGAGGGCCATACCAAGCTGTGTAACAGTCAGACTGTTAGAAGACAAGGAGAAAATCTTACCAGCAATAGAAGAAAAATGCCTCCTCACAAAGAATATTATAACATATTCACTGGAATGGCATATTCTAAGGGCTAAAGGAAAAAAAAAGTCAAAGAAGAATTCTGTATCCAGTACAACTATTTTTCAAAAATGAAGGTTAAAATACAAACATTCCACAATTTTAAAAAGGCTAAAAGAATCCACTCCCATCAGGTACGCCCTTCAAGAAAAACTAAAGGAAGCCCCTTCAGGCTGAAAGAAAATGAAGCCAGATAGGAATTCAAATCCAGAGGAAAGAATTAAAGGTACTCAAAATGTAAAATACTTGGGTAAATATTAGAGATTAGGTATATATATTTTTTCTCTTCTCCAATTTCTCCAAAAAGCATAAGATTGTTAAAGCAATAAATAACATAATATTGTTATAATTAAATATATGGTTATATCTATATAGATATAATATATGTAAAAACAATAGTACAAAACAGCAAGAGAGGAAATGAGGCTATACTGGAACAAAGTTACTATATTTTACCAGAATTAAGTCAATAATAGCCTGAAGCAGCTTGTGATAAGTAAAAGGTGCATATAAAAACCTAGAGCAATCATTAATAACTTTTTAAAATGGCTTTAAAAATCAGAAGAATTAAAACACACTAAAAAGTATGTTTAACACAAAAGAATGCAATAAAGGCGTAATAAAGGAATAAAAATGAGACATACAGAGGACAACAAATGGCAGGCATGAACCATACTGATAATTATTTTAAATGTAAAGGACTAAATAATTAAAAGGTAGAGTTGTTAGAGGGGTTTCCAAGGTGGCACTAGTGGTAAAGAACCCACCTGCCAATGCAGGAGATATAAAAACAGAGGTTTGATCCCTGGGTTGGGAAGATCCCCTGGAGGAGGGCATAGGAACCCACTCCAGTATTCTTGCCTGGAAAATTCCCATGGACAAAGGAGCCTGGCAGGCTATAGTCCATGGGGTCACAAAGAGCTGGACACTACTGAAGCCACTTAGCATGCACATATGCAGAACTGTTAGACTGGATAAAAAGCAAGATCTATCTATATAGTGTCTATAAGAGATATCCCTGAGATTCCAAGACATAAATAGATTGAAAGTAAAGGATGAAAAATATATTTCTTCCAAATGGTAACTATAAGAGAGCTGGAATAGCTATATTACCAGCATAAAAACTAAAACTTTAAAGACAAAAATATTACTAGAGATAAAAAATTACAATGATAGGAAAATCAATATATCAGCAGTATATAACCAATTATAAATCTATATACATTTAATAAGAGTCCTAAAATATGTGAATTAAAAACCAGAATAGAAAGGAACAATACCAATTCAACAATTACAGCTGAAGATTTCAATACTCTTCTCTTAGTAAATGACAGAACTAAACAGAAAATGAGGAAGGATATAGATGACTTGAACATCATGATCACCCAACTTGATCTAACTGACATATATAGAAGACTCCCTAACAGATCAATACATATTCTCTTTAAGCACACATGGCATATTCTTCAGAACAAATCATACACTAGACAAACACAAGAACAGAAAACTGCAGACCTCTCTCATGAATACAGGTGTAGATATTTATTACAAAATATCAGAAAACAGAGAACAGTAACATAGCCAACTATGACCAAGTGGGATTTATACCAGGAATGCAGAATTGGCTTAACATATGAAAGTTAATATAATGCTCTATATAAATAAAGGACAAAAACACATGATCATAACAATAGATCAGAGTTTCTCAACTTCAGCAGTATTGACATTTTAAGCCAACAAATCTTTGTTGTGAAGGGCTGTCCTGTGTACTGTAGGATGTTTACAGCATCCTGGACCCACACCCACTAGACGCCAATAGCACCATGGCCCCAAGTTGTGACCAATAAAACATGTCTCCAGACATTGCCAAATATCCCCTAGGGGCAAAATCACCCCCATTTGAGAACCACTGGAATAGATGCATAAAAAACATATGACAAAATGAGAAACACATTCATGTAAAAACTCAGCAAGGTAAGAAAAGAGAGGACCTTCTTCAAACTGATAGAAGGCTTCCAGGAAAAACTTACAGCTAACATCATGAACTGAAAGTGAAAGTTGCTCAGTTGAGTCTGACTCTTTGTGACCCCATGGACTCTACAGTCCATGGAATTCTCCAGGCCAGAATACTGGACTGGGTAGCCTTTCCCTTCTTCAGGGGATCTTCCCAACCCAGGGATCAAACCCAGGTCTCCCACATTGCAGGCGGATTCTTTGCCAGCTGAGCCATAAGAGAACCTCAAGAATACTAGAGTAGGTAGCCTATCCCTTCTCCAGCAGATCTTCTCAACCCAGGAATTGAACCGAGGTCTCCTGCATTGCAGGTGGATTCTTTACCAACTGAACATCTTACTCAACGGTAAAAGATGAAATGCTTCTCTCAAAGGGTGAGAACAAGGTAAAGCTGTGTGCTCTCATACTTCTTTGCAACAATGAACTGAAAGTTCAAGCTCATGCAGAAAGCAAGAAAAAAGAAATCATAGTCATCTAGAATGGAGGAGAAGAAGAAAACCAACTTTATTCATAGAGGACATGACATTGTATATTGAAAATCTAAGTTAGCTACCAAAAACTACTTGAACAAATAAGTGAGTTTAACAACAACAAAAATCCAATCTCCCATTCACAGCAGCATTAAAAAGAATAAATTACTTAGGAATAAACTCAACAAAGAAATTGCAAGGTCTATGCACTTAAACCTGTACAACATTGCTGAAAGAAAGCAAGATCTAAATAAATGTAGAGATTTGCTACAGTCATTAACTGAAAGATTCAATATTGCAAAGATAACCAATTCACCACAAATCTATTCAATGCAGTCACTATCAGATTCCAAGCAGATATTTTTGCATGAATTGATAAGCTGAGTCTAAATTTCTATGGAAATATAAAAGAACCAGGAGAGCCAATAAAGCTTCGGTGTGGGAAAGGGTTGGAGGACTCTGTCATTGTTCAGTCACCAAGTTGTGTCCAACTTGTTGTGACCCCATCGACTGTAGCCCGCCAGGCTCCTCTGTCCATGGGATTTCCCAGGTAAAAATACTGGAGTGGGTCACCATTTCCTTCTCCAGGGGATATACCCAGCCCATAGATCAAACCTGCGTCTCCTGCGTTGGCAGGTGGGTTCTCTACTGCTGAGCCACCAGGGAAGATCAGATTCACTCTACATCTTATTATTCTACACTTTAAGAAAAGATAAAGTGGGTTTTATCAAAGTTAAAAACTTTTATTTTAAAAAAGACACCACTGGGAATTCCTGGTGGTCCACTGATGAGGAGTTTTAAGGACTAGGTTCAATCCTTGATCAGAAAATTAAGACCCCACAAGCTGCACAGCAGGGGAAAAAGAAAAAGAAACCATTAAGAAAATGAAAAGATAAGCCAGACTGGGAAAATATATTTGCAAATCATACACTTGATAATGCTCAGAATAAAAAATCCTTACAACTCAGAAAGAAGACTTATAATCTCTGATAATAATGATAAATAAGGTATAACCCCAAAGAAAGGTAATGCCAAAGAATGCTCAAACTACCACACAATTGCACTCATCTCACACGCTAGCAAAGTAATGCTCAAAATTCTCCAAACCAGGCTTCAACAATACGTGAACCGTGAATTTCCAGATGTTCAAGCTGGTTTTAGAAAAGGCAGAGGAACCAGAGATCAAATTGCCAACATCCGCTGGATCATCAAAAAAGCAAGAGAGTCCCAGAAAAACATCTACTTCTGCCTTATTGACTATGCTGAAGCCTTTGACTGTGTGGATCACAGTAAACGGTGGAAAATTCTGAAAGAGATGGGAATATCAGACCACCAGACCTGCACCTTGAGAAACCTGTATGCAGGTCAGGAGGCAATAGTTAGAACTGGACATGGAACAACAGACTGGTTCCAAATAGGAAAAGGAGTACGTCAAGGCTGTATATTGTCACCCTGCTTATTTAACTTCTATGTAGAGTACATCATGAGAAATGTGGGCTGGAAGAAGCACAAGCTGGAATTAAGACTGCCAGGAGAAATATCAATAACCTCAGATACGCAAATGACACCATCCTTATGGCAGAAAGTGAAGAGGAACTAAAAAGCCTCTTGATGAAAGTGAAAAAGGAGAGTGAAAAAGTTGGCTTAAAGCTCAACATTCAGAAAACGAAGATCATGGCATCTGGTTCCATCACTTCATGGCAAATAGATGGGGAAACAGTGGAAACAGTGGCTGACTTTATTTTGGGGGGCTTCAAAATCACTGCAGATGGTGATTGCAGCCATGAAATTAAAAGACACTTGCTACTTGGAAGGAAAGTTATGACCAACCTAGTTAGCATATTCAAAACCAGAGACATTACTTTGCCAACAAAGGTCCATCTAGTCAAAGCTATGGTTTTTCCAGTAGTCATGTATGGATGTGAGAGTTGGACTATAAAGAAAGCTGAGCACCAAAGAATTGATGCTTTTGAACTGTGGTGTTGGAGAAGACTCTTGAGAGTCCCTTGGACTGCAAGGAGATCCAACCAGTCCATCTAAAGGAGATCAGTCCTGAGTATTCACTGGAAGGACTGATGTTGAAGCTGAAACTCTAATACTTTGGCCACCTGATACGAAGAACCGACTCATTTGAAAACAGCCTGATACTGGGAAAGACTGAAGGTGGGAGAAGGGGATGAGATGGTTGGATGGCATCACCGACTCAATGGACATGAGTTTGGGTAAACTCTGGGTGTTGGTGATTGACAGGGAGGCCTGGTGTGCTGCAGTCCATGGGGTTACAAAGAGTCGGACACGACTGAATGACTGAACACTTAAAAATCATGAATCATTCAGGATGGGGAATACGTGTACACCCGTGGCGGATTCATGCTGATGTATGGCAAAACCAATACAATATTGTAAAGTAATTAGCCTCCAATTAAAATAAATAAATTTATATTAAAAAAAATCATGAACCACTATGTTGTACACCTGAAATTTATATAATATTGTAAATCAACTATATCTCAATTTAAAAATTTTGCAGGGTATGGGGGAAAAGACCTATAACCTGATTTGTAAAAATGAATAAAGAATTTAAATAGACATTTCACCCAAGAAGATATAAATGGCTAATAATCACATGAAGAAACAGTGAACATCGTTGACTATCAAGGAAGTACAATCAGAACCACATTAAGGAAGTACAAATCAAAACCAGAATGAAATATCCTTACACACCCAGGTTAAAAATAGCTATATTTATAAAAATAGCTATAATGAAAATGATACCATACCAAGTGTCAGCAAGGATAAGAAGTATTCAAAACCAACACTTATTGCTGGTGGGATTATAAAATGGTCAGCCACTTTGGAAAACAGTTTGGCATGGTAATTTCTTTGAAAGTTAAACGATTCTGCTCCTAGGTATGTCCCCAAGAGAAACAAAAACATATGTCTACACAAAGAGTTGTAGGCAAATGTTCATAATTTATAATTATTTGTAACAGCCACAAATGGAACTAATCCAAATGAATAATTACCTGGTAAGTGGAAGACAAAATGTGATATAACCTGTGATATTGCAATATAATAAGAAATAAATATTTTGGTCTTCAACCCTAACTCTAGCTAATGCTCCTAAAACCTTCATAACTCCCTAAGAAATGAAGATGCTAGGAGCATCTCGTTGTTCTAATATTTGGTATTCGACTCCAGTTCCTAATAGAGATTGTAAATGCCTTGAAATTTCCTGGTTCATAGGAACATCTTTAGTTCTAACAAACCATTTTTGGGCTCCTGGAGAGCTTCAGGAAGGGGGCTTTATCACCAAAAAGTTCAACCCATGATCAGAGGCTTGGAATGTTCAGCCTCACTCCCATCTGTTGGGTAAGGGAAAGGAGAGGAATTAGAAGTAAGGGTTAATACTTGATCACATTTATGTAATAAAACCTTGAAAAAAAATTCTGTAAAGTATGGGGTGCAGAGAGCTTTCAGGTTAGTGAATGCATCGGTATGCTGGAAGAGTAGTACACCTCAACTTCATGGAAGTTCCTGCACTGGGGACCCTTCCAGATCTTACCCTATATATCCCTTCATCTGGCTGTTCACCTGTATTCTTTTTAACATCCTCTACTATGTATATAAACCAGTAAAAGTAGGTAAGTGGTTTCCCTTACTTCTGTGAGCATTATAGCAAATTACTGAATCTGAGAAGGAGGGTTGTAGAAACCACCCATTGTAGTCAAGATGGACTGAGGGTGGATAACTTGGGAACCCAATCCTCGTGGACTGGTGCCTGAAGTGGGAGCCGTCTGGGGGACTGAGCCCTTAACCTGTGGGATCTAACACGAACTCCAAGAAGATAGTATCAGAACTGAATAGGATTGTAGGGACACTTGGCTGGTATCAGAGAACTGGTCAATATGGGAGAAACATCCAGTTCTGATCACACAAGTATCATGAGTAGCAAAGTGTAAAAGAAACACTCTGTGACTTTTTATAACCTTAACCCTACTCAGCAGTAAAAGGTGGCAAGCTACTGATACATTCAAAAACAACAATGAACCTCAAAAACAGCATTAAGAAGCCAGACACAAAACCATACTGGATTACTCTGTTTATTAGAAATCTCTAGAAAAGGCAAAACTGAAGACAGAGAAAGTAGGTATGTTTGCCTGGGAAAGTAGGATCTGATAACTAAATATACCTTTAGGGGTGAGGAAGGTGTTTTAAAATAGGATTGTGAAAAAAATAAAAAAATAAAATAAAATAGGATTGTGGTGATGGTTGCACAACTGTATACATTTACTAAAAACAGGGAATTCTTTAGCAATCCAGTGGTTAGGACTCTGAACTTTCACTGACGAGGACCTGGGTTCAATCAATCCCTGGTCAGGGAACTAAGATCCTACAAGCTGCACAGCATGGCCAAAATTTAAAAAAAAAAAAAAAAAATTTTTTTACTAAAAGTAATAAAACTGTACATTTATAATAGATGAGTTTTATAGTATTTAAATTATACCTCAATAAAACTGCCTTTAAAGGGTCTGGATGTTACAGCACTGTCAAACCACTATAAAAGAGTTTCTAAACACTCTCCATTTTAAAGTATTTCTTTAGTTCACAGACCACAGTTTGAGAAGTACTGATCTTATTGACTTCTGCTAGGTGTTGGGCTAAAAGGCTTGGAGCAATCAATAGTTGTAATTAAAATTCACCTTAACTTAAGCCATCCAAGTTTAACTCCACTAAATAGTTCATTAAGAAATTCACAAGTGTTACTGATACAGGAAAATACGGAAACATGGTCTACTGTGGAATAAAACATAACTCATTACAAAATGACACTTAATAAATGAGTTGTCTCTAGAGAACAAAAACTACCATAGTATCTATCTTTTTAATGTATTATAACTAAATTGATAAAGTCAGTATAATTATTAGACTACTAAAATTAAAAGACGCTTGCTCCTGGGAAGAAAAGTTATGACCAGCCTAGACAGTACATTAAAAAGCAGAGACATTACTTTGCCAACAAAGATCTATCTAGTCAAACCTATGGTTTTCCCAGTAGTCATGTACGGATGTGAGAGTTGGACTATAAAGAAAATTGAGCACCGAAGAATTGATGCTTTTGAACTGTGGTGTTGGAGAAGACTCTTGAGAGTCCCTTGGACTGCAAGGAGATCCAACCAGTCCATCCTAAAAGAAATCAGTCCTGAATATTCACTGGAAGGACTGATGCTGAAGCTGAAACTCCAATACTTTGGCCACCTGATGCGAAGAATCAACTCATTTGAAAAGACCCTGATGCTGGGAAAGATTGAAAGCTGGAGAAGAAGAGAACAACAGAGAGAGGATGAGATGGTTGGATGGCATCACTGACTCAATGGACACGAGTTTGAGTAAACTCCACGAGCTGGTGATAGACAGGGAGGCCTGGTGTGCTTCAGTGCATGGGGTCACAAAGAGTAGGATACAACTGAGCAACTAAGCTGAACTGAACACCCCAAACAATGTAATTTTAAATATATAAATGAATTAAATGAGATAGAATTTTATCAGAATTTTGTATTTTTTTGGTTCAAATATCTGAACCTATATATATATTTAAAACCAATATATTTATAGGTTATATATAAGTATATATTTGTTTCAGAGAAAGTCCTAATGACATAAAAGCTTTCTTTTGTTTCAACTAAGTGTATATGCAGGCTATGTTTAGTTGAAATTTGTTAGCATTTAATGCCTATGATGTGATCTAAATCTACATTTACTGTATAGTAACTGGACACTAATTATAAAAAGCAGTGATACTTTTTTATAGCTGTGGAACAACATAGAGATGAAATAAACAAAGACTCTAGTTTTTAAAAGGCCAAAGCAATCTGCTAAAGTTTACTTTTTTGGGAAAAATTAAACGCTAAACATTTTAGATGATATTTTTAAAACTTTTCAGTTGATAAATCTCACTCCCTTGAAGAGTTCAGCTTCTTTAGTAATCTAACCATTCTTTAGAGCTCAGATATTCTTTACACAGGTTTGCTATACAATGTACTATAGCTTTCAAAACCACAAGCAGCTCTGGTATATTGTTTTCTTATAGTGAGGTTTTTGATTTGCCAAGTCAAAACTAAGAAGTTTAAAAGCATTTCCTTCAATTTAAATGTCCATCAACAGGCGAACTGATAAAGATGTGATACACACACACACACACACACACACACACCACCACTGGACTACCACTCAAGACATAAAAAAGAAAGAAATTTGCACCAGCAAGGATAGATTTGGACCTAGAGATTATCATATTAAGTGAACAGAGGAAAACAAATATCATATGATACCACTTATATGTGGAATCTAAAAAAAAAAAAATGATACAAATGAACTTATTTATATAAAACAGAAACAGACTCACACACCTAGCAAATAAAACTTACCGTTACCAAAGGGGACAATGGTGGGGAGGGATAAATTAGGAGTTTGGGATTAACATATATCCACTAGTACATCTAAAATAGGTAAATAGGGAACTATATTCAATATCGTATAATAACTTATAATGGAAAAGAACAGGGCATATGTGTATACATACATATCTGAGTCACTTTGCTGAACACCTGAAACTAATGTAACATTGTACACTAACTATGTTTCAATTAAAAAAAAAATTAAGCATTCCCTTCATATTTAGCATGTGAGACCTGGATCTATAGCTTTGTTTTAAATTAAAGAACATCAACTTTAAATTGAAAGTTAAACTAAATGAGGGGAAAAAAATCTAGGATAGCTATGGTCATTCTTTTAACAAATATATTCCAGTTATGTGTGACAGTTTTAAGTGCTATTTGTCCCTTTACATTTTCACAGGTCTTCTTGGAACGCTGAAAAAGTGTAGTCTCTGTTGTCCTTTCCTCTGTATAACTATTTTTGATATTTCTTGACTCTGAAATTTACACTTTACACAAAAAGCTAGAGTCACAATTCCAGAAGGAAAGATAAAGAAGAATCAGTGACTAGAAGCATTTACTCGTTTCATTTCCTGTCTCCAAAGAAACATCAACTCACATGATATAGAATATCCTGCAGTAAGTTATATCCTACCTCTATAACATATATTCACCCTCCAAAAAGTACACTTTCAAGATGTGTTTGGATTTCCTGAAATTATATTACAATTTAATAAGTTTATAAGAGTAGAAAAGCAATTGTTATATGAATTCCCAAACTAGTAACACAAAAAGCTATAATCTAATACCCAGCTAGTTAAAGGGACAACAGATAATGTTGTGAATGTTCCATGCTCTTCTAAAATTAACTGCAGTCATGACTAAAAGATAAGTTATAATCATCAGCAGTACTGCACTAGGCGAGCAAAAGTATAACACCACTCAAAACACATTGAGAACGTTTTTTAAAACCATGTACAGATAGAAATGGTGATCATGACTCTACAACTATGCTTTTAACAATTAATGCCCACGTGGAATCTTACCCTTCTGGTTTTGTTTCCTAGACATTGCAGGTTTCTTTAATCTCAAAAAATGCAGAAGAAAAGTATTATTTTGCCTTGTCTTGGTTCTGACTGTACTTATCTTTGATTTAAAAGGAGGCGACCAAAGGCTGTAGTTAGGTGATAAATATAAAATCCTGGTTATTTGAAATCCTGTTCACTAGCCGTCGATCTCTTTTTCTTCTCTCATATCAAATTTGTGTCAAGAAATATCATTGCAGACATTCATGTCTCTTTTTCCAGGGAGATTCTAGGGGGAAAACAAACACACACACATATTCACTATGACAGTAATCTCTATACAAAAATTTTAACAGATATCCACATGCTTTATTTTACACTTTTTCTAAATGAAACTAGTTATTAAAAGAAAACTACTTGAAGATTTCCCTGTTGGTATAGTGGGTAACAGTCTGCCTGCCAATGCAGGTACATGGGTTCAATCCCTGTTCCAGGAAGATTCCACGTGCTGCAGAGCAACTAAAGCCCGTGAGCTACAACTACTGAGCCCACATACCTCAACCACTGAAGCCCGCGCACCTAGAGTCTGTGCTCCGCAAGGAGAGGAGCCACCGCAGTGAGAAGCCCCTGCACCGCAACCAAGAACCGCCCCCGCTCTCCACAACTAGAGAAAGCCTGCGTGTAGCAACAAGACCCAGCGCAACCAAAAACAAACAAATTGTTTTAAAGAGAGAGAGAGAGAGAAACCAGGGTATTCACTTGTTTAAAAAAAAAAACTACTCTAGAAAGAATACAGTTCTAAGAAGCAATATTTTAATTAATACAACATTGTAAATCAACTATACTTCGATTTTTTAAAGTTTCTCAAAAAAGAAATCATTGTAAACCTTTTCTAAAAAAAGCAATAATTTGCTCCGTAAGAAATTTTAATCTTATAATCAAACTATCTTCTCAGTTCAGAAAGCATGTTTTCTTATTCTTCTTGTGTCTTTCTCAAAAATCTTATCTCCATCTCTACTTCACAAAAATAGTTACTTCTTATCACTCCCTAAGATCTCTCTTACCACCTGCCCTTCCTATATAAATCAAAGGTCTTTTCTCTTCCTCTATAATTTCCTTTATCTAACCCCTCCTCAGGTTTCCCAGCTCAAATATAGTTGCAAGACATTTGGGAGGAGGGTGAGAGGGAAAAGGAGAGAATAAAGGGAATTTAATAAGGAAAACTGAAACATCAGAATATGGATTAGCCAATACTACAGAAAGCTTTTATAAATTGCAAATATACAAATGCCTTTTTCCTCCCTTATTACTGAACATTTAATACATACATGTCCAAAATTTCTGGGTAAAGAAAGCATGAGGAGGATCATGGAATTCTTATACCTAGAAACCTGATAGAAAAAAAAAAAAAAAAACTTTATAAAATGTAACCCAAGAAGGAAATAAGAGTAAACTTATATGAAATATTTTTTCAGTGTGGAGAATAAAAGGGATAAGTCACGAGTAAGTTAAAAAAAAAAATCCATCAAGAGTAAAAGCCTGTTCTCAGAGTCACTCTGTTGTGCACCTGAAACTATCACAACATTGTTAACTGGCTATACTCCAATATTCCAGTGGTCATGTGTGGATGTGAGAGTTGGACTGTGAAGAAAGCTGAGCGCCGAAGAATTGATGCTTTTGAACTGTGGTGTTGGAGAAGACTCTTGAGAGTCCCTTGGACTGCAACGAGATCCAACCAGTCTATTCTGAAGGAGATCAGCCCTGGGTGTTCATTGGAAGGAATGATGCTGAAGCTGAAGCTCCAGTACTTTGGCCACCTCATGCGAAGAGTTGACTCATTGGAAGAGACTTTGATGCTGGGAGGGATTGGGGGCAGGAGGAGAAGGGGATGACAGAGGATGAGATGGCTGGATGGCATCACTGACTTGATGGATGTGAATTTGAGTGAACTCCGGGAGTTGGTGATGGATAGGGAGGCCTGGCGTGCTGCGATTCATGGGGTCGCAAGGAGTCAGACACGACTGAGAGACTGAACTGAACTGATACTCCAACATAAAATAAAGTTTAAAAAAAAGGATAAATGTAAAATAAAGACTTCAGAGCAAGAGCCTCTTAGGGAATTCCCTGACAGTCCAGTGGTTAGCACTCTGAGCTTTCATTGCCACGTGCCTGGGTTGGATCCTTGACTGGGGAACTGAGATCCTGCAACGTGCAATCAATAAAAATGACACAGCATCTATCAAATCTCCAGTAACAAAAGAGAAAGACAATGAGAGAAAATAAATTACCATGTAGCAGATAGCAGAATAAGAACTAAACCTGGGAAACAATATAACCCCCCAAATCAAAGATTTTTCATTGAATACTTATTTGAATACTTTAAATAAGAATTTAGATTAAATAAAATAAGAGCTAGGAAATAAAGGAAAGAATGAATAAGACTAAATAGAATGAAAAGAAAGATGACTGCAAAGCTAAGAAAATCTGAAAAACAAAATACTACAATTACAGATTTAATAAGGTATCAGAAACAGAACAGATTCAAATGAAAATAGAATGAATGAGATGGAGAAATGGGATGGCTTTCAGAATAATAATAATAAAAACATAAAAGAAGTTAAAGCAATTAGAAGATAATATTAGAAGATAAAAATGATCTAATCTAAGGATAATTAGAATCAATATAATAGACTCCAAAAACAGAGGACTCAATAAAGGGATCAGAAAAAACATTCACAGATGAAATATAGGAAAATTCCTTTGAAATAAGCAATTAGTATCGTTCCCTCCCCACCACCAATCCATCAGAAATCCTCTCTGTTCTACCTTTTACATACACCAGAACTGGCCCACTTCTTACCATCTCCATTTGCAACCACCTTTGTCCAAGACACAATCATTTCTCACCTGCATTGCTATAATCAAGACTATAATAGTCTCCTAGCTGGCATCCTGAGTCTGCTATTCTGCCACTCTCTAGCTTCTGTTTCACATAGCTGTTTTAAAATTATAAGACATTATGTCCCAACTATGCTGTTCAAAGCCCTCCAGCAGCTCCTCATTTCATTCAAAGTAAAAGCCAGAGCCCTCAGAGTGGCTTAAAAGGTCTTATCTGCTCTAACACCCTGTCCGCATGCACCCTTTCTCTCTCTGACCTCACATCCTGCCACTCTTCCTCTCAGGTATTCTATACCAGCCACACTCGCCTCTTTATTGTGAAATACAGGAAAGGCCCTTAAGGTGTTGCCTCTGCCAGCAATGTTCTTCCCTAGATAGCTACATGGAATATTTCCTCACCTCCTTTAGGCTTTTTCTCAAATGTTACCTTCTCTGCAGTTGTTCATAAGAAACTGCTGAACTTGGGGTGAGAACAGAGGGAGTCTGTGGCATTACTGTCTAAAGTACTCCCATCCCCAGAGGTCAGTGGGGAAGTTGGTTCTACCAAGGTGGTAAAAACCAACAGCTTCACTGACAAAGAAGGCTGACTTTACTTAAAGGAAAGCAAAGAAAAAGCCCATGCCTATCCTATCCACATTGTCAGTAAGAGTTTGCATTCTTGGGAGCAAACAGAAAAGCAAGACCAAGGGCTCCAATAGCCTGAGGTCGCCGTCATGTTAGTGCAAACAATGGGGCAGCAAATTAGTCAGAAATTTAAAAAGGAAATCTGGAGAAGAAACTATAAGGGACCTCGATAAATGTCTACACATTCACACACCAGGAGCCTGCATAAACAGGCAGAAAAGACACAAAAGGGCCCGGTGGAAGGTAAAAGCGCAGACTTTGAAATGGTCTGAACTTTGAAGGAGCTTCCTCAAACAGATAAAGATCAGCAGAGAGAAGTCTTACTCGGTATTTAGCACAATAGCTAGCACATTATCTAGCAATCTCTGACCAATCATTAACTGACCACTAAGCAATGCAGATGCAGGTGTCACTCCAGGAAGCCAAACACAAAAATTAAAACAGAAATTAAAATAAAAAACTGAGCAGATATCAGCAGTCACACACCACAGGGAAAAATTCCACATATTTAGCTCAGGCAAGTTACTTTAAAAACAACAATAATAACAAAGCAACAACAACTCTCAAAAGGGAAAAAAATCAGAATCCAAAACTGCTACAATATATTATGTAAAATATTCACAGTTTCAACAAAAATTTGTAAGATGTAAAAGTGCAAGAAAGTATGACCCAAACTGAGAAGGGAAAAAAGACCCCATGTGATTGAAAATATCCCTGAGTAGACCCAATGCCAGCCTTAGCAAACACAGACTTCAAAGTGCTTTAAAAGACTACGGAAAATGTTCTATTTGTTTAAGGCATTGTTCTTATAATTTTCCTTAGTCTTTTAAAGCACTTTCTCAACAACAAAAAATAATTATAAAAAAGATGAAACAAAACCCCAGAGTTGAAGCAGAATAAAAAATAAACTGGAAGAAAGAGTAACAGAAATTACCTAATCTGAAAAGAGAGAAAAGAATAAAGAAAAACAAACATAGCCTTAAAGACCTGCGGAACAATGTCAAATGTACCAACATACATGAATTACGAGTTCCAGAAGTGGAAGGATATAGAAACAGTGAGCAAATACTATACAAACTGACTTGTACAATTAATCTACACTTTAAGAAGCTAAATGAACCATGACAACAGAAACACAGAAATCCATACCTAGATATATAGTAAAACTGATGAAAGCCCCAAACAGAAAATCTTGGGAGTGTCATTTTACAAGGACACAAAACTATAACTAGTGGCTAACTTCTCATCAGAAACAAGGGAGGCCAGAAGGCAATGAAATAACATATTCAAAATGCTGAAAGAAAATACTGTCAAGTAAGAATTCTGTATCCACAGATTGCTAATAAACACATGAAAAGATGCTCAACACTGCTCATTATTAGAGAAATGCAAATCAAAACTACAATGAGGTATCACCTAACACTGGTCAGAATAGCCACCATCAAAAAATCCACTAGCAATAAATGCTGGAGAGGGTATGGCGAAAAGGGAACCCTCTTGCACTGTTGATGAGAATACAAATTGGTAACAGCCACTATGGAGAATAGTGTGGAGATCCCTTAAAAAACTAGGAATAAAACTACCATATGACCCAACAATCCCACTATTGGACATATACTCTGAGGAAACCATAACTGACGAAGACACATGATCCCACTGTTCACTGCAGCACTATTTACAACACTTAGGACATGGAAGCAACCTAGATGTCCACTGACAGGGGAGTGGATAAAGAAGTTGTGGTACACATATACAACGGAATGTTCAGTTCAGTTCAGGTCAGTCGCTCAGTCGTGTCCAACTCTTTGTGACCCCATGAATCACAGCACGCCAGGCCTCCCTGTCTATCACCAACTCCCGGAGTTCACTCAAACTCATGTCCATCAAGTCAGTGATGCCATCCAGCCATCTCATCCTCTGTCATCCCCTTCTCCTGCCCCCAATCCCTCCCAGCATCAGGGTCTTTTCCAATGAGTTAACTCTTCGCATCAGGTGGCCAAAGTACTGGAGTTTCAGCTTTAGCATCAGTCCTTCCAGTGAACACCCAGGGCTGATCTCCTTTAGAATGGACTGGTTGGATCTCCTTGCAGTCCAAGGGACTCTCAAGAGTCTTCTCCAACACCACAGTTCAAAAGCATCAATTCTTCAGCGCTCAGCTTTCTTCACAGTCCAACTCTCATATCCATACATGACTACTGGAAAAACCATAGCCTTGACTAGACGGCCCTTTGTTGGCAAAGTAATGTCTCTGCTTTTCAATATGCTATCTAGGTTGGTCATAATTTCCTTCCAAGGAGTAAGCGTCTTTTAATTTCATGGCTGTAGTCACCATCTGCAGTGATTTTGAAGCCCCCAACAATAAAGTCTGACACTGTTTCCAGTTTCCCCATCTATTTGCCATGAAGTGATGGGACCAGATGCCATGATCTTCATTTTCTGAATGTTGAGCTTTAAGCCAACTTTTTCACTCTCCTTTTTCACTTTCATCAAGAGGCTTTTTAGTTCCTCTTCACTTTCTGCCATAAGAGTGGTGTCATCTGCATATCTGAGGTTATTGATATTTCTCCTGGCAATCTTGATTCCAGCTTGTGCTCAGCCATAAAAAGGAACAAATTTGACTGCATTCTAATAAGGCGGGTGAACCGAGAACCTATTACACACAGTGAAGTGAGTCACAGAAAGATAAATATTGTATTCTAACACATATATATGGAAGCTGGAAGGATGGTACTGATAAACCTATTTGTAGGGCAGCAGTGGAGACAGACATGGAGAAAAGACCTGTTGACACAGAGGGGGAAGGGCAGTGGGACAAACGGAGAGAACAGCATTGAAACATATGCACTGCAATATGTAATTTAGATAGCTAGCAAAATTTACTGTATGAGGCAAGGAGCTCAAATCAGTGCCCTGTGATCATCTAGAAGGGTAAGATGGGGAGGAAGGTGGGACAAAGGTTCAGGAGCGAGGGGACATACCTATACCTATGGCTGATTCATGTTCATATATTGCAGAGGCCAACACTATATTGGAAAGTAATCATCCTCCAATTAAAAAAAAAAAAAAAAGAATATTGTATCCAGATAGCTAAACTGTCTTTCAAAAATGAAGATGGGGTTCCTTGGTGGCTTAGTAGTAAAGAATCTGCCTGCCAGTGCAGGAGACACGGGTTCAATCCCTGATTCGGGAAGATTCTACATGCCGCAGAGCAACTAAACGCATGTGCCACAACTATTGAGCTTGTGCTCTAGAGCCCAGGAACCGCAACTCCTGAGCACAGTGGCTGCAACTACAGCAGCCTGCATGTCCTAGAGCTCACGCTCCACAACAAGAGAAGTCACCACAATGAGAAGCCTGTGCACCACAGCTAGAGAGCAGCCCTGCTGGCCTAACTAGAGAAAACCTGTGCAGCAATGAAAACCCAGCACAGCAAACATAGAAATAAAATGATTTTATAAAATGAACATGAAACAGAGACATCCCCAATAAATTAAGAGAATCCACTGACACCAGAGGGTAACTTGAACCTACACAAAGAAATGAAAAGTACTGGGAAAAGGAAATATATGGGTAAATATAAAAGAATGCATTCTAAAAATTTTATTCTCTTGGGACTTCCCTGGTGGGTCCAGTAGTTAGGACTCTGTACTTCCAATGCAGGGGATGTGAATTTGATCCCTGTTTGAGAAACATAAGATTCCACACACATATACACACACACACATATATATGTATATATTTTCTAAAATTTAAAAGATTGTATAAAGCAGTAATAACAACACTATTGCTATGTTTATAACAAATATAATGTATACGACAATTACTGCACAAAGGAGGGAGTAAGAAATGCTATCTTACAGAATTAAACTAGCATTAATCTAAAGTAGACTGTGATAAATTAATGTGCATTTTGGAATGTCTAGAGCAAGCACTAAGAAAATAACTCACCACTTGGAAGCCTTTGTATTTTAAATTATTTGCTTCTTTTAAATTGACCACATTACCAATACAGAATTGTAAAGTAAAATAAATAAATGAAAGCAAAAAAAAAAAAAGCCAAAAAATAAAAAATAAAAAAATAAATTGACCACATTAGCAATTTCTACCTTGCTTAGTATATGGACAACTGTCTTCACTAAACAAAATACACAACATTAGGTATTTCTCACTGAAAAACAGTGTTGAGTTTCTACTGAGGTTTTCTCCAGTTGTTGTGATAGGGGTTAACTATTCTTTTTATTTTCTGGAGAAGAAATACAAACCCATAAAGTTTATAATATAAAGAGTGGTATTTCAAAAGTTTGGAGACATAAAGGGTAGCTGATTTAAAATTTTAAAAAGGAAAAGAAAATAACTCAAAGACAGCAAAAACAAAAGACAACAGCAAAACAAAATAATTAAAATCATACACTTAAAAAAAAACCTATGAGCTATTTAAAATCCTAAAAGATGATATTGTGATTAAAAAGAATGCATTTGAATCTGTTCTAATGAGGTGGATGAAACTGGATGGAGCCTATTACACAGAGTGAAGTAAGTTAGAAAGAAAAAGACCAATACAGTATATTAACGCATATGTATGGAATTTAGAAAGATTGTAATCATGACCCTATATGCGAGACAGCAAAAGAGACACAGATGTAAAGAACAGACTTTTGGACTCCGTGGGAGTAGGCAAGGGTGGGATGATTTGAGAGAATAGCATTGAAACATGTATATTACCATATGTGAAATAGATCGCCAGTCCAGGTTCAATGCATGAGACAGGGCGCTCAGGGCCAGTGCACTGGGACAACTCCGAGGGCTGGGATGGAGGGGGAGGTGGGAGAGGGGTTCAGGATGGGGGACACATGTACACCCATGGCTGATTCATGTCAATGTATGGCAAAAACCACTGCAATATTATAAAGTAATTAGCCTCCAATTAAACAAATTAATTTTTTAAAAAGATGATGCTGTGAAAGTGCTGCACTGAATATGCCAGCAAATTTGGAAAACTCAGAGTGGCCAGAGGACTGGAAAAGGTCAGTTTTCATTCCAATCCCAAAGAAGGGCAATGTCAAAGAATGCTCAAACTACTGCACCATTGCACTCATCTCACACTCTAGCAAAGTAATGCTCAAAATTCTCCAAGCCAGGCTTCAACAGTACATGAACTGAGAACTTCCAGATGTTCAAGCTGGATTTAGAAAAGGCAGAGGAACCAGAGATCAAGTTGCCAACATCCACTGGATCATCGAAAAAGCAAGAGAGTTCCAGAAAAACATCTACTTCTGCTTTATTGACTATGTCAAAGCCTTTGACTGTGTAGATCACAACAAACTGGGAAATTCTTAAAGAGATAGGAATACCAGACCACCTGACCTGCCTCTTGACAAATCTGTATGCAGGCCAAGAAGCAACAGTTAGAATTGGACATGGAATAACAGACTGGTTCCAAATCGGGAAAGGAGTACATCAAGGCTGTATATTGTCACCCTGATTATTTAATCTATATTCAGAGTACATCATGAGAAATGCTGGGCTGGGTGAAGCACAAGCTGCAATCAAGATTGCTAGGAGAAATATCAATAACCTCAGATAGGCAGATGACACCACCCTTATGGCAGAAAGCGAAGAAGAACTAAAGAGTCTCCTGATGAAAGTGAAAGAGGAGAGTGAAAAAGTTGGCCTTAAACTCAACATTCAGAAAACTAAGATCATGGCATCTGGTCCCATCACTTCATGGCAAATAGATGGGGAAACAGTGGAAACAGTGACAGACTTTATTTTGGGGGGGCTCCAAAATCACTGCAGACGGTGACTGCAACCATGAAATTAAAAGATGCTTGCTCCTTGGAAGAAAAGTTATGACTAACCTAGACAGCATATTCAAAAGCAGAGACATTTCTTTGCCAACAAAGGTCCGTCTAGTCGCTATGGTTTTTCGAGGAGTCATGTACAGACGTGAGAGTTGGACTATAAAGAAAGTTGAGCACCAAAGAATTAATTGATGCTTTTGAACTCTGGTGTTGGAGAAGACTCTTGAGAGTCCCTTGGACTGCAAGGAGATCCAACCAGTCTATCCTAATGGAAATCAGTTCTGAATATTCATTGGAAGGACTGATGATGAAGCTGAAACTCCAATACTTTGGCCATCTGATGCGAAGAACTGATTCATTTGAAAAGACCCTGATGCTGGGAAAGATTGAAGGCGGGAGGAGAAGGGGATGAGATGGTTGGATAGCATCACCGACTCAATGGACATGAGTTTGAGTAAACTCCAGGAGTTGGTGATGGACAGGGAGGTCTGGCGTGCTGCAATCCATGGGGTCGTAAAGTGTCGGACATGACTGAGCGACTGAACTGAACACAAAATAAGGTAATAAAGGAGGAACAATTATACCAAAAGATATAATATAAAAAACAAATACCAAAATGGCAGAGAGAAACCTAGCTATATAAAAATTATATTAAATATGAATGGATTATGAAGGCAGAGGAACCAGAGATCAAATTGCAACATCCACTGGTTCATAGATAAAGCAGGAGAATTCCAGAAAAACATCTACTTCTGCTTCATTGACTATGTTAAAGCCTTCAATTGTGTGGATAACAACAAACTATGGAAAATTCTTCAAGAGATGGGAATACCAGACCACATTACCTGCCTCCTGAGAAATCTGTATGCAGGTCAAAAACAACAGTTACAAACGGACATGGAACAATAGACTGGTTCAAAATTGGGAAAGAGTACACCAAGGCTGTATATTGTCACTCTGCTTATTTAACTTCTACGCAGAGTACATCATGTGAAATGCCGAGCTGGATGAAGCACAAGCTGGAATCAAGACTGCTGGAAAAAATATCAATAACCTCAGATATGCAGATGACACCACCCTATGGCAGAAAGCAAAGAGGAACTAAAGAGCCTCTTGATAAAAGTGAAAGAGGAGAGTGAAAAAGTTGGCTTAAAACTCAACTTTCAAAAACATAAGATCATAGCACCTGGTCCCATCACTTCATAGCAAATAGATGGGGCAACAATGGAAACAGTAAGAGACTTTATTTTCTTCAACTCCAAAATCCCTGTGGATAGGGACTGCAGCCATGAAATTAAAAGATGCTTGCTTCCTGGAAGAAAAGCTATGACTAATCTAGACAGCATATTAAAAAGCAGAGACATTACTTTACCTACAAAGGTCCATCTAGTCAAAGCTATGGTTTTCCCAGTAGTCATGTAGGGATGTAAGAGTTGGTCTATAAAGAAGGCTGAGTGCCAAAGAATTGATGCTTTTGAACTGTGGTACTGGAGAAGACTCTTGAGAGTCCCTTGGACTGCAAGGAGATCCAATGAGTCCATCCTAAAAGAAATCAGTCCTGAATATCCATTGGAAGGACTGACGCTGAAGTTCCAATACTTTGGCCACCTTATGCAAAAAGCCGACTCATTGGAAAACACCCTGATGCTGGGAAAGATTGAGGGCAGGAGGAGAAGGGGACAACAGAGGATGAGATGGTTGGATGGCATCACCAACTCAATGGACCTGAGTTTCCACAAACTCTGGGAGATGGTAAAGGACAGGGCTCTTAACTTATACACATACAAAAACCAACTCAAAAAAAAAAAAAAAAAACCCAACTCAAAATGGATTAAAGACCTAAGCATAAGATCTAAAACTCCTGGAAGAAAACACAGAGGAAAAGCTTCATGACACTGACATGAGCAGTGATTTCTTGAATATGACACCAAAAGCAGCCAAAAAAAGCAAAAATTGACAAACTGGACCATGTGAAAATTAAAAACTTCTGTACATCAAAAATAATCAACGGAGTGAAAATATTAGCAAATCATATATCTGATAAGGGTTTAATAATCAAAATATATAAAGAACCCCTACAACTTAACACAGAAAAATAAATGACCCAACTTAAAAATGGACAAACAACTTGAACAGACGTTTCTCTAAAGAAGATAAGCAAACAGTCAACAAACACATGAAAAGATGCTTGACATCACTCATAGCTAGAGTGATGTCACAAATCAAAATCACAGTGAGATATCACCTCATGTCGATTAGGATGGCTGTGAACAAAAACAACAACAGCAAAAAAACAAAACAAAACACACACAAACACAAAACCAGAAAATAAGTGTTGTTGAAGATGTAGAAAAACTGGAACGCCTGTGCACTGTTGGTTGGAATATAAAATGGTGTAGCCACTGTGGAAAATAATATGAAGGTTTCTCAAAATTTTAAAATAGAACTACTATATCCAGCAATCCCACCTCTGGGTATATATCCAAAAGAAATTAAAGCAGGATATCGAAGAAGTATTTGCACATCCATGTTCACTGTAGCATTATTTATAATAGACAAGAGATGGAAACAACCCAAATGTCTATCGACAGATGATTGGGTAAACGAGATGTGGCATATATATATAATTGAATATTATTTGGCTTTTAAAAAGAAGGAAATCTTAATACATACCACAAAATAAATGAACCCTGAGGATATTATGCCAAATGAAGTGTCAGTCATAATATTGTATGATTCCACTTAGATAGGGTATCTAAAGTACTGAAATCCACACAAACAGAAAGGAGAATGGTGGTTAGCCAGAGACCAGAGGGAGAGGGAAATGGAATGTTGTGATTTTATAGGTACAGGCTCACCTTGGAGAGATTGCAGGTTCAGTTCCAGATCACTGCAACAAAGTGAACATCACAATAAAGCAAGCCACAGAAACTTTTTGGTTTCTCAGTGCATATGGAGTTACGTTTACGCTATACTGTAGTCTATTTAGTGTGCAATAGCATTATGTTTAAAAAAATGCATGTACTTTAGTTTAAAAATACATTATTGCTAAAAGAATGCTAACCATCATCTGACAATGCAGGGTTGCCACAAACCCTCAATATGTTTAAAAAAAAAAAAAAGCAATATCTGTGAAATACAATAAAGTGAAACACAATAAAGCAAAGTCTGCCTGTAATTTCAACGTTTGTGTCTCGGGGAATAGGGAAGCCTGAGGAGAGGGAAGAGAGGTAGGGGAATGGTCAGTCGGTGGGTCAGTCAGAATCGATTAAATTTTCCTCCCGTTTCGGCATGGTTTGTGGCACTCTAAAACAATTACAGTAGTAACATCAAAAATCGCTGATCACAGATCACTCACCATAACAAACGTAGCAATAATAAAAACATTCAAAATACTGGGAGAATTACCAAAATGTGACAGAGATGCGCAAAGTGAGCAATGCCGGTGGAAAGATGGCACTCATAGACTTGCTTAATGTCTATCAGTGGGACACTAGTTTGATAAATTATGGTTTATTCACACAATGAGATACTATGCAAATATTTTTAAGGAAAGAGAACATCCTTTTATATATTGATATAAGATATATTGTTAAGTAAATGATGGGGAGAAGAATAATTTATACTATCATATATACGTAAATATTGTGTATCTGAAAGGATAAGCAAGAAACTAGCCAACAGTGATGATCCACTGAAGAACGGAAACTGAAAAAATAGGAGACAAGGTTAAGAAAGACTTTTTAATCACCCTTTTTATTTGTTTCAATCAACCTTTTATATATTTCTTGCACTGAAACATATAAGCATATTATCTCTTCAAAACAATTGTAATACTTTTTTAAAAAGACTCATTCCCAGCAAATTAAACCAAAGCTGAAAACTCTCAGTTTAACCTAAACAATGTTTATTTTAACTTAGAAATCCAACCAACGGGTTCAAGAAATGTGTCCCTAAGAACCTACAAGCACTAACTCTCTAGACCTGCAGAATAACAACCCAAAATAAGAAAATGGGGAGTTTCAAATAAGAACATTTTTCCTGACTTAAAGAGTTTTGGTTATGAGAAAACAATCAAGAATTCTTATTCCACAATGTATCATCAGTTTGCCAATAAATATTCTCATTAGCCTTATAAAGTATGAAAAAGCAGAGAGACCCAAAGTAATGCATCGATATACTCCAAAAAATAATTAGCAACAAAGGAGATGATGTCCTTAGGTCAAAAGCTGACATTTCCATACGTCTGTTTTCTCAACAAATGTCTTTATTCATATTCATTGGCACTAACTTTCCAATCCATGTATCATTCTAACCCCCAAACTCCCATAATTATAAAGCTGATCACCACAAATTTTATTCTGGAAAATGGAATTTTCATTTAGAAAAACCAATAAATTCCTCTTTTAAAATGTAAACATTGAATTGGAACAACACAGAATTGGAATAAAATAATATTTCTGGAAATTTAGAATACATTCTAAGTGGAAAATCAGAAACCACGTGATATCACAACTCCTCTTACTACTATTAAAAGGCATAAAATCCTCCAAATTGCTAAACATTAGTCATCAGTGGCAGCTGTAGTGTGGGAGTAGAGGGGGCTCAAAGGAGCAGAGAGGCAATACACATGTTTGTCTCTTCCTATTTCACTGCTAGCTGGGTGGTTAGAGTTGTCTATAGCCTCCTCCTCCTCACGCAGGTGGCTGTAACCCAAGTCTAATCAAGCCAAATTATCCTCAGCTGTATAAATTCTTCAATAATGGTTTTAAACAATACTGATCATTTAATCCTCATCCCCTCCACACACATATAAACTCTAGTCCTTCCATCTCCCCAAAGCACAGATGCACAAGCAACACAAGGGAATGGAGGCAGCTGTGAGGCAAAAACAAAATACGGCAATTAAGAGCTTTACTCACCGACTCTACTCCATAAAGGGAAATCCCATGCACCCAGAAAAGGTGATTTCTCAATACACCTGCTAACTTAAAAAACTGATCAATTAGTAAATAATTAAGATAACGTCCTATGTGCCAAGAAGGGTAGCACTAAAGAATGTGCTAACCACTGGACAACTGCACTCATCTCCCATGCTAGTAAGGTCATGCTTAAAATCTTTCATGTGAGGCTTCAGCATTATGCAAACCAAGAACCTTCAGATGTCCAAGCTGCATTTAGAAAAGGAAGAGGAACCAGAGAGCAAATTGCCAACATTCGCTCGATCATAGAGAAAGCCAGGGAATTCCAGAAAAACATCTGCCTCTGTTTCATTGACTGGGCCAAAGCCTTTGACTGTGTGAATCATAATAAACTGTGGGAAGCTCTTAAAGAGATGGGAATACCAGAACATCATGCCTGTCTCCTGAGAAACTTGTATGTGGATTAAGAAGCAACAGTTTGAACCCTGTATGGGAATAACTGATTGGTTCAAGATTTGTTTGTTTAACCTATATGCTGAGCATATCATGAGAAATGCTGGGCTTGGTTGAGTTACAAGCTGGAATCAACATAGCGGGGAGAAACATCAACAACCTCAGATATGCGGATGATACCACTCTAGTGGCAGAAAGTGAAGAGAAACTAAAGGGCCTCTTGATGAGGGTGAAGGAGGAGAGTGAAAGAGCCGGCTTAAAATTAAATACTAAAAAAACTAAGATCATGGCAACTGGCTCCATTACTTCATGGCAAATAGAAGGGGAAAAGATGGAAGTAGTGACAGATTTCCTCTTCTTGGGCTCTAAAATCACTGGGATGGTGACTGCAGCCATGAAATCAGATGGGGTCTGCTTCTTGGCAGGCAAACTATGACAAACCTAGACACTGTGTTGAAAAGCAGAGACATTACTCTGCTGTCAAAGGTCCATATAGTCAAGGCTATGGTCTTCCCAGTGGTCACGTACAGTTGTGAGAGCTGGACCATAAAGAAGGCAGATGGCCAAAGAACTGATGCCTTTGAACTGTGGTGCTGGAGAAGACTCCTGAGAGTCTCTTAAACAGGAAGGAGATCAAACCAGTCAATCTTAAGGAAATCAACCCTGAATATTCATTGGAAGGACTGATGCTGAGGCTGAAACGCCAGTATTTTGCTCATCTGATGCGAACAGCTGACTCATTCAAGAATCCTTGATGCTGGGAAAGACTGAGGGCAGAAAGAGAAGAAGGAGTCAGAGGATGAGACAGCTGGATGGCATCACCAACACAATGGACATGAACTTGGGCAAATTTTGGGAGATGGTGAGGGATAGGGAGACCTGGTGTGTTGCAGTTCATGGGGTCTCAAAGAGTCAGAGACAGCTGGGTGACTGAACAACAACTATGTGCCAATACTTGACACACACTAAAAAACCTTTATCCATTCTCAACAGACAAACCTTGAGGATGTAACGCTTAGTGAAATAAACCAGTCACAAAAAGACAAATACTGTATGATTCTAATTATACAAGGTATTATATGAAAATATATTCTACTTACATGGGAATCTACTTATATGATTCTACTTACAGAGTGGTCAAATTCATAGAGACAAAGTTGCCAGGGGCTGTAGGGGTGAAGACTTAGGAATTAATGTTTAATGGGTACAGAGTCTTAATTTGGGGAGATGAAAAAGTTTTGGAGATGAATGGTGGTGATAGTTGCACAATAACGTGAATGTACTTACCATCACTGAACTGCACACTTTAAATTGGTTAAAGTGGTCAATTTTATCTGTATTTTATCGTGATTTTCAAAAATTTTAATGTAATAAGAAAAAAAAATTATGAAAGAAAAACTGATTTCTTGACCCAGCAAGAAATCCCTAAGAGAAGAAGAAAAAGAAGGAAAAAAAGCACAAATATCAGTATCAGGAATTTTAAAAAGAAAACTATATATCTTACAGACATTAAAATATAAGACAAAAATATAAACAACCTAATGTCAATACATTTGAAAACTTGGTAACAAATTTCTTAAAAACACAAATCACCAAATACACGTAAAAAATAGAAAATACAAATTGTCCTACATAATGAAAAGGATCTCATCTCTGATCTACTGCTGATAGGAATATACAACTGGTATAACTTCTCTGGAATATAGGCATTATTTCATAAAGTAGAATATTTATCAATGTTATTACCCAGAAATTACTTTTCTAAGTATCAAGGGAAATTCTTGCTCATGGTACACCAGAAAACATGTAGAATTCATAACAGTAAGAAATGGAAACAACCCAAATGTTCACCAACAGGAAATAAATAAGTTGTGATATATCCACTAAATGAAGTATTATATGGTAGAGAAAATGAGTCAGCTACAACTGTATGCAACAATACAGATGAGTCTCGGCAATATAATGTTAAGCATTAAAAAAAAAAGAAACTGATTCTCAGATTGCATGATATTCTTTTTTTAAAAAATACACTAGACAATATATTATTTAGACACACATATACATCTGATAAAACTATTTTTTGAAAAGGCTATGGAAAGATTAAAAAAAATTAGAATATTAGTATTTACTTTGAAAGGCAACAGGACAATAGAGAGGAGAACATGTAAGACTGTCAATATTCAGTACTAAACTCTGGTTAAATGGTGGGTTCATGAATATTCTATAAAATACTTTTAAAAACCAAATATACAAACAAAATGATAAAAATAAATACATAGGAAAGTTTCACTTTAAAGGGCCATCAGGGAGTATGGAATAACTGATTCTCACATATTGCTAGTTCAGTTCAGTTCAATCGCTGAGTCGTGTCCGACTCTTTGCGACCCCATGAATCGCAGCATGCCAGGCCTCCCTGTCCATCACCAACTCCCAGAGTTCACTCAGACTCACGTCCATCAAGTCGGTGATGCCATCCAGCCATCTCATCCTCTGTCGTCCCCTTTTCCTCCTGCCCCCAACCCCTCCCAGCATCAGAGTCTTTTCCAATGAGTCAACTCTTCACATGAGGTGGCCAAAGTATTGGAGTTTCAGCTTTAGCATCATTCCTTCCAAAGAAATCCCAGGGCTGATTTCTTTTAGAACGGACTGGTTGGATCTCCTTGCAGTCCAAGGGACTCTCAAGAGTCTTCTCCAACACCACAGTTCAAAAGCATCAATTCTTCAGCACTCAGCTTTCTCTACAGTTCAACTCTCACATCCATACATGACTACTGGAAAAACCACAGCCTTGACTAGATGGACCTTTGTTGGCAAAGTAATGTCTCTGCTTTTCAATATGATATCTAGGTTGGTCATAACTTTTCTTCCAAGGAGTAAGCGTCTTTTAATTTCATGGCTGCAATCACCATCTGCAGTGATTTTGGAGCCCCCCAAAATAAAGTCTGACACTGTTTCCACTGTTTCCCCATCTATTTGCCATGAAGTGATGGGACCAGATGCCATGATCTTCGTTTTCTGAATGTTGAGCTTTAAGCCAACTTTTTCACTCTCCTCTTTCACTTTCATCAAGAGGCTCTTTAGTTCTTCTTCACTTTCTGCCATAGGGTGGTGTCATCTGCATATCTGAGGTTATTGATATTTCTCCCGGCAATCTTGATTCCAGCTTGTGCTTCTTCCACCCTAGCGTTTCTCATGATGTACTCTGCATATAAGTTAAATAAGCAGGGTGACAATATACAGCCTTGACATACTCCTTTTCCTATTTGGAACCAGTCTGTGGTTCCATGTCCAGTTCTAACTGTTGCTTCCTGACCTGCATACAGGTTTCTCTAGAGGCAGGTCAGGTGGTCTGGTATTCCCATCTCTTTCAGAATTTTCCACAGTTTATTGTGATCCACACAGTCAAAAGCTTTGGCATAGTCAATAAAGCAGAAATAGATGTTTTTCTGGAACTCTCTTGCTTTTTCAATGGTCCAGCAGATGTTGGCAACTTGATCTCTGGTTCCTCTGCCTTTTCTAAAACTAGCTTGAACATCTGGAAACTATTATCTATTAGATAAAGCTAAAACTTTAACTGTAAACAAATTTACTTATTAAAATGACAAATGAGAAATCAAATTCACCAAAGCTGAGATGCTATATTTAAAAGAATATGCCCCCCAAAAAGAATATGCCTCTGTTGCCATACTGGCTATTATTGTTAACAAAAGGGCAGCACAGTTAGCCTATCCCAGCATAATCTGGTTAGTGCAATGAAGGTTTCAGAGAAGACAGATGTTGAGAGGACTATTTGGGGCTCAAGAACCAAGGTCTGAATATCACTGAAATGGAAAAACCATGGTGTGAGTGCTGTTGATCTGAAAAAGAGGAAACATGCTTTTGCTAATATATTTGCTTTGAGAGTTAAACTTTCTCTAAAACAAAGTATTCAAAATTTCTTTCTGGAATCTTATACAAAAGAAGGATTTCTGAAATAACAAAATTCATGTTATACATCAGCATCTAGTTAGACTGAATTTAGGCATAATGGCTTCTTATTAGAATTCTTTAAAAGCATTGATCAAAAGCATTAGAGAGCCCTCAGTGATAGTACTTTAAAGCTTCTCATTTCATTCATTATTCAACTAATACCACTGAATGCCTGTTACATTCTAAGCCTTGTGGGAGTTTAACTGGGAGGGTGCTGTTTCAGATTCAGGGGGAAATTATGGTATATCAGAATGCAAGGGTTTAATGAGAGAGTAGGTGGTGGAAAAGTGGCAGGCAAACCCCTTACCTATTCAACCAAGAAGTCTGACAATAAAGGAATGAAAGAAACAGAGTGATCAGCCAGAGTTTTAGCAAGGCCAAGCAAAAGGGGTTTTCCCCTCAAGAGTTTATCCCTTAAAAAGGAAGGTTTTTTGAAAGAAGAGGAGGAGAGAACTCTCATGCATTGTTGATAGGAATGTAAACTGGTGTAACTGTTATAGAGAACAGTATGGTAGTTCCTTAAAAAACTAAAAATTGAGCTACTACATGATCCTGCAATCCCACTCCTGGTCATATACCCGGAGAAAACCATAAACCAAAGATGCATGCACCCCAATGTTCACTGCAGCACCGTTTGCAATAGCTAGGACACAGAAGCAACTTAAATGTCCATTGACAGAGGAATGGATAAAGGAGATGTGGTAACCATACACAATGGAAGGTTACTCAGCCATAAAAAAGAATGAAATAATGTCACCCGCAGCAACACGGATGAATATGGAGATTGTCATACAGAATGAAGTCAGAGAAAAACAAATATCATGCAATATTGCTACTATGTGGAATCTAAAAAAAGATGGTACAAATGAAGCTATTTACAAAACAGAAACAAGAGTCACAAATGTAGAGAACAAACTTATGATTACAAGGGAGGGGAAGAATGGAGAGGAATGAACTGGGAGACTGGAATCAACATACACACACTACCATATATGAAACAGATAAGGATTTACTACTGCACATGGAACTCTTCTCAATGCTCTGTAATGAGATGTATAAGGAAAGAATTTTTTAAAAGAGTTGATAGCATGTATATGTTTAAAAAAGAAGGAAAACTCAAACATACAACAAAGAGAGTAATACTTAAAGGAAAGGTAATATCAAAGGTAATACTAGCCTTATTTTCAGATACAATTAATCTTCCTTTGATGCATAATATGTGCTAGAATAAGTACTAAGCAATTTCACACACATTATTTTATTTAATCCTCAAAACAACCTTGTGAAACAAAAGAAACAAACAAAAAAGAAAAGAAAATATACACCTCTGTACAGAGATGGAAGAGGGAAGATGCAGGAGGTCATACCAAATGACTGCAATTGTTTCCATAATGGAAACTAGAGGAGAGAAGGCAGGGAGGCTTGAAGGTCTAAGAGCAAGAGATAAGAAAACTAATACATACTGCTTACCATGCACTATTACATCATTTATATACAAATTTCATGTAATCCTCTTTAGTAGTTATTAGTTATTTAACTGAAGAACTTAAAACTGAGAATTCCCTAGGAACTAACAGCTAGTAAATGCTAGGGTGATGATTCAAACCCAGGTCTGAGACCACAAATCTATCTTTCTGCTATAGCACACTGCTGGATCAATATCAGGAAAGTGAAAGAGAATAAACACGAGAGGAATAAAAAGGTCATGAAACAGCAAACGTTCAGTTACAAACAGCATGAATATGGAGTAGATAATGCCATCTCTATGCCCTCTCGGCAAAGTTCAACTGCCCAATTAAAAAGTATTTAACATTGGGAAGTTACTAAAGTTGTAATAATATACACTTTTAAGAATTAAAACTGGGCAAGAGACTTCCACTTTCCTTCAAATTACTACTATTACTCTTTACTAACTGAATATCTACAAAATGTTAGGCATTGGTAGTCTCAATGAATTTGCTACCTAACCATTCAAAGCTACAGTTTAAGTACTGGCCAATGGTCCAAAATTCAACACTAACCTGAACAAGTGTTCCAGCGTCGATCAAAATACCAGAAAATATCCATCTAAGAATAGCTTAGTGTTCTTTCACATTGAAGACTGACTTTATTTACAAGTAATGAGAGTTAAGTCCCCAAGACTAACAGACATAGGACTGTCATAAAAAAGTGAGAATACAGATCCATGTACTATGTCCTTTTATGACAAAGTGTGAGAGACCTCTTAAGATCACTTGGTATCCATCGTCAATGGAAAACTGTGTGTGTGCTTAGTTGCTCAGTCATGTCTGATTCTTTGAGACCCTTTGGACTGTAGCCCACCAGGCTCCCCTATCCATGGTATTTTCTCAGGCAAAAATACTGGAGTAGGTTGCCATTTCCTCCACCTGGGATCTTCTGAACCCAGGGATTGAACCTGTGTCTCCTATGCCTCCTGCATTGCAGGCAAACTCTATCCACTGAGCCATCAGGGAAGTCCATATTTATTTTGTCCTTTTATGACAAATTATAAGAGACTTTGACCAAGAAGATCACTTGGTATCTTCAATGGAAAGCTGGGCACTGTGTAACATGCACCTTTCCTAGTTACCTGATTCGACAAGGTCTGCATTCTTCATGGCCTCTGAGCTGTTTTACAACTGTTAAGCTGTACTTAAATGACAGCAATACAAAGGATTCATGTCCATACACTTGCAAACAAATTCCGTCCAGTGAGGGAGGAATCATTCCCCCCATCCCTATGCATAGGCCAGTTTTGCATAGATCTGTAAATTTATTTTAGCATACCTGATCCTATACACATACAGTACTTTGAATTCTCCTTTATCTTTCTGGTTTTCCCATTAATTAATGAATTAAATAACATATTTTACATGTGTTCATTTTACATCCATATAAAAATCAAGACTTTGTCTAACTATCCTTTAACAATGAATTTTACACAACACATATTATATACCATGGAAGACAAAAATTTTAATGCAAAAATTCAAGGGAAAGAAACATCATTTTACACTAATATACTTAAGGAAGGCCAGACAAAACTTAGGCCGTCTCTACCCAGTTCTGAAATTTTAAGATTTTAAGAAGCACAGTCATTGTTCTAAGAAGCATAGTCATTGTTGAAATTGATCGTTCTTAAAAGAGTCTATAATTCACAAAAGAATTCCTTGAAAATTATAGTTCCAGCTGCTTTTTTCTCTTAATGCATACTGTAAACAAAGGACTGTCTCAAGAACAGTTTCATCATTTCAGACACACTTAGAATCTTTTGTATGAACTACTTTTGATAATTACAGTCACTAAAAAAAGACAGTTACTCACTGTGTAAAAACCTCTATGGGAAAAGAATCTGAAAAAGAATAGACATATGTATATGTATGACTGAATCATTTTGCTGTACACCTAACACTAACACAACATTGTAAATCAACTATACTCTAATAGAAAATAAAAATTAAATTAAAAAATACAATAAATAAAGTTATATTGAATTTTTAAAAAGATGGCACATCTTCATATTAAGGTAAAAACCTACATGTGACAATTGCTTTCCTGATCATAAAGATTTATTTTTGCCAGTCAACAACTGTCCAATCACAAAAATATTAAATATATATGTTGTTTCAAAATAATAGTTGTCTTCTATTGGTGTATGTCACAAGAAAAATTAAATACTTTTTAACTAACTTGATTCAAATAAACAACCTAAAGAAGCCAAAGCCAGAAATCAATACACTAACCAAACATTAAATCAACAACATATTTTAAATTCATAATACAGGCAGAAAAGGCATATCTAATTCTCAGATCTTCTGGCTTTCTAAGTCCAAAATTTAAAATAGCTCTAAAACCAATGTAGTCTCTATGGAATTACTGGTTTCACAAGGCAGCTTTTATCCTCACTCAGGATCAAACTAATCCCCTGACACTCTTAGGAAAGAAAGAGTAAAATCAAGTTGCACCAAAAATCTTTATACTCAGCATTCATTCAGATCTTCAAAACCACTTTCATGGCTTGTAACACGCCAGAAAAATATTACTCTAGCAAGTAATTATTTTGTACAAAAATGAATAATTTAACTTGGAAATAATTTGCTATCCATGTCATTCATAAATCCATGCTACTATAATTCTTAATATGAATGCATAATACATGCAGCATATCATGCATTAAATATTCTAAAAGATAAGTTCTCTAGCTGAAATTAGTTAAGTAAATACTAGCCAATTTAAAAGCAAGAAAAGTTAAGTCTTCCTTCTCTCCCCCTCCATCTTGACTCCCTCCAAACCAGCAGGAATCTTTCAGGTGCTAATGTGTGTCAGTTAGAAGAAAAGAGAATGGGGATAAACAGAACAACTGGAAAAGGTACAGAATGCTATGACCCAAAAGAGATGTTACTCTTCCAAGTTGCAACTGAAGTTAAACTACAGTGAGAAGCCTTCACCATTTTCAGTAGTTCAAAATAAGGTAGTTATTGTCCTCCTTCTTGGGAATGTAACTCATTCCAAAACTTTCTTTTCCAGCTCTTCTATAGAGCATGTGCTTGTAGGATTCTATTAAAGCTTTGTAAAGGTATTTTTTAAATACCAAGTAAAAAAAAAAAATAACTTAATTATTTAAAATAAAAGTTAACAGGCTTTTCTCTCTACCCTCAATTCAACAATGTATAGATCAGGAGACCAAGGGGGAAGAAAACAAACAAACCAGGTAAGTCACTAAATACAGTCATTTCTTCTTCCCCTAGTGGGAGGAGCAATATGGTAGGTAGCTTTTTATTTAACAACTTTCTATTCACTAAGCCACCTTCCTTTTTTCACATCATCAGAGAATTTGGGTAAATTCCCTCATGATGCACAAATCCAAAGAGAAAAGTAAACAAAGAAGCAACACTGGGAAAAAAAAAAAAAGAAAACAAATAGAACACAAAGATGCAATATTCACATTGCCTACTGGACCATAAACAATAAAGCAAAATATATTTACTACCACCTTCTTTTAATCTAGAGAGAAAAAATAACACAATAACCTCTACAAATATATATCAAAATATCCCAAATTTTCCAAATATTTTATCTCCAGAGCCAGATCACTATAGTAAGGTTTACGAGTAAAGTCTCCTCAGATGGGTTCAGACAGTAGAGTGGTTCGAGAGACTATTTCTTGATGCTATTCAAAGTTTATTACAACCAGCTTTACCACCTGCTCTAGAGTCCTCAAATTTAAAATTCTATCACCTGCCCTCTTTTCAAAATCTCCCTTAAAGGTATTCCTGCAGGCATTAAGAAAGCTAGCTAAACTCAATTGAAAGTGTAAATGACACACAGGTACACATACTCTTTAACCCTTGGAAAAATTTACTCATCAGTTCAAACAAATCTCAGTGGTAGAACTTTTTAACAGTTGGGGAGCTATTTTTCAATTTCCTTGTTTGTTTTCTCCTTGAGATGGAGGTACCATTATACCTGCTACTGCTGCTGCTAAGTCGCTTCAGTCATGTCCGACTCTGTGCAACCCCATAGACGGCAGCCCACCAGGCTTCCTCGTCCCTGGGATTCTCCAGGCAAGAACACTGGAGTGGGTTGCCATTTCCTTCTCCAATGCATGAAAGTGAAAAGTGAAACTGAAGTCGCTCAGTCATGTCCGACTCTTAGTGACCCCACAGACTGTAGCCTACCAGGCTCCTCCGTCCATGGGGTTTTCCAGGCAAGAGTACTGGAGTGGGGTGCCACTGCCTTCTCTGATCATTATACCTACTCTCATACAAAAGAGAGCCCAGGCTCTATCTCTACTGAAGCAGAGAGGGTTTGTAATGGTGAAGTCTCCTTCCATAGCTCCTTACAAATCCACTCTTGAACATTAAACCATGTGAGGTGCTCTCCTACCTCCACCATCCCCATGAATAGGGAAGAGAAAGCCTGCTCTAACAAAGCATATCTGCTAGCTTCCAAATTTTTTGATAGGTGTACGGGTGGGGCATTTTGCATTTTAAAACAGGTCTGCAAATTCTCTAATCTTACTCCTATCAAAAAGAAGATAAGAGTCTGGGACTTTCCCGGCAGTCCAGTGGTTAGGACTCCATGCTTCTACTCCCAGGGGCCTAGGTTTAATCCCTGGTCAGTTCAGTTCAGTCGCTCAGTCGTGTCCGACTCTGCGACCCCATGAATCGCAGCACACCAGGCCTCCCTGTCCATTACCAACTCCCAGAGTTCACTCAGACTCACGTCCATTGAGTCAGTGATGCCATCCAGCCATCTCATCCTCGGTCGTCCCCTTCTCCTCCTGCCCCCAATCCCTCCCAGCATCAGAGTCTTTTCCAATGAGTCAACTCTGCATGAGGTAGGCCAAAGTACTGGAGCTTCAGCTTTAGCATCATTCCTTCCAAAGAAATCCCAGGGCTGATCTCCTTCAAAATGGACAGGTTGGATCTCTTGCAGTCCAAGGGACTCTCAAGAGTCTAATACAACACCACAGTTCAAAAGCATCAATTCTTCGGCGCTCAGCCTTCTTCACAGTCCAACTCTCACATCCATACATGACTACTGGAAAAACCATAGCCTTGACTAGATGGACCTTTGTTGGCAAAGTAATGTCTCTGCTTTTCAATATGATATCTAGGTTGGTCATAACTTTTCTTCCAAGGAGTAAGCGTCTTTTAATTTCATGGCTGCAATCACCATCTGCAGTGATTTTGAAGCCCCCCAAAATAAAGTCTGACACTGTTTCCACTGTTTCCCCATCTATTTCCCATGAAGTGATGGGACCAGATGCCATGATCTTCGTTTTCTGAATGTTGAGCTTTAAGCCAACTTTTTCACTCTCCTCCTTCACTTTCATCAAGAGGCTCTTTAGTTCTTCTTCACTTTCTGCCATAGGGTGGTGTCATCTGCATATCTGAGGTTATTGATATTTCTCCCAGCAATCTTGATTCCAGTTTGTGTTTCTTCCAGTCCAGCGTTTCTCATGATGTACTCTGCATATAAGTTAAATAAGCAGGGTGACAATATACAGCCTTGATGTACTCCTTTTCCTATTTGGAACCAGTCTGTTATTCCATGTCCAGTTCTAACTATTGCTTCCTGACCTGCATACAGATTTCTCAAGAGGCAGGTCAAGTGGTCTGGTATTCCCATCTCTTTCAGAATTTTCCACAGTTTATTGTGAGCCACACAGTCAAAGGCTTTGGCATAGTCAATAAAGCAGAAATAGATGTTTTTCTAGAACTCTCTTGGTTTTTTGAGGATCCAGCGGATGTTGGCAATTTGATCTCTGGTTCCTCTGCCTTTTCTAAAACCAGCTTGAACATCAGGAAGTTCACGGTTCACGTATTGCTGCAGCCTGGCTTGGAGAATTTTGAGCATTACTTTACTAGCATGTGAGATGAGTGCAACTGCGCAGTAGTTTGAGCATTCTTTGGCATTGCCTTTCTTTGGGATTGGAATGAAAACTGACCTTTTCCAGTCCTGTGGCCACTGCTGAGGTTTCCAAATTTGCTGGCATATTGAGTGCAGCACTTTCACAGCATCATGTTTCAGGATTTGAAATAGCTCCACTGGAATTCCATCACCTCCACTAGCTTTGTTCATAGTGATGCTTTCTAAGGCCCACTTGACTTCACATTCCAGGATGTCTGGCTCTAGATGAGTGATCACACCATCGTGATTATCCAGGTCGTGAAGATCTTTTTTGTGTAGTTCTTCTGTGTATTCTTGCCACCTCTTCTTAATATCTTCTGCTTCTGTTTCTGTCCTTTATTGAGCCCATCTTTGCATGAAATGTTCCCTTGGTATCTCTAATTTTCTTGAAGAGATCTCTAGTCTTTCCCATTCTGTTGTTTTCTTCTATTGCTTTGCACTGATCTCTGAAGAAGGCTTTCTTATCTCTTTGAGATCCCACAAGCCACGTGACATGGCCACATACAAAAAAAGTGTACTTTAATTCTCCTCCCCATGAAGACAACACAACAGAAGTGACACTGAACAACCTCGGAAGTTAGGTCATAAAAGGTGATAAACCCTCCGTGTGGCACCCTCCCAGTTCAGACAAGCTTGGGGTCCTGAATTACCATGTTAAGATATCCAGCCACCCTAAATCCCTGATGCTAGAGAGTCTATGGCTCAGAGGTTAAAGCGTTTGCCTGCAATGTGGAAGACCAGGGTTCGATCCCTGAGTCGGGAAGATTCCCCTGGAGAAGGAAATGGCAACCCACTCCAGTATTCTTGCCTGGAGAATCCCATGGACAGAGGACAGTGGGCTACAGTCCACGGGGTCACAAAGAGTCGGACACGACTGAGCGACGTCACTTTCAGAGAGTCTGTGGACTGAAGTTTCAGAGGGTTAGAGACAGAGGTGCCAGCTGTTTGAGTCTTCCCAAGTCCAGCCACCAGACTTGTAAATAAGGAATATCCTTGGAGACCCCAGGCTCAGCTACTATCTGCCTCTAACTGTGTAAGAGACTTTGGTAAGGAATGCTTTTAAGATCCGATTCCAGACCCAGCTATCATTTGATAGCATCATCATGAGAAACCATGAGAAAGAACTGCCTACCTGAGTCCAAACATCAAAAAACCATGAAAGAAAAAGTGAGTGGTATTTTACATCACTTAATTTTGGCAAAGTGTGTTATACAGCAACAGATAGCCAAAACAGATTTTGGTCTAGGGAGTGGGTTATTTCCATTACAAAAATTAAAATGTTTAGCTTTGGGACTGGGTGGCAGGAGAAAGCAAGAAGGGCCTTGAAAGCGTTAGTGAAAGCCTGAAGGATCTTACTGTTTTTATTTATATTTTATTTTTGGTTGCACTAGGGCTTCGAGGCTGCGAGTTTCCTCTAGCTGCAGTGAGGGGGCGCCACTCTTTGTTGTGGTGCGTGGGCATCTCACTGCAGTGGCTTCTCTGAGCACAGACTCTAGGTGCACGGGCTTCACAGTTGCATCATGCGGGCTCAGTAGTTGTGGTGTATGGCTCTAGAACAGTCCTTGAAGGGCCTTAAGAACACTGGTAAGAAGTTGTCAATATAAAAATTTAAAACAGGGATCACCAAACTACCATCTACTGGCAAAATTCAACCTGCCTGCCTGTTTTCATAAATTAAGTCTTATGAGAACACAGTCAACATTCATGTTTACATACTGTGTATGTCTATGGCTGCTTTCTCACTACAAGAGCAGAGTTGGATAGGTGTGCCTGAGACCATAAAGTTCAAAATAAAATATTTATTATCTGGCCCTTGACAGAAAAAGGTTACTAATCCTTGGCTTAAAAGAAAGTGAGGAGGACCTCCTTGGTGGCTGAGCGGTCAAGAATCCGTCTGCCAATGCAGGAGACACAGGTTCAACTCCTGGTTCAGGAAGATCCCATGTGCCACGGAGCACCTAAGCCTCTGCACCACAACTACTGAGCCGTGCTCTAGATGCCGGGAGTCACAACTTCTGAAGCCCATGCAGCCTACAGCCTGTGCTCTGCAACAAGAGAAGCCACTGAAATGAGAAATTTATGCACTGTAACTAGAGAGTAGTGCTCACTCTCCACAACCAGAGAAACACCCAGCAACAGGGACCCAGCAGAGCCAAAAAAAACTAATGAAACAACAAATCAATAAAATTATTTTTTAAAAAAAGACAAAGATCATCAACAAAAAAAAGTAAATTGATTATTTGAAGCTTACATCAAGAATAAAAATAAAGTGAGGAGAGTGCTATTGGAAGCAACAGGAAAAGAGAATCTTATTAGATAATGGTGGAAAGTTTAGCAAAGCTGTCACCTGCAGTAATGTGAAAAACAGATACAACAAATGTACTGACGAATATCTATATATTGAACTAATAAAATGATGAATCTTGTTTGGAGATTTCCAGGAAGAATGTCAAATGTGTCAACTGTCTGTGGTTGTGTTTTCAGCTGTGATCCATAAAGCACAGGAAGAGATGAGAAAAAGAAGGAATTATATAATTTTTGAGCAGAATATAGAGAAGTAATGAGGAGCCAGTGCACCACAACTAGAGGGTAGCCCCTGCTTACCACAACTACTGAAAAGCCCTCGTGGCAACGAAGACCCACCAGAGCCAAAAATAAAAATATATAAAATTATTTTTAAAAAAGAAGAAATGCCCTCTGAGCAATGATCAAATTCAAGGCAGTGTCAGGGAAACACAGCCTAAATATTAAACTCTTATTCAGACCAAGGGTTGGCAAACTTTTCCTATAAAGGGCCTGGTAAGTATTTTAGGCTTTGAGGGCCTTACACAGTCTCTGTTGAACATTCTTCTTTTATTTTTTAACAGCCCTTTAAAAAAAAAAAACAGGGAATTCCCTGGATGTCCAGCGGTTAAGGCTCCACACTTCCACTGCAAGGGGCGCAGGTGTGATCTCGGTGGGATCCAGCAAGTCGCATGGAAAGGCCAAAAAAAAAGTAAAAACAAATCTCAGATCACTGGCCAGTTTTCCTACCCCTAGTTAAGACTTGAAAGAGATTTAAGGTGGAATCTCATAAATTCTTTCAAACAAAAGGCTTTCTAAGAATATTAAAAGTGTTGTCCCACAAAAGGTTTTAAGGAAGCTGACAGAGTTTAGGACATGCTAAAATCAAAATATGGCACCCTGGCATATTGAATATTTTAAGCTGAAATATCTGAGAAAAGATTTGAAAGAGGAAGGTCACTTTAGTCTTCTCCCCTAAGGCAAATCATAAAACCCTCCTGTAAGAAGCGGGCTCTCTATACCTGTAAAAAAAAGAGCATCTGTATATCCAAAGACAAAGGAACAAGGAGAGGAGTCCTAACAGCTACTGCTGCTGCTGTCGCTTCAGTCGTGTCTGACTGTGCAACCCCACAGAAGGCAGCCCACCAGGCTCCTCTGTCCATGGGATTCTCCAGGCAAGAATACTGGGATGAGCTGCCATTTCCTTCTCCAGTCCTAACAGCAGGCCATGCTAAATTTCCACCAATTTATGCACTGTGACTTCATATTCTTTGATCTATCATTTCTCCACACTGTCCACTGTTCATTAAACCTAGCATAAAAATACTCAGCTTCAAACATTTCTTTGAGCCCTCATTTATATCTCCTGTTTCACATAAAACATACATTAGATAAATCTGTGTACTTTGTCAGTTTAATTTTCAAACCCAGGCAGGAACCCTAGGAGGGTCAGGGAAAACTTCTTCCTCCTCTACAAAGCCTAAGGTAGAGAAGGGCTTATATCAGTATGTAAGTGTGGCTTCTGTCTAACAGGGTGAACTCTTCAATAAGATTCACAGAGAAGAATTTTACATTCAGAAACATTATCATCTTGGACTATAAAGGACAGAGACAGTACACAATGAACAGAGGCTTTGAGGATGGTTCCTGGGCACTAGGGGCTAACCCTAATCTCAAAACTAGCAATATGTGCCTGGCTGGATTTCAGAATTGATGTGGACCAGTGACTGTTCTGTTCTTTACATCCTTCTTTATTTTTCAATAGGAATGTCTACAGTTGTTACCTTATGCCCATTATTGCATATGGGTGGGCTGGGTATGGGAGAAGATAATGTGACTTTTTAGTTCACAGGTCTTCAAAGTGAAAGCAAGTGTACTCAAGGAGCTATACCCAAGGAACTATATCCAAAAAGCCTTATCTCCACCTGGATCTGATTAGATGACAAGATCCTGGATCTCTAAATGTTAAATTGTTAAAACTCAACATTCAGAAAACTAAGATCATGGCATCTGGTCCCATCACTTCATGGCAAATAGATGGGGAAACAATGGAAACAGTGACAGACTTTATCTTTCTGGGCTCCAAAATCACTGCAGATGGTGACTGCAGCCATGAAATTAAAAGATGCTCGCTCCTTGGAAGGAAAGTTATGACCAACCTAGACAGCACATTAAAAAGCAGACATTACTTTGTCAAAAAGGTCTGTCTAGTCAAAGTGAAAGTGAAGTCGCTCAGTCGTGTCTGACTCTTTGCAACCCCATGGACTGTAGCCTACCAGGCTCCTCTGTCCATGGGATTTTCCAGGCAAAAGTACTGGAATGGATTGCCATTTCCTTCTCCAAGGGATCTTCCCGACCCAGGAATCGAACCTGGGTCTCCAGCATTGTAGACAGACGCTTTACCGTCTGAAGCCACCAGGAAGTCCATCTAGTCAAAGCTATGGTTTTCTTCAGTAGTCATGTCCATATGTGAGAGTTGGACTATAAAGAAAGCTGAGTGCCGAAGAATTGATGCTTTTGAACTGTGGTGTTGGAGAAGACTCTTGAGAGTCCCTTGGACAGCAAGGAGATCCAACCAGTCCATCCTAAAGGAAACCAGTCCTGAATATTCATTGGAAGGACTGATGCTGAAGTTGAAACTCCAATATTTTGGCCACCTGATGCAAAGAACTGGTTCATTTGAAAAGATCCTGCGGCTGGGAAAGATTGAAGGCAGGAGAAGGGGATGACAGAGGATGAGATGGTTGGATGACATCACCAACTCAATGGACATGAGTTTGAGTAAACTCTGGGAGTAGGGGATGAACTTAGGGAAGCCTGGCGTGCTACAGTCCATGGGGCTGAAAAGAGTCAGACACGACTAAGCGACTGAACTGAACTGATCCTGGATCTCAAGCCTGAGCCTGATGCTGTACTAGGTAAGACTTTGAGGGCTTCAGTTTTGCCTTTGAGTACTTGTATTTTGCATTTGGAGGAAGATAAATAATTTGTAGCTCGAGGGAAGACTAAACCAGATTTGAAATAAGTTTTGCGTATTCTTGACACTAGGAGCTCAGACAGTGAAGAATCTGCCTGCAGTGCAGAAGACCGAGGTTTATTCCCTGGTTGGGAAGATCCCCTAGAGAAGGGAATGGCTACCCACTCCAGTATTCTTGCCTGGGAAACCCCATGGACAGAGGAGCCTGGCGGGCTACAGTCCATGGGCTCGAAGAGTCAGGACACGACTGAGAGACTAACACTTAACACTTCACTTCACTTCATTCCTGACACTTCTCCCAGCAAGAGGTAGACTAATTCCCTTCCCTTCCCTTCCATTCAAATATGGATTGGCCTTAGTAAGTTGCTTCTAATGAATAAAATGCAGTGGAAATGACACTGATTTGAATTTAGGTCATAAAAGTCAATATAGTTCCCTTCTGGCTCTCTTACTTGGAACAACTACTTTAGCAGCCCTAAGCCTCCATGTAAGAAGCCTGGCTACCATGAAGTCTTTCCTTTATGCTGGAAAGACTACACAGAATTCGAGGGAGATAACAAGGAGCCCCAACTATTCCAGCTTCTACCTATTTGGACTTCCCTGCTCAAGTGTCAGACATGTGAGTGTGTAGGCCCCCAAGATAACTCCAGGCCACGGTAACTACAAATACTTTTTTGTCCAAGAATCACTTAGCGGGCTTCCCTGGTGGCTCAGTGGTCAGGAATCCACCCACCAACACAGGAGACTCGAGCTCGATCCCTGATCCAGGAAGATCCCACATGCCGTGGAGCAACTCAGCACACTGGCCATAACTACTGAGCCTGTGCTCTGGAGCCAGGGAACCAAAACTATTGAGCCCATGTGCCACAACTACTGTGAGCTTCCTGAAGGCTTCAATTCAGGACACCTGGGCTCGATGCCTGGGTTGGGAAAATCCCCTGGAGAAGGAAATGGCAACCCACTCCAGTATTCTTGTCTGGAAAATTCCATGGACAGAGGAGCCTGGTGGTCTACAGTCCATGAGGTCTCAAAGAGTCAGACACAACAGAAGCAACTTAGCACGCAAGCACAAACGCCGCAACTACTGAGGCTCGGTGCCCTGGAGCCTGTACTCTGCAATAAAAGAACCCACTGCAATAAGAAGCTTGAGCAATGCAATGAAGAGTAGCCCCTGCTACCTGCAACTAGAGAAAAGCCCATGCAGCAACAAAGACCCAGCACAGCCAAAAATAAATAAATTTAAAAAAAAATCATGAGCCTAGTCAACACCCAGAACCACGAGAGTTTTATGCCAAGTTTGGAGTGGTTTTGTTCATAACTGCAACAACATGCCTGGAGACTCTAGTCTGAAATGTTAGGAGGACAAACTTGTCACGTCCGACTCTTCGCAGCCTCATGGATTGTAGCCCATCAGGCTCCTCTGTCCATGGGATTTCCCAGGCAAGAATACTGGAGTGGGTTGCCATTTCCCTCTCCAGGAGATCGAACCTGAGTCTCCTGCACTGGCAGGTGGATTCCACCAGGGAAACCCCCTTTTTTATATTACCAACAAAATGACATAAACATTATCTTTACGCTCCCCCAACTCTTTCTTTCCACAGTTGAAATATTTGATTTGAGCAAGGTTAAAAAATATTTTTATGGGTGATTTAAATATATACAACTATAGTGTGACAAGTATTATGTTTCAAACTATGTCAGTCTAACTTTAAATGTTATTTGAAAGCACCTAGATTTACACACAGAGAATTAATGGTTTGCTGCTTACTTGCATATTATTTCACTTATTTTACAAAATTTTTTTTACTGAATAAATAATTTGAGGCTAGTAGTCATATAATCTCTGCAACATAACACTAATTTGTAGTACTTTAGAAAGTGAAAAAGTGGTTAAACCTGCATCAGGTTTGATCCTTGGGTTGGGAAGATCCCTTGGAGGAAGAAATGGAACCTACTCCAGTATCCTTGCCTGGGAAATCCCATGCAGAGGAGCCTGGTAGACTACACTCCATGGGGTCACAGAGAGTCAGACACAGCTGAGCATGCACACACACGCTTGGCACGTACATACCTGCAGCAGAACTAGAACAATTGTCACTAATATATAATGAACCACTCTTTCTAATGTCTATTCATTGTTAAATGCCATGGTCTAAGTTCAGAGAAAATAAATCTTTTGCACTTGAAGATATAAAATTCAATGTTTTCAGATCACTGGCAGAGAATTTAATGTTCTAGCTCTTAGAAGAAAAAATGGAATATGATGTTCACAGATTATAAACATGTTAAGCTCAATTTCTGTATAGAAATTAAAACAGCTGAGCCAAGTACTAATTGGCCCCCAGGAGAATGGCAGAAGGTATTCTGGAATAGGAAAAGTAAGGAGGCCTGACGTCAAGATAACTTACTCTGAAAATGTAATTACTTTCTCCATTGTACAAACACTTCCAACGAGACATTGTAAGGAGAAAAGCTTTAATCTTCTGTGAAACCAAATAACTAAAACATCCTAAATTATTTAGCAGCAGTTTAATTAACCTTTTTTCACTCTTTCCTAGATTGTCATATATATGTATATTTTAGCAAACAAGCATTGAGAAGAAAAAAATCAAACATAATCATAATCACTTTGGGAATAAAATATGTGTTCTACTTAAGATACGATTCTTCGACCACTGAGTAATATGTATACCCCCAAGCATATACATACCCGTATACATATTACATATACCCAGGTTTGGGTAACTAAAAGGAAAGAGAAGGTCAGTGTGCAAAAATTTACTTAACCCATAATATGGTTGATTTTAAATCCTAAAGGAAATCAATCCTGAATATTCATTGGAAGAATTGATGCTGAAGCTGAAGCTCCAATATTTTGGCTATCTGAAGCAAAGAGCCAACTCATTTGAAAAGACCCTGATGCTGGGAAAGACTGAAGGCAAAAGCATAAGAGGGTGGCAGAGGATGAAATGGTTAGACAGCATCACTGACTCAATGGACATGAATCTGAGCAAACTCTGGGAGACAGTGGAGAGAGGAGCCTGGTGTGCTGTAGTCCATGGGATCACAAAGACTCAGACACGACTTAATAACTGAACAACAACAATAAAATGGCTGATTTAAAATATCCTCTTGCTCATACAGCAGAAGTTTAGGCCCTGTACAAATTTTGAAATATTAGTAAATGAAGATCACTCTTCCTACATAGAGTCTACAACTACCTAATTCTTCCTTTCTCATTCAAAAGTCCCTCAATAAAACTGACTTCAGATGTTAGAAAAACACTAAACTCAATGAACTAAATCACATTTAAAAATGAATATTTGAGAGCCCCTAACCTAGATAGCATATTCAAAAGCAGAGACATTACTTTGTCGACTAAGGTCCATCTAGTCAAGGCTATGGTTTTTCCAGTGGTCATGTATGGATGTGAGAGTTGGACTGTGAAGAAGGCTGAGCGCCGAAGAATAGATGCTTTTGAACTGTGGTGTTGGAGAAGACTCTTGAGAGTCCCTTGGACTGCAAGAAGATCCAACCAATCCATTCTGAAGGATTCAGCCCTGGGATTTCTTTGGAAGGAATGATGTTCAAGCTGAAACTCCAGTACTTTGGCCACCTCATGCGAAGAGTTGACTCACTGGAAAAGACTCTGATGCTGGGAGGGATTGGGGGCAGGAGGAGAAGGGGACGATAGAGGATGAGATGGCTGGATGGCATCACGGACTCGATGGACGTGAGTCTGAGTGAACTCCGGGAGTTGGTGATGGACAGAGAGGCCTGGCGTGCTGCAATTCATGGGGTTGCAAAGAGTCGGACACGACTGAGCGACTGAACTGAACTGAACTTTTCATAAGATATTAATAAAAGACTGTAAAAAGTATAATGCAATATAGTGGGAAAAATTCTGGTTCCCCCCCAAATTTTCTTTAAGTACTACATCAAAGGGATGGGGCTATTATACTTACCCCTGCATCCCCTGGCACCTAGAGCAGGGATAAGCACATTAGCAAGCACTCCAAACTCTGCACACATGAATATTTTGTTTTTATTCCCCACATAAGAAACATGTGTTCTATAGAAACATGTGTTCTAGTTCTGCTCTATCAGTAATGAGCTACATAATCTTTTGGAGAAGGAAACGGCAACCCACTCCAGTATTCTTGCCTAGAGAATCCTGTGGACAGAGGAGCCTGGTCGGCTGCCGTCTATGGGGTCGCACAGAGTCGGACACAACTGAAGCGACTTAGCAGCAGCAACACATAATCTTTAGTAAGGAACCAATCTCTCAAGCTTTCGTTTCCATTACACAACATAAAATGATGTGAGGGGCGACTGGGATGAGAATTAAATAGTAAGTCTCATGGGGTCAATGACACTGTCTTATTCACCTCTGTATCCCCATGTCTAACAGAGTGGCTTGGGCACATTCAAATATTTACTGGACCAAGTTTTTTCCAGCTCTTACTCCATCATTCTTTATCATTTGTGAATTAGTTTTCTAAAGATACAGTACTCTAGTCCAATAAGCAGTAATTTAGTCCAATAAGCAGTAATTTAAGACTCCTCCTCTACCCTAAGATCAGTTACCAGAAAAGGACTTTTAAAATTAAAACACTTTTAAAATCTTCTCCACCTCTCCACACAGGTGTTTTGTGTGACTGACTCTATTTATTCCCTGGATGTAGCTTTGAAAAACGTAAGATTTGGACAAAGACAAGATGCCAGAAGTAATACAAGTTTCCAGATTCTTCTGAGTTGTTTTTTTTTTTTTTCCAGTTTGATTTTATTAAAACTCTATTAGAAGTACCTGAAATAATCAGGTTAATTCAAGAAGCCAAATATTACTATTATCTATTCCATATGCCCATAAATGACTGAGAGATATATCCCTCCATTTAAGTTCACATTTTTCACAGCACACAACCAACTACCATCTACTCATTTTTTATAGAGTCCTTTCTGTAGTACTATTATAAAAGGTAACATTTAAAAAGACCTTGGGGAATTCCCTGTTGGCCCAGTGGTTAGGACTCCATGCTTTCACCATTAAGGTTTAATCCTCATCAGGCAACTAAGATCCTGCAAGCCACACAGCAGGGGCAAAGAAAATTTAAAACTATAATAAATAAATAAAAGGACTTTGTGCCTTTGGAACACTATTCTTCAAATTAGGTGTAGCCTTCACAAAGTTGGTGCATCTCTGCAATCAGATAGTAATGAGTGTAATAAGTTCAAGAACTTCAGCTAGAACAAATTATTATGACTGACATACTCCCAAATTATCTTAATTATCAAAGTCTAATAATAACTTCTGAAATATTAACCTATATCCTCACTAGCAACTTACAGTCTGTACCCTGACAATGAACACTTCCGTTATGTTCATTCAACTGCCTACTAGGTACCAGACATTGTTCTAGCCCAGAGGTCAGCAAACTTTTTCTGTTAAGGGCCAAACAGCAAATATTTTGGGCTTTAAAGGCCTTACAATCTCCACTGCAATACTCCACTCCACTGATGTAGGTGAAAGCAGCCACGGACAATACGCTAATGAATGAGTATGACTATGTTCTAATTAAACTTCACTTGCAAAAGCAGGTAGCAGTGTGTTTTTGGCTTGTGAACTCCTGTTCTGTGCCTATGGGGAGACAGCAGTGAAGTGAATTTTTAGAAGTTAAAATTGTTTAATTAATTAAAATATACATGTATACAAGCAGCCTAACAGATGCTAATAAGTCTCTGAAGAAAAATAAAGTGGGGTCATGGGGGTAAAGAGACCTAGGACTTGCTCCCTTCCCTTTCCAACTCTAAAGTGGAGAGTCCCCACTTCCTTACTGTAATTGTGCTGTCGTGTCCCCATCAAGCAAGCAACAGCATCATTTACCAGTTTCCAGGATATTTAAGGGTAGAGTACTGAAAACATCCAAATATTCTACTTTTCAGTAAGAAAGGGGAGAAAATAGAAGCAGGAAAGGTAAACCACAGGGAACAGAACAAGGAAGTCTAGTTATTGAAGAGCTGGATTAACAGCTCTTTTCACGGTAAACCACTTCGGCCCTAAGAGAAGAAAGGGAGTAACAGAGCTCTGACTCTGCACTCCCCCAGCCTCTACGCCTGCACCAGCAGTAAAGGACACCTTTGCTCTGCAGCTTCTTCCCACACCTCTACTCTGCATCTTCTTATACTACAACTTGCTTGTAAACATCAAGACTAATCTCATTATGATCTCTAACCCTCCTTTATATCACTCACTGCAAAAATTCCAGAACTCTGGAGCCATCCTAAATCCTCCACTCACATCCCCACATGGCTAAATACATCCCCTTTCATGAACTGCCCCCTCTCCTACTCATCCCTCAATTCCTGAAATCTTTTCACCATATCCTCTGCAACTTATCAACAAAGTCTCCTATATTTTGATCTCTTGTCTGAATGATCCCTTCACCTTTTTGCTCAAGAGGAAATCTAATAGCTGAGGCCACTGCTCTCCCTACAGTCTGATCTGTGGCTCTTTTCTCTCCCACAGCCCTGACACTACGCACCTGGGGAGGGGGGCGGGGGGAGGAGAAGGAGGTACTCACTGTGCACCTTGTTTCTGTTTCCAGATTATTACCCTCTATTCCTCCCTAAAAAAGCCCTCTCTCAGACCATACCTCCACCTCCCCACCCCTCTGTTATATTCACCTAGATAAGGTGGGTCACTTCTGGAGCCTCAAAGCTTTTAGGTCCTATCTCACTGGCCTGTCATAATTCCGGGTGATTTCAAATGTTCACCTAGATGACTGCTATGGTACTCTGACCTCAGTTCCTTGACTTCTTGCATGCAATGATCTTGTCCTTTATGCTACTTTAGCCACTCACTTCCTCTGTCAACATACTAGAACTTGTCAATATGATTAACTCTAGTCCTTCCATGGTCTCCACTTCATCTGCATCCCTCTCTCCGATCACCACTTCCTATCTCTGCAATTGCTCCTTCTAGCACCCCAACTACAACAATATTTTGATCTCAACAGAACTTACAAGCAGTTGATCCTACCCTGCTCCTGTCCTCATTTCTGACCTTAGTCTAGAGCTCATGGTCCACCATTACAATCAGTCCCTTTCGTGCATCTCGAGACTCCTGCACCCTCCCACACTTCATCACACTTGCCTGGGAAAACATCTACCCTTGTTAAATACAACTCCCTGTCAAACAGGACATTCAAGAGACAACTGGAGTCAAACCTGACTTTTGAACTTACAAGAGCTTTCTTTTTCCTCTTCAAGGGACGATATCTAGAGGCATTCAGGATGGTCCAGCATTTGATGTTCTGTCCTAGACTGTCCTGCAATATGGCCTCTAACAAAACTAGGCTGACCAAACTCCAGGTAATAGAATTGTTTATCTTCGAACCAAGAAGGCTGGGAATGTAGCAAAATCCAAATGTGGAGTGTGCCCAGGCCAACTTTAAGGAGTTTGTGCTGTGAGACCTAAAATTCTTACCAGGTTGTCTAAAACAAAAAAATAGGTCAGCAGGGCTTATCATGGTTCCAGGTGTCTGGGGCAATATCAAGCATATTTTTCTTACTAAAGAGTAGAAAATCATTTGGAAGTGTTAAAGGCACAAACACAGAGTCAGAAAACTAAATTTTTAAAATGAGGCTTTTTTGAGTAATAAAAAAAAAAATCAAATGCAAAGAAAGAGAAACAATTGGAAATTTGAAAACTGACAGGATATTTGATATTAAGGAATTGTTCAATTTTTTGATGTGGTAATGGTTATTCTTTGGTAAATGTACATATCTTCTAGAGCTATAATATGAAATATTTATGCATAAAATATGATATCTAGGACAGCTTCAAAATAAGGGTGGAAGTGGGTAAGACTACAGATAAAACAAGATTGGCCATGAGTTAATATTTGTTGAAATGTGTAATGACTGCATGAGGGTTCTCTTTCTTTTGCATATTTAAAAATTTCCCTAATAACATAAGAAATACAATCATTTCTCAGCCCTATGCCTGTACCATGCAAACAATCGTGGCTTTGAAAAGAAACAAATGAACACACACACACACACACACACACATCTATACAAAACAGTCTCACTTAAAATTCACAATCACTAATTTCAAATGGCCTGGGAGCTCAGCATGACAATCCTACAACTTTTGTCTTGGATATTCATTCTCCCACACCTCCCTACAGGTCCATTTCATGTTCCTTTCTCCTCAAGACATTAACACCTCTCCATCCTCACTCTCAGATGCTGCCCTTCCTTCCATTATCTCAGTGAAACAGGAAGCAATCTCCATCACTACCAGCATCCGTTTCCATCTGCCTTATCTTCCCTCCTGTGATTTTCTGAGGATGAACTGACTGCTCCTGTCTAAAGTCAATGCCTCCACTTGGATACCAGATCCCAAACCCTTCTGCCCTGTCATTCCTCATTCTCACTTCGTATGACCACTGTTTCCCTCTCCACTGGAGCATCTCCATTGACACTGTATTAACACATTCTTACTTCTCCCATTTTTAGTTTTTTATTGAGGCAGAACTGACAGATAATATTATCTTAGCTTCAGGTGTACAATTACTTTTCCCATTTTAAAAGACAACTCTTATCTGCAGTTTCCTCTCCAGCTATGTATCCTTTTCTCTGCTTTCCATGACAGCAAAACTCCTAGAAGGAAGAACAGTGCCTGGCACATGGCCCCCGTATTTCACTAATTCTGAGATGCCTTTGCCAACAAAGGTCTGCCTAGTCAGGCTATGGATTTTCCAGTGGTCATGTATGGATGTGAGAGTTGGACTGTGAAGAAGGCTGAGCACCGAAGAATTGATGGCTTTGAACTGTGGTGTTGGAGAAGACTCCTAAGAGTCCCTTGGACTGCAAGGAGATCCAACCAGTCCATTCTGAAGGAGATCAACCCTAGGTGTTCTTTAGAAGGAATGACGCTAAAGCTGAAACTCCAGTACTTTGGCCACCTCATGCGAAGAGTTGACTCATTGGAAAAGACTCTGGTGCTGGGAGGGATTGGGGGCAGGAGGAGAAGGGGACGACAGAGGATGAGATGGCTGGATGGCATCACGGACTCGATGGACATGAGTCTGAGTGAACTCCGGGAGTTGGTGATGGACAGGGAGGCCTGGTGTAGTGTGATTCATGGGGTCGCAAAGAGTTGGACACAATTGAGCGACTGGACTGAACTGAAGATGCCTTTTCTTTCTTCCTATTTTAACATCTCTGAGATCCAGACATAACTCATGACAGAACTGTTACTTGTTTCTTCTAAGCACCTATGACACTACCAACCTGAAACAATCTCTAATTAAAAATCTCTGCTTGAGTTTTTGGTACCATATAGGTAGCGTGAATACAATCTGAAAACCAGTTCAAATTCTGAAGAAACTTTTTACCCATCCTACACAACCCCAAGGTTGAGACATGCAAGCTGCCTTAGTGTCCTTTTCTGTCTGGTGTGCTTCTCATTTACACTCTCATGTAGCTCCCCAGCTTTATGCAGGGCCTCTTACAGATTACTCAACTTGGGTCTAGTTCTCCTTTTTAGCAGTCTATAAAATAATGATGAATTTTACAACTGATGGTACCAAAACTGCAATACAAGTATATTATTTAGAGAAGTGGAGGCAAATACCAAAAAGTATTAACTATTAATAAAAAAGGTATCAGAAGAAAGGACTTCCCTGGTGGTTCAGTGATTAAGACTTCACACTTCCACAACAGGGGGCACAGATTCAAGCCGTGGTCAGGGAACTAATATCCCGCCATGCCTCATGGCATGACCAAAACAGAAACAAAAAAAATTTTCAAAGCTAAAAAAAAACTAAAAGTAATTCTGAAGATAGGGAAAGAAAAGGGAAAGGTGCTTTATCTTTTTTAAACAAACTACAGAACTATTTGATTCTACAAACTATGTGTACATGTAACTTTGATAAAAGTTACCCTGATATTTCTTGGGTTCCAAAATGACTGCAGATGGTGACTGCAGTCATGAAATTAAAAGATGCCTGTTCCTTGGAAGAAAAGCCATGACCAACTTAGACAGCATATTAAAAAGCAGAGACATTACTTTGCCAACAAAGATCTGTCTAGTCACAGCTATGGTTTTTCCACTAGTCATGTATGGATATGAGAGTTGGACCATAAAGAAAGCTGAGCACCAAAGAATGCTTTTGAACTGTGGAGTTGGAGAAGACTCTTGAGAGTCCCTTGGACTGCAAGGAGATCAAACCCATCAATCCTAAAGGAAATCAGTCCTGAATATTCATTGGAAGGACTGACACTGAAGCTGAAGCTCCAATACTTTGGCCACCTGATGTGAAGAACTGACTCACTGGAAAAGACCCTGATGCTGAGAAAGACTGAAGGCAGAAGGAGACGACAGAGGATGAGATATCTGGATGGCATCACCGACTCACTGGACATGAGTTTGAGCAAGAGGCCTGGCATGCTGCAGTCCATGGGGTCACAAAGAGTCAAGGCACTGAGCGACTGAACTGAACTGACTGAAAGCCTAACTAAAAGAAAAAAATGATCTTTGACAAAAAACAGGAGAGGAGAATGTATTTGGACATGGGAAAAATGCAGGAGTGAGAAGACAGGAATTTATTACATCTATCTGGCAAGGGCCAATGAAGAAGGACAAAAATGAAAGGAAGAAAAATCTAGTACAGTTTTGCAAGGACTAGAGACAAAGCATGCTGAACTGCCTAAGACAGAACAAGTCGAAATCATCAGGTTGTTTTAACTGTTTTAATTATAAGGAATAGTACAGAAACAACCTTCTCAACCAAGTTCCACATTACCTGTGTACATCTCCACTTGAAAACTCACAGGGAACAAGTCCCTAATAAAAGAATTGCTTAACTCAAATCATTTTCTAAAAAACAGGAGCTAGGTAGGTTTTGTACATTTAAAGTACTAAGAATGTGTCGGGGGGTAAAAAGAATATACATAATCCAGCTATATCTACCAAAAATTAATTAAATTATCCAGATTTCCCATGCTAAAAAAATGAACTTGTCTCAATTGGATTCATCTACTCCCTTACAGTACCTACTTCTAAGTTCTTAGAGTGCTACTCCAGTGCACACTCAGTTGCTCAGTTATGTCCCAACTCTTCAACCCTATGAACTGTAATTCTCGCTCCTCCGTCCACGGGATTCTCCAGGCAAGAATACTAGAGTGGGCTGCCATTTCCTCCTCGAGGGGATCTTCCCAACCCAGGGATCAACCTGCCATCTCCTGCATCTCCTGCACAGGCAGGTGGATTCTTTGCTACTCAGTCACCTGGGAAGCCCAGTTACTCTAGGCAGTCCCCCAAATAAGAAACTTGGGAAGTGATGCTAGATTATTTCCCGTCTCCCCCTACCTTAATCCAGTTATTATTGTAATCAAATGTATTTCTAAATTCCCTTGAATTTATCTTCTCCATTCCAGCTAACTTCTACCAGGGCTTGATCTCTTTCCTATATTATAGCAATAGCTTTCTAATGTTTCAACTATCCTCCACATAATTGCTGAAGGGATCCTTCTAGATTGAATGTAAGCCTGCTCCTGTCACTTTCCTGCTTAAAACCTCCCAAGAAGTCTAAAATGAAAGCTTCTCAGCTTTGCAAATATAACTCTTTACTAAATGACCCTACTCTGACCTCCATCCTTATTTAAAACTATTTTTCTCACTCATTCATTCAGTCACCAAATATTTATTGAGCACCTTCAACATGCCAGATTCTGTTCTAGGCGCTGGGAAATACTCCAGTGAACAAAATAAAATGCCCTATCCTCTCAAAGCTTACACTCTAATGGAGGAAATTACTCAGTGAATATATCCATCCATTTAACAAAATTTTTTGTGTATCTACCTGTATAAGCACTCTTGTCACTGCTCGAAATACAGTGATGAGCAAGACAAAGGCCCTACCCTCAGACAGTTTCTGTATGAAAAACCTGATCAAATCTTAAGAAAAAAAGTACTAGATTAAGTGGAATTAAGAAGGCTGCAGAATACAAGAACAATATACAAAATCAATTGTATTTCTTTTGTTTTTGTTGTTACTGTTTAGTCGCTAAGTCATGTCTGGACTTAATCGCTAAGCAACCCCATGGACGCTTCTCTGTCCATGGACTTTCCCGGGCAAGAATACTGGAGTGGGTTCCCATTTACTTCTCCAGGGACTCTTTCCAACCCAGGAATCAAACTTGTGTCTCCTGCTTGGCATGCAGATTCTTTAACACTGAGCCACCTGGAAGCCCAATATTGCTTATACTTTGAGAAATATGAACTTATTTATAAAACAGAAATACTCAACAGGTATATAGTCAATAGTCAACGATATAGAAAACAAACTATAGTTACCAGGGAGGGGGGAAAGGAGGCAGGATAGATAAGGAGATTGGGATTGACATATACACTATTATATATAAAACAGATTACTAATAAGGACTGACTTACTGGATAGCACATGGCACTCTACTCAATCCTCTGTAATGACCTATATGGGAAAAGAAGCTAAAGAAAAGTAGATATATGTATATGTATAACTGATTCACTTTGCTGTACACCTGAAACTAACACAACATTGTAAATCAACTATACTCAATAAAAACTTACCAAAAAAGTACTCAACAATAAAAAAAAAAAAGGATAAATCTCACAAAAGGTATGAAAGATCTGTACACTGAAAACTAAACAGCATTTTGGAGAGAAATTAAAGACCTAGATAAGTGGATATATATATACTTATATCTGTTATTAGATTGGAAGACTTGATATTAGAATATCAGTTCTCCCCAAGTTGATTTTTTAATGTAGTTAATGTAATCTCAACTCAAATCCCAGCAGACAATTTTGTAGAAACTACAAGCTAATTCTAAAATCCATATAAAGATACCGAGGTCCTAGAACGGCCAAAACAACTTTGAAAAAGAAGTCAGGGTGAACACTACCTGATTTCAAGATGTGTTGTAAGGTTATACTAATCAAGACAACGTGGTCCTCCCACATAGATTAATGGAACAGAATAGAGGGTCCAGAAACATTCCCACACATCACATATATAGAGACAACTGATTTTTGACAAAGATAAAAAGCAGTTTAGTCTTCCAACAACAGTACTGAAAAACTGGATATCCATATGCAAAAAATGAACTTTCAACCATAGTTTGGTATTATATACAAAAGTTAATTCAAAAGAGATGGCAGGTATAAATGTAAAACCTAAAAACTATTAAGTTTTTTAGAAGAAATCAGAAGTAAAAAACTTTGTAACTTTGGGTTAGGCAAAGATTTCTCAGACATATCACCAAAAGCATGAAACTTTAGTTCTTTGAAAAGACAAGGCACAGATTAAGAGAAAATATTTGCAAATCATATATCTAATGAAGGACTTGTATCTAAATAAAGAACTCTCAACACAACAATTAGCAAATGAACAACTCAATTTTTCAAACAGGAATATTTTAAAACATTGCACCAAAGACGAGCATGAAAAGTTGTTCAACTTTCTCAGTCACTAGGGAAAGGCATATTAAAACCTCACTTATCACTATAGAACTATTAAAAAGGCTGAAGTTTTTAAAAATTAAAAGACCACATCAAGTCTTGTCTAGAATGTAAAGCAACCAGAACTCCTCATAGAGGTGTAAAAATGGCACAACCACTTTGGAAAGCAGTTTGGCAGTTTCCTTAAAAGTGAAAGTAATTAAAGCATTCGACCTAGTCATTCTACTCCTAGGTATTTATCCAAGTGAAAATAAAATACATGTCCATACAAAGACATGCACACAAATCAGCAGTTTTATTTGTAGTGGTGAAAAACTGCTAACAATTCAAAAGTCCAATCAGTTCAGTTCAGTTGCTCAGTCGTGTCCGACTCTTTGTGACCCCATGGACTGCAGCACACCAGGCCTCCCTGTTCATCACCAACTCCCAGAGTTTACTCAAACTCATGTCCATTGAGTCGGTGATGCCATCCAAACGTCTCATCCTCTGTCATCCCCTTCTCCTCCCACCTTCAATCCTTCCCAGCATCAGGGTCTTTTCCAATGAGTCAGTTCTTTGCATCAAGCGGCCAAACTACTGGAGTTTCAGCTTCATCATCAATCCTTCCAATGAATATTCAGGACTGATTTCCTTTAGGATTGACTGGTTGGATCTTCTTGCTGTCCAAGGAACTCTCAAGAGTCTTCTCCAACTCCACAGTTCAAAAGCATCAATTCTCTGGCGCTCAAGCTTTCTTCATAGTCCAACTTTCACATCCATACATGAGTACTGGAAAAACCATAGCTTTGACTAGACGGACCTTTGTTGGCCATTAGTGAATGCATAAAAAAATTTAATACACACTATCCATTCATAAACACGGGTTAATCTCAAAATAATTACGCTGAGTGAAAAAAGCCAGACGCCCAACACAAAAAATTAGTATGCACAGTATGATTCCACTTATATAAAACAGAAAATGCAAACCAATTTAGTGATAGAAAGTAGATTAATGGTTGCCTGGGGTAGAGGGAAGGAAGTAGAGGAGGAAGGGCATGACAAAAGAAACAAGGAAACTTTGGGGACTACTGGACAGTTTATATGTCACACTTATCAAGCTGTCCATTTTAAACACATAAAGTTTATTCTATGTCTGCCTGCACAGTTCAGCCCCTGGTCTGAGGCATATCAGAGCAGCAACTAAGCCTGTGTGATGTAACTACTTAAGCCCTCACACCCTAGAGCCTGTGCTCCACAACAAGAAGCCACCGCAACAAGAAGCCCTCACACCACAATGAAGAGTAGCCCCAGCTCGCTACAACTAGAGAAAGCTCGCACACAGCAAAGAAGACCCAGCACAGCCAAAAATAACCAGTGGAAGAGAAAGTCGTCACTCAGTCGTGTCTGACTCTTTGCAACCTCATGGACTACAGTCCATGGGATCCTCCAGGCCAGAATACTGGAGCAGGTAGCTGTTCCCTTCTCCAAGGGATCTTCCCAACCCAGGAATCAAACCCAGGTCTCCGGCATTGCAGATGGATTCTTTACCAACGAAGCCACCAGGGAAGCACAATAAAATTAAGGATTGGTATGGGGAAGGAATCCTTATACACTATTAAAGGGTACATATATTGCAACAACCTCTTTGGAAAGCAAAATAAATAAATAAACAATAAAAAACAATGTGGAGAGAGCCACAGATTAGGAGAATACTTGCAATGCATATTGACAAAGGATCTGTATCCCAATTAAGAATACTTATCAGTTCAGTTCAGTTCAGTCAGTCGTGTCCAACTCAAATCCCTTATGATTATACAGTGGAAGTGAGAAATAGATTTAAGGGACTAGATCTGATAGAGTGCCTAATGAACTATGGACTGAGGTTCGTGACACTGTACAGGAGACAGGGATCAAGACCATCCCCATGGAAAAAAAAATGCAAAAAAGCAAAATGGCTGTCTGAGGAGGCCTTACAAATAGCTGTAAAAAGAAGAGAAGCGAAAAGCAAAAGAGAAAAGGAAAGATATAAACATCTGAATGCAGAGTTCCAAAGAACAGCAAGAAGAGACAAGAAAGCCTTCCTCAGTGATCAATACAAAGAAATAGAGGAAAACAACAGAATGGGAAAGAATACCTACAACTCAATCCAAAACAAAACCAAACAACTGAATAGAAAAACAAGACATGGTAATGAACAAACAATTCACAACAGAGGAAAAATTAAATGACAATAAACAAATTAAAATATGCACAAACTCTAGACTTCCCTGGTGGTCTACTGGTTAAGACTCCCTGCTCGCAATGCAGGTGGCCTGGGTTCAATCCGTGGGGGAACTAGATCCCACATACCCCAAATAAGAATCTGCAAGCTGCAGCTAAAGATCCCACATGCTGCAATGACAATGGAAGATCCTGCATGCCGCAATTAAGATCAAGCACACACAGCCAAATAAAAAAATAAATATTTTTAAAAATTCTCAAACTCACTAACAATTGAGACTACAATTTTAAATATAAAATAGTACGACACACACAACATCAGCAAAAGTTGTAAAGTACCAATGAAATTATGGATTGGCATGGGGAAGGAATTCTTACACACTAGTAAAGGGTATATACATTAGAACAACCTCTTTAGAAAGGAAAATTTGATGGTACCTCACATGCACAATCCTAAGACCCATAAACTCTACTCACTACAACACGTTTGTAATGGTTAAAAACTGCTAATAACAAGCAATGTTAACAATTGCTTAACATTCAGTTAGGTTCAGTTCAATCCCTCAGTAGTGTCCGACTCTTTGCGACCCCATAAATCACAGCTCGCCAGGCCTCCTTGTCCATCACCAACTCCCGGAGTTCACTCAAACTCACGTCCATCGAGTCCGTGATGCCATCCAGCCACCTCATCCTCTGTCGTCCCCTTCTCCTCCTGCCCCCAATCCCTCCCAGCATCAGGGTCTTTTCAAATGAGTCAACTCTTCGCATGAGGTGGCCAAAGTACTGGAATTTCAACTTTAGCATCAGTCCTTCGAATGAACACCCAGGACTGATCTCCTTTAGAATGGACTGGTTGGATCTCCTTGCAGTCCAAGGGACTCTCAAGAGTCTTCTCCAACACTACAGTTCAAAAGCATCAATTCTTCGGTGCTCAGCTTTCTTCACAGTCCAACTCTCACATCCATACACGACCACTGGAAAAACCATAGCCTTGACTAGATGGCCCTTTGTTGGCAAAGTAATGTCTCTGCTTTTCAATATGCTATCTAGGTTGCTCATAACTTTCCTTCCAAGGAGCACACATCTTTTAATTTCATGGCTGCAATCACCATCTGCAGTGATTTTGGAGCCCCCCAAAATAAAGTCTGACACTGTTTTCCCATCTATTTTCCACAGTGATGGGATTTCCCACGAAGTGATGGGACCAGATGCCATGATCTTCGTTTTCTGAATGTTGAGTTTTAAGCCAACTTTTTCTCTCTCCACTTTCACTTTCATCAAGAGGCTTTTTAGTTCCTCTTCACTTTCTGCCATAAGGGTGGTGTCAACTGCATATCTGAGGTTATTGATATTTCTCCCGGCAATCTTGATTCCACCTTGTGCTTCTTCTAGCCCACGTTTCTTATGATGTACTCTGCATATAAGTTAAATAAGCAGGGTGACAATATACAGCCTTGACATACTCCTTTTCCTATTTGGAACCAGTCTGTGGTTCCATGTCCAGTTCTAAGTGTTGCTTCCTGACCTGCATATAGGTTTCTCAAGAGGCAGGTCAGGTGGTCTGGTATTCCCATCTTTCAGAATTTTCCATAGTTTATTGTGAGCCACACAGTCAAAGGCTTTGGCATAGTCAATAAAGCAGAAATAGATGTTTTTTTGGAACTCTCTTGCTTTTTCCATGATCCAGCAGATGTTGGCAATTTGACCTCTGGTTCCTCTGCCTTTTCTAAAACCAGCTTGAACATCTGGAAGTTCACAGTTCACATATTGCTGAAACCTGGCTTGGAGAATTTTGAGCATTACTTTACTAGCGTGTGAGATGAGTGCAATTGTGTGGTAGTTTGAGCATTCTTTGGCATTGCCTTTCTTTGGGATTGGAATGAAAACTGACCTTTTCCAGTCCTGTGGCCACTGCTGAGGTTTCCAAATTTGCTGGCATATTGAGTGCAGCACCTTCACAGCATCATCTTTCAGGATCTGAAATAGCTCCACTGCAATTCCATCACCTCCACTAGCTTTGTTCATAGTGATGCTTCCTAGGGCCTATTGACTTCACATTCCAGGATGTCTGGCTCTAGATGAGCGATCACACCATCGTGATTATCTGGGTTGTGAAGATCTTTTTTGTACAGTTCTTCTGTATATTCTTGCCACCTCTTCTTAGTATCTTCTCTTCTGTTAGGTCCATTCCATTTCTGTCCTTTATCGAGCCCATCTCTGCATGAAATGTTCCCTTGGTATTTCTAACTTACATGAAGAGATTTCTAGTCTTTCCCATTCTGTTGTTTTCCTCTATTTCTTTGCATTGATTGCTGAGGAAGGCTTTCTTATCTCTTCTTGCTATTCTTTGGAACTCTGCATTCAGATGCTTATATCTTTCCTTTTCTCCTTTGCTTTTCACTTCTCTTCATTTCACAGCTATTTGTAAGGCCTCCCCAGACAGCCATTTTGCTTTTTTGCATTTCTTTTCCATGGGGATGGTCTTGATCCCTGTCTCCTGTACAATGTAACGAACCTCTGTCCATAGTTCATCAGGCACTCTGTCTATCAGATCTAGTCCCTCAAATCTATTTCTCACTTCCACTGTATAATCATAAGGGATTTGATTTAGGTCATACCTGAATGGTCTAGTGGTTTTCCCTACTTTCTTCTTATTACCAGGCAAATGAATTTTAAAATGTACAGCCACAAAACTAAACACTTGGAGAAAACTTAGAGTTACATTTAAACAAGGGACACACATAGGATCACTCTGTGTTATTTCTTACAACTGCATGTGAATCTAGAATTATCTCAAGACCAAAGGTTAACTTTAAAAAAAAAAAGGAAAACAATGGAATGATCAAAGCAGTTTCAGGATGATGCTATCTTGTGAACAGAGTCAAGAGATACAGAAAAGAAGATCATATAGTTAGTTGCAGGATATTGTCAAGATCCTTACACTTCTTTGGGGTGGTGAGTTTGCAGGTACTCAGTGCATAATTAATAATAACTAATTAATTAAAGGCAAAAGTGAAAAAAAAAAAGACAAATCTCAAAAACCACACTTAAGCAAGAAAGGCAAATTGCTATTTTTACAAAGCTTAAATAAAATATTGTTTTTCTTCAATCTAAGAAGTCACAATTAAGACACATCATTATCTCACAAACCACTAAGAAAAAACTTTCCCAATTAAACTCTGAGAATCCAGGGACGGGGAGCCTGGTGGGCTGCCGTCTATGGGGTCACACAGAGTCGGATACCACTGAAGTGATTTAGCAGCAGCAGCAGCAACTGTAAAACAGGCTTCCTGGCTAGCCCAGCTGGTAAAGAATCCACCTGCAATGCAGGAGACCCTGTTTCAATTCCTGGTTTGGGAAGTCCCCCTGGAGAAGGGATAGAATATCCAGTCCAGTATTCTTGGGCTTCCCAGGTGGCTCAGATTTAAACAATCTGCCTGCAATGCGGGAGACCTGGGTTCGAAAGATCCCCTGGACAAGGGCATGGCAACCCACTCCAGTATTCTTGCCTGGAGAATCCCCATGGACAGAGGAGCCTGGTGGCCTACAGTCCATGGGGTCGCAAAGAGTCAGACACAACTAAGCACAGCACAGCTCAGCAACTGTAAAACACATCACAAATTCAGAGATTAAATGAGAGGATATGCATCTTGCAACCAATAGAATACTCTTCTCTCTAGCTTGAGTATATATTCACAGTGAAAATTTTTAAAGCATGCAGGGGACTAATATCACTGAATATGTTATTGTGGCTACTTCTGGAGAAGAAAGGAGAATGACCTAATTGTCATGCTTAAAAAAAAAAAAAAAATCTGATGCTTAAAGTGTGGTCTGTTAACACCATTTACAATAAGAGAAATCAGGGCTTCTTAGAGAAATGGCTGATGCCATGTTAATGGAAGGAAATAAACAGATGAGCCTAGGATATTTCTTGTGCCTAAAAGCAAGAAAGCTATCAAACACTATTGGAGTCTTACTATAAGGAGTCAACTTAAGTGAGTTCCCACTTAGACTAAGATAGGACAATATGAATTACATCATGAATAATGTCTACAGTGCCTGAAACATATTAAATATATTAAAATCCATTAATTCCATAATCATACTCTAAAACCAACAAAAAAAACCTCACTGGTCACACTACAGAACTTTAGCAGGGCACTAACTTATTTGACTATGCTAAATATTGATGAAGAGAAAAAACCAAAACATTTATTCTGCCTCTCCTGCATAAACCATATACTTCACAGTAATCAAAGAGTTAAAGAAGGAAAATTCTTTATAGAAGGATTCCAGCTAATTAATACAAAATAACAACAGCATTTAAAAACCATGGTTTTAAAAAATAATAATAAATAAATAAATAAAAATAAAAACCATGGTTTTGCAAGAACAGATCTAAGCAACATTCATCAATGACTGTTAAAACCATTAGCTGAAAGGCTCATGGAGGACTTTTTTTTAGAAAAGGATGGCTTGTGTTTACAGTACCCAAATGCACTGATCAAAAGAGGAGTAAGAAGGACAGATGAAACTAAGAACTGAAAAAATGTTGGTAATTGCTAAAGTTAGACCAGGGTACATAGGAACTCATGATATTCTTCCCACATGTGTAGAATGTTGAAAATTTCCATGATAAAAAAATCAATTAAAAAAAGATATGAAGCAAATGGCATAATTACGATGAGATAAAGCATTGTGGCTAAGTACACAGTGTTTCCATATTATTCTCTATTCTTATCTGTGTATCTGAAATATTTCACAGTATGCAAGACTTAAGGTGAAACTATCAAACAATAAAGACTGCAGTAGAGAGAAGGAATGGGATTTAAAGCATCCTAAGATTCTTGTATCACTCAGGAAAGCAAAGAAACTAATTTTAGAGTTCAATATTTAAAAGTTCAATGTTAAAAATTTAAGGGTTAATTCCTAAAGAGAAAAATACATAAAGTGTTCAACTTGAAAAATCAGTAGAAGAAAAAAAAGAACATACATGAGAATAAGAAGCATGGCTTAAAAAAAAGGTATAAACTAAAACAGCATAAATAAATCTTAAACTATCAGTGAAAACTGTAGTTACACAATCGTGTCAGATTCTTTGTGACCCCATGGACAGTAGCCTGCCAGGCTCCTCTGTCCATGGAATTCTCCAGGCAAGAACACTGTAGTGGGTTGCCATTCCCTTCTCCAGGGGATCTTTCCAACCCAGGGATCAAATCTGGGTCTCCCACATTACAGGTAGATTCTTTTCTGAGCCACCAGGGAAGCCCAAACTATCAGTAATCACATTAAAAATGAAACCACTAAACTTATCAAAAGACAGATAACCAGACTGATTTTCTTATATATGCTTTTCAAAAGATTGGGGTGGGAGGAGATAGTTGATTTACAGTGTTGTCAGACTGACTTTTTTAAACCCAACTATTTACAGATTACCAAGATACATTTAAAGCAAAGTGAGCCAGAAAAGTAGAAAATCTAAAGGAAAATTAAAAGATACACTATAAAAATAGTATTCAAAAGAAATATCAGTATTATTCACTAATAATATTAATATGTTATGCCCAGTGTCCGAGTCCCCAAAACTGAGAGAATAAGACGTCCACAGCAATGCAAAAGCATAAAGGGGTTTTATTGCTTGCTCGAGCTAGGGCTCAAGTCTCATCCAGCGCAGTGGAGTCTTGACGAGAGAGCCCTGAGCTCTGACTCACAGCTGCTTTTATACAGGCAGTTCTTAGTACAGCTGGCGGGTAATGACTGGCTGAGCCGTACGCATGCTCAATTTTCAAATCCCGCATCCCTATCTGGACTGGCTCAGGTTTGGCGCCAGCAGGAACTCTCCTAGGGTGAGTTATGACGCATGCTTACGAGAACCTGAGGCTTAGGCCTAGTGTGGCCTGTTGAGCTTGTCATGGCTCAGGTCAGGTCCCAACACTCCCCCCTGTCTTTTGATCATACAGAGAAATCTTCCTCAGCATTTTGGGGCAGGGCCTGATATTGCTGCCTAAGTACTAGTACCTGGACTGTACTTATGCGCTCTTTAACAAATGTGATAAGTCTATTTAGGATACAGGGGCCAAGAGTGAGAACCAGTAGTAGCACTATGAGAGGGCCCACCAGGTGGAAATCAGCGTTGTTAACCATGGGGACTGTTGGAACCAGGACTCAAACCATCCTTGTTGGGCCTCTCGTTCTCTTTTTCGTTGGGCTAGCCCTTCCCTTACTTTGCCTTCGACTATGTCTAGGGGGTCGGACAGGGGATAGACAAATGAGAAATTGACCAAGTCCCGGTTCCCCACCTCCCATTTTGCTGTCCCGTCAATGGAGGTCACACAGCTCAAGCCAACAGAAATAATGTTGTAGGCCCCCCTCAAGTCCCCCAGTTGTTCTTTATGTGTCCAGGGCATGCCCAGAATCCATAGTTCCTCAGCCATGGTCCCTCCCAACCACTGTCGATCAGTTTCTCCAGGTTAAAGTACAGATCCGGCCACCAAGTACTGGGGGGGTGAATTCCGGTGGTTGAATTGAGTACCTCTGGAGTCAGTCCGTTCCGAAGCTTCCAGGTGATTTTGGCGGGTTGGTGCGGGTCAGCGCTGGCTGTCCCAGGGTCGAGGAAGACGGCCACCAACAGGAGAGTCAGAGTGACTCGTCCGGGATCTGCCGGTGGATGAGCTTCATTCTTAAAGGATGGCAGGGATGCAGTGTCACCTTCCATTTTTCCTGGGCCTTCTCTTGTTCCTCTGGAATGGCACGGCGCACGTGGTCACAGTGCACCCAAGGTCCAATGCCGTCAACCAACAAGGCGTCCACAGAGCCAGCCGCCTTCCCAGCACGATGCTGGGCCTCGGCCTTACGCCGGCTAGGTCGACCTCCTTACAGAGCCAGCCGCCTTCCCAGCACAATGCCGGGCCTCGGCCTTACGCTGGTCTTAACCAGAGAACAGAGCCAGCCACCTCCCCAGCACGATGCTGGGCCTCGGCCTTACGCTGGTCTTAACCAGAAAACAGAGCCAGCCACCTCCCCAGCACAATGCTAGGCCTCGGCCTTACGCTGGTCTTAACCAGAACTAACACCGGTGTTCAGATATCTCTCTTCCTAGTGAGGAAACCCCTTCTGCCGGGAGAGTGTTATTCTTCCCAGTTAACGGGATCCCGGACGAGCCCCCAAATGTTATGCCCAGGGTCCGAGTCCCCAAAACTGAGAGAATAAGACGTCCACAGCAATGCAAAAGCATAAAGGGGTTTTACTGCTCGCTCAAGCTAGGGCTCAAGTCTCATCCAGCGCAGTGGAGTCTTGACGAGAGAGCCCTGAGCTCTGACTCACAGCTGCTTTTATACAGGCGGTTCTTAGTACAGCTGGTGGGTAATGACTGGCTGAGCGCAATTTTCAAATCCCGCATCCCTATCCCGATTGGCCTCAGGTTTGGCGCCAGTGGGAACTCTCCTAGGGTGGGGCTTCCTAGAATTATGACTCATGCTTACAAGAACCTGAGGCTTAGGCCTAGTGTGGCCTGTTGAGCCCCTCATGGCTCAGGTTAGGTCCCAACGATATTAGATAATAAGATTTAAAGCAAAAGTCATTAATAAGCAGTTATCAAGAGAGAGCTCACAGGATTCATTAAAACAGTATCCTTTACTCCTAGAATGAATGAGACACTCCTCCTCACCATGGATAGATATTTAAGAGGGTCCAAGTACTTGGAAGAAAAATGACCTTCCTGAGATCTGGCCATTTGCAACAACACAGATGAACCTGCAGGACATTATGCTAAGTGAAATAAGGCAGACACAGAAAGAAACTGCATGATCTCACTATACAGAATTTAAAAATGTCAAATACTTAGAAGGAGAGAGTAGAATGGTGGCGATGAGGAGCAGGGAGGTGGGGGAAACGGGGAGATGACGGTGAAAGGGTACAAAGTTATAGTTCTGTAGGATGAATAAATCTAGAGATCTAACATACATCACAGTGAGTACAGTCAGTAATACTATACTGGACACTGGACATTTGCTAACGATTTCAGGCACTCGCATCACCCAAAAAATGGTAGCTATGTGAGAAAATATGCTAATTAGCTTGATTATAGTAATCACTTCACCATAATATACCATATATACATATGCATATCAAAATATCCTGTTGTACAAAAATAATTAAAAATTTAAAAGAATTCCCTTCCCCAGGATTCAGGACTCCTTGCCCTACCGTCTCTCCCAACAGCCACACCCTCAACTCCTGGATCTGTCTGTCTGCTATCTACCAGGCCTAATCTTTTCATGTTCTTTATCTGTTTATGTTGTTCATCAAAGCCTCAGATTTCCAGACCTCTCATCTTCCATGTTCCAATCCTCACAGTTAATTCTACACATTCCCTGCTCTCTCCCATGTGCCACCCGACCCTCTCCAAATTTTGATACCCTTCCACTGGGCCCTTCATTTCCAACCTCTACTCTGAACCCTTCAACTTCTTATTCTAATGGAAACCTCATTCTCCTCTGAGGCTGTACTTCCTTTACAGCCCTCAGTAGTGAAAGTTATCTTCCCCATACCCCTCACAGAACTGGACTTTGGGATGAGGAGTGCCACCTTGCTCCTCACTGATGCTTTCTCACTGATCTCCTTCTCTCTTTCCTAAAACATCTCTACTTTGAGGATCATGTGAAAACATAACCCATTACCAGGTTGTGATCATTAATATTATGTGTCAACTCAACTGGATCACAGGGTGCCCAGGTATTTGGCTAAATTATCTTATCTGGGTATGTCTGAGGGGATGTTTTCAAATGAGATTAGCACTGAATCAGCAGACTGAATAAAGCAGGTGATCATCCAATCCACTGAGGTACCCAATAAGAAGAAAAAGGCAGGGAAGGGAGAATTCATTCCCTCTCTCCCTCTCTCTCTCTGCCTGACTGCTTGAGCTGAGCTATCAGTCTTCTACTTTTGGACTCAGACTTAACTTTATCGGTGCTCCTTGTTTACACTACTGGCTTCCCTGAGTATCTAGCCTACAGCCCCCAGACTCTCAGTCCCCATAACTGCATGAGCCAATTCTTATAATAAACCTTATTCTAGATAAATACAGATATATGTATATCCTACTGATTCTTTTCCTCTGGAAAACTATTACACTGTGACTCTCTACAACACTGTTCCTAAGTCTCAGTGATTTCAATTTCACTGATAACCTTTCTAACACTCATCTCTCTGAATTCCTCTCTCACTTCTCTTAATTTCATGCTTCCAATGATCTTGTCCTTCATCTACACAGCCTACAACAATGCCTCCACAATCTCAATTTTTATATCCCACTCTCTGACCACTACCTACTTTCTTTCTAGCTCCTTCTCTCACCTACTCAGATTCCAACATCTTTTGATCCCACCACAACCTTCAGTTAATTGATTCTACCATCTTTTCACCATCTCTTGGCAACTTCATGCCCCCCCTTCCCTCCTAACTTGGTTTAAATTCCAGTGTATTATCACAATCACTCTCATATCTATTCTCTATTGCCTTGACCCTCTCATGTTTTGTTCTAGAATCTGGGAAAAAAACCCGTCTCTTGTTAAATCCACTGTAAATGTACAATGCTACAGGTCAAAGTTGCTGAAGGAAAAAAAAACATATTGACTAATCTCACTCTAAATGCATGACCACGAACCTCGACGGGCCCTTAACGCCACATGCAATACTACGGTATTATTCCCCTGCTGCAGCCACTCACCCTCTGCCCATCTGGTTCACACCTTCTCCATTTTCTACAAACCACCATTCACATCCTCCCCACCCTCTCTCTCTAGGCTGAGCACTTTGATTCCTTACTCACTGAGAATATTAAAGCAACAGAAGAAAACTTTCACAAATTCCTATTGCCAAAGCAATCCACCTACTTGATGGTGTGCTTGAGGTATATATTTTGAAGATGAAATCAATGAGAACTGGAGATGGATCTGATGTGAGTTATGGGGAAGAGAAAGGAATCAAAGATGACTTTCTCAACAAGACTGTCCCTTCCCGCCGTTCTGTCTCAGTCTCCCAGCTGCTCTCGCTCTCATGCCCTCTCTCTCTCACAAACACACAAGCACAGTCACATGTTCACACAATGTCCCTGCCTCCTTTCCTGTTTTTGTTTTGTTTTTTTCCAATACCAGTTAACCATTAACTGAAATACTAAACATTTCACTCCTTTCCTTGATATCTGCCTTCTTCTACTAGAGTATAAACTGCATGCAGGCAAGGATTTTTAAGGTTAGTTCACTACTGCAGATCAGAAAAATAGTAGGAACTCAATAATATTTTGTTAAAAAAATGAACTGTTTCTGGCATGAGCAAATGTTTGAATGGTGGTGTCATTTACACAGAAAAAGAATATCTTATTGGGGGGAAGAACCAGTCTCTATACAAAGCAGCTTATACTCTAGTGAGAGAAAGACACTGAAACATTTACAACAAATTAGGATTCTATGATTTGTTAAATCTACAATTAACAGCAAAATTGAAGAATATTCTATGATCCTATTTTTATCAAAAATGTATGCTTTTACATATACATACACACTTGTACAGACGTGTCTGTATGTGTACTTGCACACAAAACACACACATATATGTTTCAGCAACTATACAGAAAAAGTTCTGGAAGGATAAAATACCAAACTGTTAGCCTAAGGGGCAACAAAAGTACTATGTATGGAGAATAAGACTGAAGAAAGGGTCAAGAGACTTTCACTTTTCACTTTATACATGTTTTGCAATAAGCATATTTCATCTTCCCTAGTGGCTCATATGGTAAAGAATCTGCCAGCAAGGCAAGAGACCTGGGTTCAATCCCTGGGTCCAGAAGATCCCTTGGAGTAGGAAATGGCAACCCATTCCAATATGCTTGCCTGGAGAATTCCATGGACAGAGGAGCCTGGTGGGCTACAGTCCATGGGGTCACAAAGAATCAGACACAACTGAGTGACTAACACACACATATTTCACATTTCTCCTATAATTTAAAAATGAAAAAAGAAAAAAATTCCTTCCTAAAAGGAAAAAAAGTTAACAGAAGATTAACATCTAGAATATAAAAAACTTCTATACAACAAATTTTAAAATAGAAAGTATATTAAAAAGTCATTTTACAAAGAAATGTAGTCAATAAACATACACAGCACAGTCAACATCATGTTTAATCAAGAAAAATAAAAACTTTTATTTCATCAGATAACAGCAAATATTGTAAGTGTGTAGGTTCATTATCTACAACTACTGGTTGGAGTGCAAACTGCTACTATTTTTTAAAGTTTAGTGAGCAACAGAGTAAATAATGTTATAATCCAAAGAATAATAAACACCCCTGAGTCCACAGTGTGTAAATAATAAAGTATTAAATAAATAAGTGGGGGACAAGTACAAGTTTCTTTACAGAAAAATTCTAATTAATAAATGTCGGGGCTTCTCTGGTGGTCCAGGGGTTAAGAGCCTGCCTTGCAATGCAAGAGACACAGGTTTGATCCCTGGTCAGGAAAGATCCCACATGCCTCAGAGCAACTAAGCCCGTGCACCGCAACTACTGAAGCCGGTGTATGTCCTAGAGTTCACGCCACACAACAGGAGAAGCCACCGGGATGGGAAGCCCATATACCACAACTAGAGAAACCCACACGCAGCAACGAAGAGCCGGCACAGCAAAAAAAAAAAACACAACGAGGACCCAGCACAGCCAAAAATAAAAACAAATAAATAAATAAAAGTTTTTGAAAAAAAAAAAATTCTAATTAATAAATGTAGAAGTAATGAGAGAAGTAGAAAATAAGCATTAAGATACCACAGTAATAACTGCTACAGACAAGATCTACTGATGAATGCTAAAATTAACAGATGGAACTTTTAAGAGAAACAGTGTATTTGCACGGCCTCAAAATATTGCCCTAAAACATTTACTGTGGGACTTCCCTGGTGGCTCAATGGTAAAGAATCCTCCTGCCAATGCAGGAGATACGGGCTCCATCCCTGATCCGGGAAGATGCCACATGTCACAGAGTTCAACTAAGCCCGGGGACCACAGCTACTGAGCTTGTGCTCTAGAGCCCAGGAGCTCCAACTACTGAGCCCACGTCCCAAAACTAGTGAAGCCCACATGCCCCAGAGCCCGTGCTCAGCAACAAGAGAAATCACTGCAAAGAGAAGCCTGCACATGGCAATTAGAGAGTAGCCCCCATTCCCAGCAACTAGAGAAAAGCCCATGCAGCAAAAAAAAACCCAGGACAGCCATGAATAAATAAATAAATGTAATTTTAAAAAAAAATTTACTGTGGAGGTTTAAACACATGTCCAAATTCTGAGACTTCTCCCTCCAGGAGGCAGAAGGTAACTACCCCTCTCCATGAGTGTGGACTGGACTAGGTGACTCACCTTTAACAGAATACGGAAATAGAAAAGCAAAAAACAGTGACGAAACCCAGCAGACACCACCTCAGTGAAGTCATGAAAGTGAACACTGCCAGTACTGACACGTCAGTACCATCAACCCCCACATATAACACAATGAGAAGGGCACATCAGTCCTGTGGTACTCTTCCCCCAAAATCTATAACCTCTGTCTCGTCACGAGAAAACATCGAACAAAACTACAACTCACCAGTACTCTTCCAAAGTGTCAAGACAGTGAAAAAGATAAGGAGAGAAACAGTCACAGATGGGAGGACACTAGAGAAATGATGGCTAATTGCAATGTGGGATCCTGCACTGGACGCAAGGACTTTTTAGAATACAAATAGAAAAACTGAGTCCAAAAAAAGTCCACAGTTTAATACTATTATACCAATGTTAATTTCTCAGTTTTCATAAACACACTATGGTTATGGAAGATGTTAACAGTAGGGGAAACTAGAGAAAAGGTATATAAGAATTCTATCTACTATCTTTATTCTTCTGTAAATATAAAATTATTTAAAAATAAAAAAGTTTTCTAAAAAAAAGCAAGTTGGCAAGATTCACTGAAATTTTTTACATGGACCACAACTTTGTCTAACTCAATGAAACTATGAACCATGCCATGTTAGGGCCACCAACATGGATGGGTCATGGTGGAGAGTTCTGACATAACATGGTCCGCTGGAGGAGCGAATAGAAAAGCACTTCAGTATTCTTGTTTTGAGAAACAAAAGCAAAAAGATATGACACTGAAAGATGACCCCCCAGGTTGGCAGGTGCCCAACATGCAACTGGAGAAGAGCAGAGAAACAGCTCTAGAAGTAATGAAGAGGGTTAGTCAAAGCAGAAACCCAACTGTGGATGTGTCTGGTGGTGAAAGTAAAGTCCGATGCTGTAAAGAGCAATATCGCACAGGAACCTGGAATGTTAGGTCCAAAAATCAAGGTAAATTAGAAGTGGTCAAACAGGAGATAGCAACAGTGAACATTGACATTTTAGGAATCAGTGAACTAAAATGGACCAGAATGGGCGAATTTAATTCAAATGACCATTATATCTACCAATGTGGGCAAAATTCCTTAGAAGAAATGGAGTAGCCCTCACAGTCAACAAAAGAGTCCGAAGTGCAGTATGTGGGTGCAATCTCAGAAATAACAAAATGATCTCTGTTCATTTCCAAGGCAAGCCATTCAATATCACAGTAATCCAAGTCTATGCCCCAACCAGTAATGCTGGAGAAGCTGAAGTTGAACGGTTCAATGAAGACCTACAAGACCTTCTAGAACTAACACCAAAAAGAGATGTCCTGTTCCTCATAGGGGACTGGAATGCAAAAGTAGGAAGTCAAGAGATACCTGGAGTAACAGGCAAATTTGGCCTTGGAATAAAAAATGAAGCAGGGCAAAGGCTAACAGAGTTTTGCCAGGAGAACACACTGTTCATAGCAAACACCCTCTTCCAACAACACAAGAGATGACTCTACACGTGGAAATCACCAGATGGTCAATATCAAAATCAGATTAATTATAATCTTTGCAGCCAAAGATGGAGCTCTATACAGTCAGCAAAAACAAGACCGAGAGCTAACTGTGGCTCAGATCATGAACTCCTTATTCCAAAATTCAGACTTAAATTGAAGAAAATAGGGAAAACCTTTAGGCCATTAAGGTATGACCTAAATCAAATCCCTTATGATTATACAGTGTAAGTGACAAATAGATTCAAGGGATATATCTGATAGAGTGCCTGAAGAACTATGCATGGAGGTTCGTGATATTGTACAGGAGGAGATGATCAAGACCATCTCCAAGAAAAAGCAAAGGAAAAATGGCTGTCTGAGAAGGCCTTACAAATAGCTGAGAAAAGAAGAGAAGCTAAAGGCAAAGGAGAAAAGGAAAAATACACCCATCTGAAAGCAGAATTCCAAGAATAGCAAGGAGAGAAAAGAAAGCTTTCCTAAGTGAACACTGCAAAGAATTAGAGGAAAACAATAGAATGGGAAAGACTAGAGATATCATCAAGAAAATCAGAGATACCAAGGGAACATTTCATGCAAAAATGGACACAATAAAGTACAGAAATGGTATGGACCTAACAGAAGCAGAACATATTAAGAAGAGGTGGCAAGAATACACAGAACTACACAAAAAAGATCTTAATGACCCAGATAATCATGATGGTGTGATCACTAATCTAGAGCCAGACATCCTGGAATACGAAGTCAAGTGGGCCTTAGGAAACATCACTATGAACAAAGCTAGTGTAAGTGATGGAACTCCAGCTGAGTTATTTCAAATCCTAAAAGATGATGCTGTTCAACTGCTGCACTCAATATGCCAGCAATTTGGAAAACTCAGCAGTGGCCACAGGACTGGAAAAGGTCAGTTTTCATTCCAATCCCAAAGAAAGGCAATGCCAATGAATGTTCAAACTATTGCACAACTGCACTCATTTCACATGCTATCAAAGTAATGCTCAAAATTTTCCAAGCTAGGCTTCAACAGTATGTGAAATGAGAACTTCCAGATGTTCAAGCTGGATTTAGAAAAGGCAGAGGAACCAGAGATCAAATTGCCAACATCCACTGGATCACAGAAAAAGCAAGGGGATTCCAGAAGAACATCTACTTCTGATTCATTGACTAAAGCCTTTGACTGTGTGGATCACAACAAACTGTGGAAAATTCTTAAACAGATGGGAATACCAGACCACTTTACCTGCCTCCTGAGAAACCTGTATGCAGGTCAAGAAGCAACCATTAGAACTGGACATGGAACAACAGACTGGTTCCAAATTGGGAAAGGAGTATGTTAAGGCTGTATACTGTCACCCTGCTTATTTAACTTATATGCAGAGTTCAGTTCAGTTCAGTAGTTCAGTTGTGTCTGACTCTTTGTGACCCCATGGACTGCAGCATGCCAGGCTTCCCTGTCTATAACCAACTTCCAGAGCTTGCTTAAACTCATGTCCATTGAGTCAGTGAAGCCATCCAACCATATCATCCTCTGTCATCCCCTTCTCCTCCTCCCTTCAATCTTTCCCAGCATCAGGGTATTTTCCAATGAGTCAGTTCTTTGCATCAGGTGGCCAAAGTATTGGAGTTTCAGCTTCAGCATCAGTCCTCCCAATAAATATTCAGGATCGATTTCCTTTAGAATTGACAGGTTGGATCTCCTTGCAGTGCAAGGGACTCTCAAGAGTCTTCTCCAACACCACAGTTCAAAAGAATAAATTCTTCGGCATTCAGCTTTCTTTATAGTCCAATTCCCCCATCTATACAGGACTATTGGAAAAACCATAGCTTTGACTAGATGGACCTTTGTTGGCAAAGCAATGTCTCTGCTTTTTAATACCCTGTCCAGGTTGATCATAGCTTTTCTTTTAAGGAGCAAGGGTCTTTTAATTTTGTGGCCACAGTCAACATCTGCAGTGATTTTGGAGCCCAAGAAAATAAAGTCTGTCACTGTTTCTGTTGTTTCCCCAGCTATTTGCCATGAAGTGATGGGACCAGATGCCATAATCTTAGTTTCTGGAATGGTGAGTTTTAAGCCAGCTTTTTCAGTCTCCTCTTCCACTTTCATCAAGAGGCTCTTTAGTTCCTCTTCACTTTCTGCCACAAGGGTGGTGTTATCTGCGTATCTGAGGTTACTGATATTTCTCCTGGCAACCTTGATTTCAGCTTGTGCTTCATCCAGCCCAGCATTTCTCTTCATAAGAGTACATCATGAGAAATGCCAGGCTGGGTGAAGCACAAGCTGGAATCAAGATTGCCGGGAGAAACATCAGTAACCTCAGATACGCAGATGACACCACCCTTATGGCAGAAAGTAAAGAGGAACTAAACAGCCTCTTGATGAAGATGGAAGTGGTGAAAAAGCTGGCTTAAAATTCACCATTCAAAAAACTAAGATCATGGCATCCGGTCCCATCACTTCATGGCAAATAGCTGGGAAACAATGGAAACAGTGACAGACTTTATTTTCTTGGGCTCCAAAATCACTGCAGATGTTGACTGTGGCCACAAAATTAAAAGACACTTGCTCCTTGGAAGAAAAGCTATGACCAACCTAGACAGCGTATTGAAAATCTGAGACATTGCTTTGCCAACAAAGGTCCGTCTAGTCAAAGCTAGGTTTTTCCAGTAGTCATGTATGGATGTGAGAGATGGACTATAATGAAAGCTGAGCACTGAAGAATTTATTCTTTTGAACTGTGGTGTTGAAGAAGACTCCCGAGAGTCCATTGGACTGCAAGGAGATTAAACCAGTCAATCTGAAAGAAAATCAATCCTGAGTATTCATTAGAAAGGCTGATGCTAAAGCTAAAGCTCCAATATTTTCGCCACCTGACACAAAGAGCCGACTCATTGCAAAAGACCCTGATGCTGGGAAAGACTGAAGGAAAGAGCAGAAGGGGACGACAGAGGACAAGATGGTTGGATGGCATCACTGACTCAATGGACATGAGTTTGAGCAAGCTCTGGGAGATGGTGAAAGACAGGGAAGCCTGGAGTGCTGCAGTCCATGGGGTCACAAAGAGTCGGATGTGAACACCACCACCAAAATTTTTCATATACCCCTTTACTCAGCAATTCACTTCTAGCAACCTAGAAAAACACTCATATATGTTCCACAGGAAGCCTATTTAAAAAAGTACTCGCTGTGACTTCTCTGGTGGTCCAGTATTAAGAATCTGCCTTCCAATGCAAAGGACATGTGTTCAATCCCTGGTCAGGAACCTAAGATCCCACATGCCGTGGGGCAACTAAGCCTGCAGGCCACAGTTACTGAGTCCACTCACTCTGGAGTCTGCGCCACAACTAGAGAGAAGCCCCAGCAGCCAAACGAAAGATCCCTGTGTGCTGCAACTAGGACCTGATGCACTCAAACAAATAAAATTTTTTTTTTAAGTATTCACTGAAGCACTGTTAGTTGTTGTTACAACAGAGAGATGTATACAGGTATCTATATACCTCCAGATATAGCTATAGGTATACATATATTTCCATCAAGTGGGAAATGGTTAAAAAAAAACAGCATATGTATATTATGGAATGAATATCATGCAGAGGTTAAAAGAATAAAATGGATCTGTACATACTGATGTGAAAAAAAATCTCCAAAACATGTTAAGAGGAAGCTATAGAATAGTATATAAAATATCACAAAATAACCACACAAAAACTATTTTATATACCTATGTAAACATAAGCGGAATAATCTGAAAGGGTTCACAATAGGGTTATAACAGGATTACCTCTGGAGAGAGGAATGTAAATGGGGAGGTGAGTTATTATCGGGAAGGACAAGGATTAAGGATCAAGGTAAAGGAAATCTTTCACTCTACATATTTCTATAGTGTGTGAATTTTTTCAATATTTATAAATTACTTTGCAGTAAAAAATAAGGAAAAAGTGAGCCTTTCATACACTATAAAAATTCTTATATTAGCAAAGAATAACCCTGGAAGGACAAACTTCCAGGAAGTACTACCTGCAGCTTTCTTCAGGGAAGAAACTGGAAAAGCTATTGTTGCCATTTACTTCTGAACTCTTTAATTTTGTGCATGCACTGATTTTACCATGTGGATGCACTGATTTTTAAAAATTTAATGTGCATTTTGTAAGTACAGGGCTTCCCTGATGACCCAGACGGTAAAGAATCTGCCTGCAATGTGGGAGACCTGGGTTCAATCCCTGGGTCAAGAAGATCCTCTCAAGGAGGGCATGGAACCCACTCCAGTATTCTTGCCTGGAGAATCCCGATGGACAGAAGAGCCTGGCGGGCTCCAGCCCACGGTGTCACAGAGTCGGACACCGCTGACTATGCACAGCACACATGATGAAAGTGCTGTTCTGAAAGTATCAGATTTAAACGCCCAAAAGAAAAGTGATTGATTTGCCTAAGAGACTTCAGAGGGGCAAGAGTTCCTCCCGACAGACTTACTACAATGCATTCCAGGCAGAATCCAGGTAACCAGAGGCATCACAAAAGACAGGAGGGCTCAGAGACGAGGCCTAAAGAATAAAGCTTGGGACTATAGGGCAGATTTGAATAATCACCACTTCCTCAAAGTGTACACTCTTTTCGCCTTTTTCAAGAAAATAATCAAGTTTCGACTTATACACAGTATGTTCTGCCTAAAGCAACTACCCCTACTCCACATCATGATATAATGAAATGAATATGTCTATCCACAAACCTGTCAAATATATTCATCGGTTCTAGATGGATAATCCTGACCATAGGGTAAGATTCTAAATTAATAATTACATTGATCTCCTATTCTATCTTCTTCTTTTGACCACCCCATAAAGCCAAGCTGCAATATGCATAAAAACAATGATACACCAACTGCATACCATTCAGTATAAAAGGTAGGATACCCTGATTGAGTTTACAGCACTTATAACAAATGTCTCACAAAGGGTAGAATGAAGAAAGATAATCTAAATTTCAGCTATAACTTCCCTGGTAGCTCAGCAATAAAGAATCCTCCTGCCAATGCAGGATACTCAAGAGACAAGAGTTGGATCCTGGGGTTGCTAAGATCCCCTGCAAAAAGGAATGGCTACCCACTTCAGTATTCTTGCTTGGAGAATTCCATGGACAGAGGGACAGAAGAGGCTGGTGGGCTACATACAGTCCATGGGGTCACAAAGAATCGGACAGGACTGAACAACTAACACACTGTAACTAGATGACATTCATGCTTTATGTTTGTGTGTGTGTTTAGTCACTCAGTCATATCCAACTCTTGCGGCCCCATGGACTGTAGCCCACCAGACTACTCTGTCCATGGAATTTTTCAGGCAAGAGTACTGGAGTGGGTTCCCTTTTCCTGCTACAGGGGATCTTCCCAACTCAGAGATCAAACCCATGTCTCTTGCATCTCCTGCATTAGCAGGCAGGTTCTTTACCACTGATTGACCTGGGAAGCCCAATGCTTTATATTAATTGTTGTTCAGTCACCAAGTCTTATCCGACTCTGCAACTCCATGGCCTGTGGCACACCAGGCTTCCTGGTCCTTCACTATCTCCCAGAGTTTGCTCAAACTCATGTCCGTTGAGTCAGTGATGCCATCCAACCATCTCATCCTCTGTCATTCTTTTCCCCTTGCCCTTAACCTTTCCAGCAACAGGGTCTTTTCCAATGAGTCGACTCTTCGCATCAGGTGGCCAAAGTACTGGAGCTTCAGCATCAGTCTTTCTAATGAATATTCAGGATTGATTTCTTTTAGGATTGACTGGTTTGATCTCCTTGCTGTCCAAGGGACTCGCAAGAGTCTTCCGCAGCATCACAATTCAAAAGCATCAATTCTTCGGCGCTGGTCCAATACTTCTTTATGGTCTAACTCTCACATCCCTAAATGACTACTGGAAAAACATAGCTTTGACTACATAGACCTTTGTCCTCAAAGTGATGTTTCTGCTTTTTAATATGCTGGCTAGGTTTGTCATAGCTTTTCTCCCAAGGAGCAAGCATCTTTTAATTTCATGGCTGCAGTCACCATCCACAGTGATTTTGGAGCCCCCCAAAATAAAATCTGTCACTGTTTCTATTTTTCCCCCAGCTATTTACCATGAAATGATGGGACTGGATGCCATGATCTTAGTGTTTTAAATGTTGAGTTTTAAGCCAGCTTTTCACTTTCTTCTTCATCAAGAGGCTCTTTAGTTCCTCTTTGCTTTCTGTCATAAGAGTGGTGTCATCTGCATATCTGAGATTATTGACATTTCTCCTGGTAATCTTGATTCCAGCTTGTGAGTCTTTTAGCCTGGCATTTTGCATGATATACTCTGCATATGGGCTTCCCAGGTGGCACCAGTAGTAAAGATCCTGCCTGACAATGCAAGCAATGGAAGAAAGACGGGTTCAACCCCTGGGTCGGGAAGATCCCCTGGAGGAGGGCATGGCAACCTACCCCAGTATTCTTGCCTACAGAATCTCATGGACAAGGGAGCCTGGTGAGCTACAGTCCATAGGTTGCAAAGAGTCGGACACAAGTGAAGTGACTTAGCACGCATGCGTGCATTCTGCATATAAATTAAATAGGCAGGGCGACAATATACTGCCTTGACATACTCCTTTCTCAATTCTGAACCAGTCCATTGTTCCATGTTTGCTTCTAACTGTTGCTTCTTGTTCTATATACAGGTTTCTGAGGACACAAGTAAGGTGCTCTGGTATTCCCATCTCTTTTAAGAATTTTTCACAGTTTGTTATGATCTACACAGTCAAATGCTTTAGTGTAATCAGCAGCAGATTTTTTTTTTTAATTCCCTTGCCTTTTCTATGATCCAGTGGATGTTGCCAATTTGATCTCTGGTTCCTCTGCCTTTTCTAAATCCAGCTTGAACATCTGGAAGTTCTTGGTTCACGTATCATTGAAGCCTAGCTTGAAGGATTTTGAGTATTACCTTGCTAGCATGTGCAATGAGAACAACTGTATGGTAGTTTGAACATTCTCTGGCATTGCCTTTCTTTGGGACTGGAATGAAAACTGACCTTTCCCAGTACTGTGGCCACTGCTGAGTTTTCATATTTGCTGGTATATTGAGTGCAGCACTTTAACAGCATCATATTTTGGGATTTGAAATAGCTCAACTGGAATTCCATCACCTACACTAGCTCTGCTCACAGTGATGCTTCCTAAGGCTCACTTGACCGTGCACTCCAGGATGTCTGGCTCTAGGTGAGTGACCACATCATCATGGTTATCCAAACCATTAAGATCTTTTTTGTATAGTTTTTCTGTGTATTCTTGCCATGTCTTCTTAACCTTTCCTGCTTCTACTAGGTCCTTGCTGTTTATTTTGCTTATCTTTGCATGAAATGTTCCCTTGGTATCTCCAATTTTCTTGAAGAGATCTCTAGTCTTTCCCATTCTATTGTTTTCCTCTATTTATATGCATGGTTCCCTTAAGAAGGCTTTCTTCTCTCTCTTTGCTATTCTCTGGAACTCTGTACTCAGGTGGGTATATCTTTCCCTTTCTCCTTTGCCTTTAGCTTCTCTTCTTTTCTCAGCTATTTGTAAGCCCCTCTCAGACAACCACTTTGCTTTCTTGTATTTCTTTCTCGTTGAGGATAGTTTTGGTCACCACCTCCTGTACAGTGTTACAAACTCCCATCCATAGTTCTTCAGGCACTCTGTCTACCAGATCTAATCCCCTGAATCGATTCATCACCTCCACTGTACAATCACAGAAAGAAAGAAAGAAAGTGAATTCGCTCAGTCGTGTCCAACTCTTTGCGACCCCATGGACTGTAGCCTGCCAGGCTCCTCTGTCCATGGGATTCTCCAGGCAAGAATACTGGAGTGGGTTGCCAAAGGGATTTGATTTAGTTCATACCTGAATGGTCTGCAGTCCAGGAGTAGCAGAGTTGGACACAACTGAGAGACTGAACAACAACAACAATACCTGAATGGTCTAGTGGTTTTCTCTACTTTCTTCAATTTAAGCCTGAATTTTGCAAAAGGAGTTGATGATCTGAGCCACAATCAGCTTCAGGTCGTGTTTTTGCTGACTACATAGAGCTTCTCCATCTTTGGCTGCAAATGATATATCAATCTGATTTCAGTATTGACCATCTGGTGATGTCCATGCATAGAGTCATCTCCAGTGTTGTTGGAAGAGTGTGTTTACTACGACCAATGTATTCTCTTGACAAAACTGTAAGCCTTTGCCCTGCTTCATTTTGTATTCCACGGCCAAACCTGCCTGTTACTCCAAGTATCTCCTGACTTCCTACTTTTGCATTCCAATCCCTAATGATGAAAACAACATATTTCTTTGGTGTTAGTTCCAGAAGGTCTTGTAGGTCATCATAGAACCATTTAACTTCAACTTCTTCAGCATCAGTGGTTGGGGCACAGATTTGGATTACTGTGATGCTCAATGGTTTGCCTTGGAAATGAACAAAGATCATTTTGTCATTTCTAAGACTGCACCCAAGTACTGCTTTTAGGACTCTTTTGTTGTCTATGAAGTTCTTTCGAATAAACTAAACATGAAAGAAACACTGATTTCTGCCAAAGATAAACTGATTTTATGCATATGTCTTCCTAATTTCTTGATTTAGAGGCATCAATCCAAAGTAAATTATCAACAGTACCACAGTCTAACTTTTATTGACAGCAAATGATAGTTGTTTTTTTTTTTTTTGCCTGCCCACTCCTATTTGGAAAAGCCATGCAACATTTCCCTCCAACTCAGGTCACATGTACCAAAAATAATTATAATATTAAGTGCCTACTATGTGCACTCACTGATCTAACTGTTACATAACTATTAAAAATCAGCAGTCACAATAAATAAAGAAAAAAAAAATCAACAGTCATAACTCAACAAAAAGACAATCTAATTTAAAACCAGGCAAAGGACTTAAATAGACATTTCTCCAAAGAAGATACACAAAAGACCAATAAGCGCATGAAAAGATATTAAACATCATCAGTCATTAGTAAGGAAATGCAAATAAAATTCACAATACCATTTCATACCTACAAAGATGGCTATAATAAAAAAAAAAAAGGAAAATAACAAGTATTAGCAAAGATGTGGAGAAACTGGAACCCTCATGCACTATTGGTGAGAATGTAAAATAGTATAGCTACTGTGGAAAACAGTATGGCAGTTTCCCAAAAAGAAATCTACGTGATTCAGCAATTCTCCCCTCAGGAATAAACCCAAAAGAATTGAAAACAGGTATTCAAACAAAAAATGGTACATCAATATTCAAAGCAGTATTACTCATAACAGCCAAAAGGCAGAAATGAAACAACTGCCCATTAACAGAAAAAATGGATAAACAAAACATGATATATCCATATAGTGGGATAGTATTCAGCTACAAAAATGAACGAAGTACTGACACACGGTACAACAGGGATGAACCTCGAAAACACTATGTTACACCAAAGAAGCCAGACACAGAAAATCACACATTACATGATTCCTTTTACTGGAAATATCCAGAACAAGTAAATTAGCAGAGATTGGTGGTTAACAGAGACGGGGTGGGGGGTTGGAGGGAAGAGTGAGGAGAGACTGCATAATGGGTATATGGCCTCCTCTGGGGTTGATGTAACAGTTCTGGAACTATATAGAATGATGATTGTACAACACAGTGAATTTATTAAATACCACTGAACTGTATACTTTAAAAGAGTTAATTTTATGTATTGTGGACTTCGTTTCAGGAAAAAAAAAAAAAAATCCAATAGTCCTGACAATCCTGTGCAGATTCAGAAACACAGACAGGCTCAGAGAAATTACCTGACCAAATCCACAGAGGGAGTACTAGACAGAACAGCAGAGATTCAGAGCCAGATTTTTGCTCTTTTTTCTTAATGTTGATAGAAAGTAGGATCTTCATAGCCCTTCTCCCCAACAATTAAAATTTTATGCCAGGGACTTTCCTGGTGGTCCAGTGGTTAAGAATCTGCCTGCCAATGCAAGGGACATGGGTTGGATCTCTGATCTGGGAAGCTTCCACACGCCACGGGGCAACTAAGCCCGTGCACCACAACCACTGACGTTCACATGCCTTAGAGCCTGAGCTCCACAACAGGAGAAACCACTGCAACAAGAAGCACATGCATCACAACGAGGGAGTAAGCTCCACTCACCGCACCTGGAGAATAGCATCACGTAACAATACTGCGTAGTCTAACCGCATCATCATAACATCATGGGCTGGCAGACAAATGGCAAATGTCAAACAACTTTTAAAAGATCTTCAAGGAATTCCTGGGTGGTTCAGTAGACAGGACTCAGCGCTTTCACTGCTGGGGCTGGAGTTAGAGCCCTGGTCAGGGAACTATGATCCTGAAAGCCATGTGGCAAGGCCAAAAAATTAAGAACAAAAAAAGACCTCTATAAAATACAAGCTTTGAACAGTGAAAGAGGCGAAAATGATTACCCAACAAAGCTTTGTTTAAAGTACTGTCAACTTAACAAAGAATTAGATAGTCTTCTCAAGAAACTGAGTGTGTACTGACTGGTAAGACGTAACAAAACATCAAGTGTGCATCTGAGTTAAATGGCTGACTCAGTCTTTGGTGGTTCTGTACCATAGTACCATACCACCTTATAGGATCATTCAGGTCCTGTAACACCTTAATTTCCTGTCATTCCATCATAGTTATAAATAAGCTTCACTGTTCCCATCAAACGTGAGGGAGCCTCTAATGATGAGATCCTTATCCTGAAGGCTTGTGCAGGACATGCAGGTAGGCTATGATGGCAATTTACCTTATATAAAGACATAAGAGGTTATTAACCAAAGTCAGCTGAGAGTCACTTCCACCACACACTAGTGCACATTTTTAATCAATGTAACAGTAGAAAATACCAAGAAGAGCCAGCAGTGGGCTGATCACACTGCATGCTGTAATCAGAGACTAAGTAGATAATTTAAAGTACTGCTCTACTGGGCTTTCCAGGTGGCTCAGTGGTAAAGAAGTCGCCTGCCAATGCAGGAGACGAGGGTTTGATTCCTGGGTCAGGAAGATCCCCTGGAGGAGGAAATGGCAACCCACTCAGTGTTCTTGCCTGGAAAATTCCATGGAAAGAGGGCTGGTGGGCTGCAGTACATGGAGGTTCAAACAGTTGGACACAACTTAGTGACTAGGCACACATGCATTGCTCTACTACTGATGGTAGTAGAACCTTAAAACAAACCTTAAAACCTTAAAACAAAAGCAAATCATTTGCTACTGGACAGATCACATGTACTCAAGAGAGCAAAGACTGTTGGTTTTACAAATAGGCCTTTCCAGTTCTATACAGGTCAATAAGAAGTAACATCATTGGCAGCATCTTCAAGTACAAAAGATATCTTCACTTATCTAAGGAGACCCATCTATAATCATATAATGGCTTCATCACAAACCTTCTCCTCAATCCCAACACCCTCTAACCAACTCTAAAGAACACACAGACACAAACACATACTCCACAACCAGTAATCATGTCATTTTGCTAATTAAGTAATATAAAAAAATCCTAACCAACAATCTAAGGTTGTCATTTAGGGTTTGCACTAGTAAGAATCGCAGTGTAACTCCTAACCACAAATTAGTCATAGGACACTGACTGCAGAGGTCTTAAGCTGGTGGCTATGTTCTCAGATCCTACAGAATATTTTAAGGCCTGGGGCTGCTGCAGAGTCAGTGCAGAAGTTGCATGTATATTTCAGGAACCCAACACAATCAGCCACCATGGTAAATCTGAACATGAAGAGTAAATGCTGGCCTCTGGCCAATCCTTATATCCAGCAACCTAAAGTGTTTGGATATTTAAAGTTAATGTCCAAAACTTTAAATCTTTTGGAGATATTTCAGAACCAACACACCACATCCAAGGTAAGTATAAACTCACTAAGATTCCAAAAGAGGCTCCCAGAAAATGGTATGTGAGCCTGAAGTCCCTTTGTAACTCAATAATTTCAAGAAGCAAGATGCAGGCATAATTAACCTCCTTGTGACAATTAGAAAAAATGAAATTGGAGGTTAGACCCATCCTAAGAGACAGTTCACTGTCAGCCTGCAGCTGTTTCAATCTACTATATTTGGTACTATGTGACAACTCTGTCTCTCTCAAATATATAAAGGGAGGGAGAAAAAATCGACTCAAACAGTACTTCCTGTATTACAGTTACCTTCCTGAAATATTTAAAGCATATAGTAGGCACTCAAACTCTTTTCAATTAATAAAGGATATAGAAGGTAAGCAATAACTAGCAGCTCATACATGTTCCTTGGACAGCAAGATCAAACCAGTCAACCCTAAGGGAAATCAATTCTGAATGTTCATTGGAAGGACTGATGCTGAAGCTCCAATACTCTGGCCACCTGATGCGAAGAGCCAACTTGTTGGAAAAGATTCTGATGCTGGGAAAGACTGAGGGCAGGAGAAGGGGGTGATAGAGGATGAGATGGCATCACTGACTCAATGGACACGAGTTTGAGCAAACTCCGGGAGATGGTGAAGGACAGGGAAACCTAGTGTGCTGCAGTCCATGGGGTCACAAAGAGCTGGACATGACTGAGTCACTGACCAACAACAACATATATATAAAATATTCTGAAATGAAAAAAGTACCCTAAATTTTCAACCAAAGGCAGCAAAGTGAACTGAAGATGATCTACACTACTGACACATTTTTCTTTTTTAATATTTATTTATATTTTGGCTGCACCAGGTCTTAGGTGCAGCACAGGGAATCTTTAGTTATGGCATGTGAGCTCTTAGCTACAGCATGTAGGATCTAGTTCCCTGACCAGGGGTCGAACCTGGGTCCCCAGCACTGGGAGTGTGGAGTCTTAGCCACTGGACCACCAGAGAAGTACCAGATTTTTCAAACATATATACAAATAACATTCTTAAGATGACGATCCACAGTTATAAGTATGACTGAAAAAACCTTGTGTATAACAAATGGTCCCTTTCACACTGGATACATTTCATACTTTAAAACAGAAACTCCTATTTTTTTCTTCATCAACTAAAGCTCCTACAAGATTTTCAAAAGTACTTTTATTGCTAACTTGAACTCTATTTTAAGGTGCTTGCTAGATGTATTGATACATAAATATAATTAGACAGAAGCTAAGAGAGAGTCATAAAAACTAGACAAATCATTTCCTGTGCAAGTGTCCTGCAAACTGGACAGAAAAAGTCAGTAGAGGAAACAGAAGCCCTCAAAAATGAGGTCAAGTACTACCTTCAGGTGAACACACAATAAAATCATCATTTAGAAGTAACCAAACTTGGGCTTCCCTGGTTGCTCAGGGAAGGTAAAAAAATCCACCTGCCAAAGCAGGAAGTACGGTTCTATCCCTAGTCAGGGACGATCCCACAAGCCTCGGAGCAAAGAAGCCCATCGGCCACAACTACTGAGCCTGTGATCTTGAGCTCAGGAGCCACAACCACTGAGCCCAGGTGCTACTTCTACTGAAGTTCACATGCCTAGAGCCCGTGTTCCGCAACAAAAGCCACTGCCATGAGAAACCTGAGCACTGCAGCTAGAGAGTAGCCCCTGATCCTTGCAGAGAAAAGCCCATGCAGCAACAAAGACCCTGCACCATCAAAAAATAAGTAAATAAAATTATATATAAAAAAGTAACCAAACGGCCACAAAAACTTAAACATAGGATTATCATATGAACAGATACTGAACATTTGCACACTAATGTTCACAGCAGCGTTACTCACAATGGCCAAAAGGCGGAGACAACCTGTGTCCATTTATAGACGAATCGATAAAGGGAATGTGCATACGATAGAATATTACTCAGCTCTAAAAAGGAATGAATTTCTGACAAGGTTAAAACACTGATGAACCTTGAAGACAATGTGCTAAGTGAAATAAGCCAGACACAAATGGACAAATACTATATAATTCCACTTATGTGAGGTACCTAGAATAATCATATTCCTAGAGACAGAAAAGTGCAATAGTGATTGCCAGGAGCTGGGAAAAAAGAAGAATGAGGAGTCATTCTTTAACAGGAATTTTGGTTTGGGATGATAAGAATGTTCTGGAGTTGAATGGTGGTGATGGTTTCACAGCAGTATGAACGCATTTAATGCCACTGAACTGTACACTTGAAAAAGTGGTTTAAATGATGTTATGTATATCTTACCACAATTTTTTTAAAGTAACCAAGCAAGAATGATGATCAAATCTTTGAGGCAAAAACATCAAGAAAAGTGCTAAGAGTGTGCAACAGGCATGCTTCAGGGTCATCCTCAGAGCCTAGATGACCTGCCTGAAAGTCAAGACCTCAGAACAGGAGGGATGGGCATGGCATTTTCATACACTACAGATTTATATACCAGTATCATATCACTGGCATATGATAGGAAGATATATTAGAAGGTGAACTATATTCTATAGGAGGACATTTGCTAAATAATGAATGGGCTCCCCTTTCCAATATTTAAATCAGAAAAATATAAGCTTTACCTTCCAGTCTCCAACGTAAGCAGCAAGACAATAGGTTTTACTTCTAACAAAGCAGCATAGTGGATCCTAAAGAGTGACTTTAATTTTCCAGTCTTAATATGGTGTCTCTACAATGGAAACTGCGAGTAGCAATATAATAATAAAAATATAAACTTCTTTCACCATCATTACAAAGTTACATTACAAAGTTTTCCAAGCCTCATCTGAAAGATGAGGATAACGCTTACCTTATAGGATTATTTGAAGACCTAATAAAGTAACATATATAAAACACACTGAGTTCAGTCAGTCCCTAGAATACCTAACTGCTCAACAAATAAAAATTCCTCACCTCCTGCAATTCACTAGTATCTGTAGCCTTTCCTGCTCCTGGATCAGCCTCCACAGGCTATGCTGATGTTTCGGCCATTAACCTCTGGCTCCTCCCTCAGGCCCCAGCTGTGTCTCTCGGTTCTAGTAGTTTTACTCCTGGTTTCTAAGAGGATCCTGTCTATATTTAGAGATAATGCCAGTACCAACTGTGGACTCAACAGGTGCTTGGAGGGCACTTGAGCATTCAGCAGTTTTCACTTGTTTTCCAGAGTTAATTGGTTTTGGCTCCACAACTGGCTGTCTTGACTTCCACAAGGAAGAGTGCCACGTATGCACAGTATTTCAGCTGAACACTAGACTAAACAGCAAATTAAGTGTGCTCACAGGACAAATCCTTAGCAAGAGGACGTTTTTGCCTATTTTGTGGACCCCAGAAGATCTGTTAAATCACAGGGGCAATAAACCTTCAATAAACTCTGCAGATGTAGCCCATCAACCCAATCTTTGTCTAGATCACTGTATCAGACCCAGGTTTCAACCAATTCATGCTGTTCATACTACAACCAAGATCAGGAGGAAAAAGCAGGTAGAACAACATGGAACACTTAAAGGAGTGTCCGAACAGAATAGGTATGAATTCAGTTTTATTTACTACTAGTTTTGCGACCTTATTAAGTAATTTAATCTCTGAATTTATAAAACAGGAAATGATTATGATGATTAAATTAGATGATACGTGGAAAGCAATCTTAGCACTTCATTATCACTAATAAGGAAACTGCACTCACTTCTTGCTTTGTTCAGTTTTTATAACAGAAGAAAAGTGACAATTTAGACCATTCTTTTTGGACCTTTATAAAATAGCCTAATGCTACTATCTGAGGCCAAGCTGAGAAATATAAACGGAAAAATTCCCAGAAATCTTAGATGAGTCAGCAAAACTTAATGCCTCAAAAGGCTTAATATGGACTATTTATGAACACATAATGGTAATTATAATTTCAAAATCAGCAATCTTGTATCTAGTATCATCCAAAATTTGGTCTGGAAATCCAAGTATCAAGGAAATGCAAAGATCATACATAACCGCCGAAATACTTCCCGATAATATTTTCAAATCACCTGAATTCAAACTGGAAGGTACAAAATAGCCTGATAATTTGAAATCAGCATCAGGAATTTCTGGTGACAAAAACCAAACTCTCTCCCATAATCAAACCAGTAGCAGATGGTACATGATCATTTCTCAGTGAGAAACTGTAATTCTAACAAAGTACAGATAACTCAGATTTTATCAAGGCTGTTCATCACCTTTTGATGAACAAACTCTTGGTTCTCCTCCAAACACCCTAAACTCTGCATTATCAATAACCAAACTCAAAGCAAGATGTCTGTTTCTAGTGACCTGTCCTCTCCTGCTTCATTAACCACAGGTAAATTACATACATGTAATTTAGAGAAGGGAAACAAACATTACAGGCATGCTTTATCAATGAAATGAACTATAAATGATAACCAAATTATTAAAAGAGCAGCCTGTACTCCTTAGCAGAGGGACATGCCAGAGAAAAATCCACCTTCTAAAAGAACCCAGTCATCCTGGATGAATTAGGAGAAAAATGCCACTCCAGTCCACCTAACCTATACTCTCTAACTGGACTTATTCTTCTGCTTTAATTCAAACCCAAACCACATCTATTTTATGTGTCTGCCCCCCTTGGCTATATTTTCCGTCCCGTTTCCCGCTCCCCACCACCCCCAATTCCAAGAATGCCCTCCTCTCTCTTATTTTCAAATCCCACTTTGCCCCCCAAATCCTAAGGACCTCGGACACCCACGTAGATGACCTTACGCATTTGCGATGAATTTCCAGTTCATTGTACTTCTCATACCAAATGATCGATTCTTTCATTCCTTTCGACCTCTCGTTGTTTCTTAAAACCCAGTACCCCACACACGCTCACATCAGAGTCCCCCCTTCACTCCATTGTTTCCCCGGCCTATGCCTCCGGAAACCCCTCAACTCGGAACCGTGTGCTTCGGCCCGCCCCACTGACCCCAGAAACCTTTCACCATCTGGGTACTCTAAGTCTCAAAGGGTTCACGTCCCCTACTCTCGGTACCCCAACCCCCAACAACTGCTCCCTCCCCGTGTGCCTTCCCTCAAGCCCGCTCTCTGCACCTCAGCGCCCCGCTTCATCCCTCCTCCACCCCTCGACCAGCACCCTGAGCCTCACCTATCCCGGACCCCCGCAGTCGCCGCGTTCCCCAGTTCCGGCTCTGCGTCCCGGACGCTCTGGGGTCTGAGAAGAGGAAAGGAGCTCCTCCGCCGCCGCCTCCTCCTCTTCTAGAGCTGCAGCCGTCGCGCTCCTCCCCCAGCTCTCCCGGAGCCGGACGCCGCCCCGCCCCCACCGCCCCTTTCTCCGCTTCCCTCTTCTGCCGGGCGGCGGGCTGGGAATCGCAGCCGCGGCTGGGGGCCTGAGTGCCAGCCGATCCACACCGACCTCGCCGAGGCTCGAGATCTCCGCCCCGCCCCGCAGTCCGCTCGAGCGCGTGCGCGCCGGCTAGCCAGCGCACAGGGCGCGTGCTCGCGCCAGCGCGAACCCGGCGCGCCGAGCTCGAGGCCGTTGCAGCCAACCGGCCCGCGAGTGAGGCCCGGGAGCGAGGCGGCCCAGCGAGCCGAAGACCCGCGCGCGGAAAGGCGCGGGGCGAGAGGTGGCCTCCTGTCCGTCGGGTCACAGTTCCTCCCGCTACCGGGTCCCTCGCGCCTCACACCGCCCTGTGGATCGCGCGCCCGAGTTGAGGAAGCTCGGGCGTCGCCGAGAATCGGGAAGAACGATGCAGGGAAGGGATTGGAAGAGTGGGTTGGAGAACAAACTAGATGGGAGTCGGGACAGGTGTGGGACACGAGCTCGCAGCCGCGTGCAGAATGGCGAGTCCCAGAAAGAGCCGGGCGGCGTGGGGAGGGGGGCACAGCGCGCGCTGGGAGTAGAGGGCTCGAGCTGGAACTGCCGGAAAGAGCCGAAACTCCCCCGGAGGTTGCCGAAGGCGGCCGCCTCGAGGGGCACCGCTCGAGGGGCTTTTCTCTGCATCCTGGCCGGGACTCTTGTCTCCCAGACGGCTCTCCTTTTGGCGCTACGACTTCTCCCCGACGACTTAACACCACTTTCCATTTCGCCTCCTTCCAGCCCCGAGTTTTATTCCAGAAGGCTATTTCAGAGCCACCAGCTGTGGGAAACGCCCGGACGTCCGGACTTCTTTGCCGCTCAGCCTCCTGGGAATCCGTAGAGGCCGCTGCGGGGTGGTGGCGGGAGGATGCGTGACCCTGGCCTGGTGCAAGATAGCTTCAGGAGCAAGCCACGTTCACCAGATACACCAAGTCCATTTCTGTGTCGGTTTCCTGGTCTGCTCAGTTGTCTGCATCCCTCTACACGGCTGTGGTCAGTCACATTACCCGTCGAATCTTTCCGTTAAACACTCTTATTCGTGGTTAGATTCCCAAGCACCCCAGAGCCAGGGAGAGGGAAAGGGAACTCGCTCAGTCGTGTCCGACTCTTCGCGACCCCATGGACTGCAGCCCACCAGGCTCCTCCGTCCAGGCGACTTTCCAGGCAAGAGTACTGGAGTGGGGTGCTGTTGCCTTCTCCAGAACCATCCCTTAATATTTGTGCACCTTTCTAGCCAGTTTCCTCCATGTATGAAGCACTCACCCCACTGCCAACTGGTCAGGAGTGGCTAGAGGGTGGGCATTGAATCAGCATTGAAAAGGTTAATCAGAGTCTGTCCCCATGTTCTCTTTTGAGGGCAAAGTATAAGGGGCTCTGGGCAGGAACCAACCACAAGCCAGAGAGGGTATATGGGAGTGTATAGACACCATAGGCATAATGTAATTTTGGTCCCCACAGGTTTGTTGTTGGAGTGGCAGTACAGGTAGATCTCTACAAAGTCATCTATCTGGTCCTTTGGTTTTTAACTTTGGATGGAGTGGAAGGGCCAGACATCCTCTAGAGCCCACTGACCCTTGATTCATAGCGTCTAAACTAATCCAACCACATCATTTACAGATCTAAAGAAACAGAAGATTAGGTCATCCAACTAGTTAGGGCACTACACAATCTGTTGCTTACTACTGACTCGTCTTTCAAAGATTCAAATAGAAGCAGACCATCCAAATATCTGCGCTCTTTTCACTGACCACCGAATGAGTAGGAGACATTGTTCTAGGGGTGGGCCACTTACACAGAATAAAACTAGATCGCTATCCTCAAGTAGAGTATCCAGTTGTAATGGAGGATGAAAGCTATTAAATAACTATAACCTGATGATAAGTGCTAAAACAGAAAAGTGCAAAGTAGGAACAGAGAAGAATGTGTAATTCTTCCACAATTCTGCCTTCCCATACTGTGTAGGAATGGGATGATAACAACCCTGGTTAATAGGAAACTTCATACTAAAGAATGAGACCTAAACCAATAGGATCCAAGATCTTATTCTATGACTGATGTCACCAACCAAAAGTCATTTGGGTAACACCTTTGTTACAGGGCCTGATGCTGCTGCAAAATGTAATTTCTTCCTTGGGAGAAAAATTAAATCCTCACTCTTGGAAACCTTAGTCTGTTAGGAGAGACATGATGCCTTTCCTAAAAGAGCCTGTGGTCTAATGGGAGAGAGTTTTTATATGTGGATATCCCACTTAGAAGGGAGGTGGATAGAGCATGCCTAGGCTAGATCTATGAGAGCTGTCAAACATCAATGGAAACTGAATGAGATGGAATCATATCTCCTCTAAGCGAGAGTGCTGAGTGTGGTTGAAAGGAGTAGTTTGCCAAGTCCCTGGGGTGACAGGAGGTGTAGGCTCTTCACAAGGATTTAACTCAAAATCTAACGGCTCTCCCAGATGGGTGGGTCACATAGAGCATTGTTTTACTGAGTGGAATCTGCAAGAGGGGTACTGCAGCTCATGGCCCATCTTTTTCCATGCAGCACTCAACCTCTCTAAAAGGATACTGAACAAATGCTATAAAGGGCTATAAAGATTAATTTTATCATTGTTCTTTAAACTACACATACAGTTTTCACTTTATATGGCACACAATTAAGTGATCATTGCCTGCTTTAAAACAGTGGCAAATTGTTTAAAATCTAATTATATTGGAAGAAAGGAAATGCTGTGATAAACTCAATATATAATACTGTGATCTACTCTGAAAAAACCACAAAAACAACCAAATTTTTGAAATGATTAGATAACTGCTAAGGATTACAACAGAAGACTATTTAGAAAAAACATCCATATATCTTAGTTCAGCCTTAAGGGAAATGATTTATCCCAGGTTACCTAATGACTGAGGCAAATTAGAACTAAAGATAAACCATGATGCAATCATCACCTTGGCAGATATATGCTGCAAAAATTAACATGACCTAATTTAATATATTTTCCAATAGACCCTTGTGATCAGAAATTTTAGCATGTTTTTCTTTGAGTCAATATTCTATATCCGAAGTGACTGATTGTCAGATTCCATGTTTTTATTAGGGGAAAAAAAAGAGGTTAAAGTCTCTGATGATTAAAGCTGATGTCGTAAACCACAACAAGCATGAAGACCAGCAGAGAATATCTCATCAGGGTGTACTTTTCCCTTTGCTTGGACTACCTCTGATACCTAAGAATATTCATGTTGGTAGTCCACACTATGTGTCTTAGAAACGTAGTTTTGTGCATGCTGAATAGATGTTATCTAAAAAAACTATTCCAGGTCCAAATGAGTTTGGGAAAGGCTTGGTAAAATCAAATAAATTGGTTTATTGTAAAGCAACTATACTCCAATAAAAATTAATTTTGAAAAATTCAAAATAAATTGGTTTCCTTCCAGGAGCATTTAATATGGTAATGTGTTTTTTTTTAATATTGAAGGGAATGCAGTATATAGTATGCAGCTTTCCCCCAAGGAAACTTTTTTTTACCCAGGAGACTTCTGTGTAGAATTAATATTTCTTTGAACATCCACTCTATAAGATTCTACTAGAAGGATTTGATTAGGTTGGAATTTCCTGTTTTATAGATAACAAAACTGAGGTTCAAAGACATGGGTAACATACCCAAATTCAACTGTGTATCAGATGTTTAGAGCCTTAAATTATCAAAGGTTGAATCCTTATATCACAAAATTAGTGACAATGTCAGAACCAAAACTCATATTTGAAACACTCAGTTGCAGGTTCATTAAAAACTTGAAATTGATCTCTAGTGAGTTTGTTTCTATGTGTGAAAAATATAACTAATACTGCTTTACTGTAAGTTCATTCATGAAATTTTAGCATGTTCTTTCATCTATACAGTCTGTCACCATTTTTTAAAAAGTGATAATGCTACCCTCTGTAAAATGTTTTAGGGTTTATAAAGTGCCCTCAACACATCCCATTTGAATGTCTCAACATCCCTGTGAGGCAAGCATCACTGTCCTCATTTAACAAACAAGGACATCAAGCCTCAATTATTAAATAGCAGGGGTGTGTTTGTAGGAGAGGAAGGTCTATTGCAGCACCATGCAAAAAGAATGGGTGGCTCATGCTCAAAAAAAACCCAAACTCCCTTAAACAGAAATTTAGTGTATTTAGTAAATGTCCTGTTACTTGCATTGAGAGAAGATAGTCCTTCTGTCCTTCGAGCTAGGCTTCTGCAATGCGTGAACCAAGGAGTTCCAGATGTACAGGCTGTATTTAGAAGAGGCAGAGGAATCAGAGATCAAATTGCCAACATTTGTTGGATCAGAGAGAACACAAGGGAATTCCAGAAAAACATCTACATCTACATTGATTACACTAAAGCCTTTGGCTATGCAGATCACAACCAACTGTGGAAAATTCTTAAAGAGATAAGAATACCAGAACCATGTTAACTGTCTCCTGAGAAACCTGTATGAGGGTCAAGAAGCAACAGAACTGGACATGGAACAACAGACTGGTTGAAAATTTTGGGGAAAGGAGTACAACAAGACTGTATATTGTCACCCTGCTTATTTAACTTATATACAGAGTACATCATGCAAAATGCTAGGCTGGATAAATCACAAGCTGGAATCAAGATTTCCAGCAACCTCAGATATGCATATGCATATGATACCACTCTAATGGCTGAAAATGAAGAGAAACTAAACAGCCTTCTGATGGGTGTGAATGAGGAGAGTGAAGCCAGTTTTAAGCTGGCTTAAAACTCAACATTCAAAAAACTAAGATCATGGCATCCAGTCCCATCACTTCATGGCAAATAGATGGGCAAAAAGTGAAAAGCACTGACTGATTTTAATTTCTTGGGTTCCAAAATCACTGCAGATAGTGACTGCAGATGGTGACCACAGCCATGAAATTACAAGATGCTTGCTCCTTGGAAGGAATGCTATGACAAACCTAGACAGTGTATTAAAAAGCAGAGACATCACTTTGCCAACAAAGTCCCATATAGTCAAAGCTATGATTTTTCGAGTAGTCATGTACGGATGTGAGAGTTGGACTATAAAGAAGGAGGAGTGTCGAAGAATTGATGCTTTCAAATTGTAGTGCTGGAGAAGACGCTTGAGAGTCCCCTGGACTGCAAGGAGATCAAACCAGTCAATCCTAAAGGAAATCAACCCTGAATATTCATTGGAAGGACTGATGCTAAAGCTAATGCTCCAATACTTTGGCAACCCAATGCGAACAGCTGATTCACTGGAAAAGACCCTGATGCTAGGAAAGATTGAAGGTAAAAGGAGAAGGGGTTGGCAAAGGATGAGATGGTTAGATAGCATCAGCAACTCAATGGACATAGATCTGAGCAAACTTCAGGAGACAGTAAAGGACAGGGGAGTCTGGCATGCTGCAGTCCATGGGGTCACAAAGAGTTCGGCATGACTTAGCGACTGAACAACAGTCCTTCAGTATAGTCAAAGAGACAAGACTCAAAAACGTGAGATACAGAATGATTGTATGGCAACATGTAAGAAAATGCTTGACAGAACAGTACAAAGGGGACAAGAATGTGGAAGGAATTCAAAGACGAAAGATTACTGGAGGTGGACCTAATCAGTGAAAGCATCATTTAGAGATAAACCTGAAGCTGGATCATAAAAGAAGTATAAAGATATGGATTAGTAGAGGAGAAAAAGAATTACAGAAGATTGACATCAGCAAAGACATGAACATGAGAACAAGAAACACACTGATGGCAAAGAATTAGAGTTTGAGGGGAGATGGGTCTGAAGTGATCAGTCTCTTGGCTGTACAAAAAAGTCGACTGCTAAGAGGCAGAGTTCCCAGTCACACAATACAAAATGAGCAAGTGCTTTCAACTCAAATTACATAGAAAAGCAGTAAACTTACACTCTCTTTACTGTGGACCCCAGGAATGAAAGGGAAGGTAGCAAGAGAAGCCAATGGACTTCTCTGGTAGTCCACTGGTTAAGAACCCACCTGCCAATGCAGGGGACACAGGCTTGTCCCTGGTCCAGGAAGATTTCACATGCTGCAAGGCAACTAAGCCCGCGCACCACAACTACTGAGCCTGCACTCTCGAGCCTGTGCTCCACAAGAGAAGCAACTGCAGTGAGAAGCCCTCACACCCCAACTCCCACAGTCTGCAACTTAAGAAAGCCTGTGTGTAGCAACAAAGACCAAGCACGGCTGAAAATAAATAAATAAATAAATTTTAATCTTTTTTTTTTTTTTTAAAGACAAGCCAAGTTCAAACTGGTGATTATAGGTAGGAAGGAGAAGCCGGGGAGTAACATGAGCCTCAATGGCCCTCAGATCTGTGACTGGGAAATACATGAATAGACGACACCTAGATTTCCTCTCTACGCTTCCCATTCCTTTCCTGACAGTAATTCATTTGAAAGGTGCCTGATCTATTGATGGTCGGAAAAATGTCCCTTTAAGTGATGCTTGCAAAGCCAGGCTCTCATGCTAAGTTAGTCATTGCCCAGCAGAGGATGTTCCCGGCAAACCTTCTTACCCCAAAATGGAATTAAGTTCTGGCACAGAATGGGTTTTAAAATCATTCCCTTCCAACTTTCCCACAAAGGGCACTGCTCTATTCTGTTGAAACTTATCAATGAAGTTTAAATCCAGAAAATCCAAGGTCTTGCTGAAAATTATGAATATAATAGTTTGCAAGTACCAGATGGAAAAAGGTGGGGGGAAAGAGAACTGGAAAGAAAAGGAAAATGAAGAAAGCAATAAATTATTGAACTATAACCTCATTTAGCTGGAACCCTATGTAAATTTTCTGCATTTGTTGTTAGAACCCACCTGAGCTAAACAAACAAAACCAGTTAACTGAACATGTTTCAATCCCTTGCCACTAAGGAAGAGATGGCAAGGAACATGAAGAGAAGCCAAAAAATCAGCTTCTTGGGGGTATGAACTTCAAAAACCAAAGCAGGGGCATGAAATTTGTATTCAGGCAAAGCTCTGAGATTACCCCAGAGTTTCTCAAAAGATCAAATGACATCTACAAAACATACGTACTTTGGAGTTCACAGTTTCTCTAACCTTCCCAACAAGTGGAGGGGACTGAACTCTGGTAATGAACCGACTAAGGAGGTACTGAGTTGCAGATGGTGATTGCAGCCATGAAATTAAAAGATGCTTGCTCCTTGGAAGAAAAGCTATAACCAACCTAGACAACATATTAAAAAGTAGAGACATTACTTTGCCAACAAAGGTCCATCTAGTCAAAGCTATGGTTTTTTCAGTAGTCATGTATGGATGTGAGAGTTGGACTATAAAGAAAGCTGAGGGCTGAAGAATTGATGCTTTTGAACTGTGGTGTTGGAGAAGACTCTTGAGAGTCCCTTGAACAGCAAGGAGATCCAACCAGTCCATCCTAAAGGAAATCAGTCCTGAATATTCATTGGAAGGACTGATGCTGAAGCTGAAACTCCAATACTTTGGCCACCTGATGCGAATAACTGACTCATTGGAAAAGACCCTGATGCTGGTAAAGATTGAAGGCAGGAGGAGAGGGGGACGACAGAGGATGAGATGGTTGGATGGCATCACTGACTTGATGGACGTGATTTTGAGTAAGCTCCGGGAGTTGGTGATGGACAGGGAGGCCTGGCGTGCTGCAGTCCATGGGGTCGCAAAGAGTCGGACACGACTGAGCAACTGAACTGAACTGAAGGAGGTACCACCACTAGATCCTAAAAAAAAAACAGTGAAGGGACATAATTTACCCTGTGACAGCCTTAAGGCGCCATCTGCAGTTCTCATCGAACACTGCAATAAACCCAGACCTGCTGGCTTGTTAGGGCCACACACTCACTGTTAGAGAAAAAAAGAAAACAAAGAAATACTAAATTCCAGCCAGGGAGTCCTCAAAAGCCTCCTAAGTCCCAGAGTAGATGAAAACTCAGCTTGAAGACACAGTGCCTAGGAAAAGACCTAAGGGCCTTAGTTGGCTATAAGCTCCATGAGAAACCACCCCCCTCCAAAAAAGCTAATAAATTCTTAGACTGCTTGATATAAAGGATGATATATTGTCCAGACCTTGAGAACTTAATAGCTCCACAGTACCTTGTTCTGTCTGAACACATCTGAGAATTGCATCTGGTTCTTGGCACCACAATTTAAGAGCAATATTGACAACAGTCATAAAAATGTTCATACCCTTTGACCCAGTAATCCCACCCATGGGAATTTATTCTGAAATAATTCAAGAGACGAGATGAATTAGAAACATGAAAATATTGATGCAGCATTCTTTATAACAACAAATATGTATCAGCAAATATATATATATATATCTTAAATGTCTCCCAAGAAGGGAATATTACATAGCATTAAAGTATAATTATGCTATTTGAAAAAAATTAAAAACATAGAATAATAATAATGCATGCTGCAACATAGATGAATCCTGAAAATATTATACTAAGTGAAATAAGCCAGATACAAAAGGAAACATTGTATGATTCTATTTACTTAAAAGGTCCAGAATAGGCAAACCTATAGAGACAGAAAGTAGATTAGTAGTTGCCAGGGTCTGGTGAGAGGAGAGAATTGTAATAGTTAAGGGATTCCATTTTAGGGTGGTTTAAAATGGTCTGGAGTTAGTGTTGATGACTTTACAACCTTATAAATATACTAAAATTCACTAAATTGTATACTTTAAAAGGGTAAATTTTATGGTATGTGAATTATAGCTCAGTAAAAATATATATATATATATACATATAACATCTTCCTAGTAATATACATCAATGCCTATGATTTAGGGAAGGGAAAGACTATAAGATTATATCCCTGATATGATATGTACATTTATGGATGAGGACTAAAAGAGAACATGAATAAATGAAAACAGACAGTTTGATACACGTGAATTTTTGGTTGGGGGGTGGCCATGATATTGTTCTTTGAGCAAGTAAATATTTTATTTTTTTCCCAAGACAGTGTCCACAAGAGGGCAGCGAGATGTCAAACCAAACTATTTAACACAAGCTTCATCCAAACAGTTAAGAAACCCAGAATCTAGTGTGGAAAGCAATCTTAAAGGTTATCTAAATTCAATTTCCTCACCTAACAAAGAAAAAACTGAGGCCCAGAATGGTAAAGTGGCTCATTCTAAGTCAGCAGGCTGGTCAGGCAAGAGGCAGAAGGAAAACCCCATCTTTTCACTTCTCCATCCATCCTCTTTCTATCAAACTACAGCACATCCTTAAACAAGACAATGTTTAATCTAGAAAAGGGAAAATTTAGAGGGATATGAAGGGAAGGGCAAGTTCTTATCAAGAAAGAGTTTCCGGGACTTCCCTGGTGGTCTAATGGTTAAGACTCCTCACTTCCAATGCAGGGGGCCCCAGGTTTGATCCCTGGTTGGGGAACTAGATCCCACATGCTGCCACTAAGAGTTTGCATGCTGCAACTAAGACCTGGTACAGCCAAATAAGTGAATAAAATATATATATATATATATATATATATATATATATATAAAGGTTTCTTAAAGGCTTTTGTTTTTTGTAACAAGAAATGGGAAATCTAGAAAGAAATTTCAGGGAAGCAAATTTCAGTGCAATAAAAGAACAACAAAATACTTATGGCTGATTCATGTTGATGTTTAGCAGAAAACAACACAATTCTATAAAGCAATTATCCTTCAATTAAAAAATAAATAAAAATTTAAAAAAAGAACAGCAATTAAGGATGCCCAAAAGGTGGGACACGTACGGGATTTCCAATTAATTCAGAAGCCAGAATGGTCATCTCTGGGAAGATGGTCATCTCTGGGTCATCTCTAGACCCTGCACTGCACCAGATGAGTACTTGGGGGAGAGGCTTTCTCAGTTTGCTTCCAGCTTTTTAAAGGTTCTGTACACTTCTTCTTGTAGGAGTGGAAGAATACAACATCATTGGATTTCATTTACATCAACTCAGAGAAAAAGAAGATCTCTCACCTGCTAATATCTTAGTTAGTTTTTTAAAAATAATTATTTCATAGTGAATTTCTATTTTCAGCTGATTTTCACTATGTCAGGGTCTTTAGGAAGTACATTCTCAAAAAAGTCTTAGTGATTATAATATTCTAGGTTGGTGGCAAAGCAGAATTTTCTTCCAGAGGTTCCAAATTCATGTGACTTGTGCCATTTCTTTATTTTCAAAAAATGGCTGGCTACACCATTAGAAACATGAGTATCTAAATGTCCACTGGGGGTAGGTAGGTAGCCTGATTCTGGCAAGCACTCAATTTCAGTACCTGCTCACAGGCTAGGACAAGAGCAAAGATGAAATCTAAAGATGGTTTAACCAAATAGTATTTCCCACTAAGAGGGAAAGATTCTTTTTATTTATTTTTGGCTGCAGGTGGGTTTCTACTATTAATAGTTGCAGCCAGCAGGGGCTACTCTGTTGCAGTACAAGGGCTTCTCATTGCAGTGGCAGCACAGCCAGAATTAAAACAAACAAAACAAAACAAATTTTTTAAAATGTTGTGCAAAGATACTGAACTTCACTAGAAGTCACAGAAAGGCAAATTGAAGTCATCGGATACTATCTCTCACCCATTATCTTAGCAAAAAATTGCAAAGAGGTAACAGTACATACCAGTAACAAAGAAAGGACTACTTGTACTGCTGGTAAAAGTGTAGATTGTTAGTCTTTTCCAAAAGTAACCTGATATAACAGCAATCAAGGTATTAAAACATATATTCTGCTTGATCCTACTTTATCACTTATTGGAATCTAGCCTCAGAAAAACAAAAAGCACCAGCATACATGTTTGTTTATTTACTTATTTTCGCTGGGCCGGGTCTTCCTTGCTGTGCTTGGGCTTTCTCTAGTTGTGGCCAGCAGGAACTATTCTCTAGTTGTGGTGCACAGGCTTCTTTCCTAAAGGGAGTATGGACTCAGTAGTTGCGACAAACAGGCTTAGGTGCCCTGAGGTGTGTGGGATCTTCCTGGACCAAGGATCAAATCCATGTGCCCTGCACTGCCAGGCAGATTCTCAACCACTGGACTACCAGGGAAGTCCCAGTACACGTTTAAAGATATTTATTGTAGCATTGCTCCTGTGGGAAAAATAGAAACTGCTCATAAATAGCTCTCATTTAAATAAACTGAAATATATTTTTGTAACAAAAACGCATAAGAAAATTTGAGAATGGTAAAATAATTTTCCAAATCAAGTAAACCCCAATCACTCTTGTGTTTCTTTTTCCTTATAGACTATTTTTAATATATTTACATTTTACAGATGTAGTAATATATATCATGTTAATAAATTACTCATAGCTTATGAAAATGGCTTATTAAAATTCCATGTGATAACTTGAAAAATTGCGTTTTTCAAAGAAAATACGTACATTAATTTTTGGGCCACTTTAAAAAGGCGTGACAGGACTTCCCTGGGGGTCCAGTGGTTAAGGACACGGGTTCAATACCTAGTCTGTGAAGGTTCCACATGCCTCAGGGCAACTTAGCCCTGTGAGTCACAACTACTGAGCCCGAATTCTAGAGCCCACATGCCTACAGCCAGTACCCTGCAACAAGAGAAGCCACCGCAATGAGAAGCCCAAGCACCGCAACTAGACAAAGCCCTCTCACGGCAATGAAGACACAGCGTAGCCAAAAAGAAATAATTCATTTTAAAAAGTGTGACATTGTAAATTAACTACACTTAAATAAAAAATACTGACAAAAACAGAAGAATAACTTGATATGATGAAACATTTGAGTAAATTAAACAGTTTAGCCCTCCCATCTTCCCAAGGATCAGTCTGGGAAAGGTTCGCCCCGCCCCGCCCCGCCCTTCCGGACTAGCTACTCTCCGGTCTCCAGGACCAACCCCTGATTTGCAGGCCATGCTGCTTCACCTAGGCTGCTCAGGAAGTTCCTTCCTCAGGGAAGATGAGGTCCCCTAGCAGACCCAGCCAGGCCTCTGGCTTCAGCCTTCCAGCCTCAGCTCCCTAGTAAGTGCCTTCTGTGTCCCCCAGGCCCCAAGGACCCAGACCTAGGGTAGGAGACAGACCCTTCTGGTGAAAGGCTCATCACTGCCCAGCTCTCTTTCGTGCTGGCCAAGTATGGCTAGGATCCTGCAGACCTCTGCTTACTATGAGCCTGGTGCCCCCCGAGGCCTGTGGGCCCCCGACTCTGGGGTGCTGCCTGCCTGCCTGCCTCTCCCAGGGAGCCTCAGCCCCCATGTGGGCTCAGGATGCCTCCTGGGTGGTCCGTGCTGACTGAGGCAGCCCAGCTGGTGCCACCCGCTCCTGTTCCATCGCCCCCGGGCCCTGGCGGCTCCTCTGAGCTTTGCATGTTCCACTAACTCAGGTGGGTGGCAGGAGGAGGCAGCAGGCTTTGACTGCCTCAGAGGGAAGAACACTGACCTGACCACAGCAGGCCTGCCGAGCTCACCCCCAAAAAAAGCAATTCCGACCTCAAAAAACAAACAAGTAAAAGAAAAAGATATGAAAGTTAAATTTGGTCTTAAAATTGTAGTACATAAATTCACTGAATTCATAAATTTATGAATTCATAAATTCATATTTTATATATATGGATGCAAAGAAAAAACATCTATAAATTTCATTCCTCTCAATTGATTGGGCCATTTTTTTAATCAGTAGAGAATACAAGCCAAAGTAATTCTGCTTTTTAAAAACACATACACTACTCAGAGTTAACTTTCAGATAAAGGAAAGTGTAAGTGTGGTACACACAAATAAAGAAAGCTGGAGAAAAGGTACATAATTTTACTATCATGTTCCTGATCTCCAGTCTTCCTCTTCAAACTGAGGCATCCTGGACTGTTCCTTCTACAACTGGGAATGAGATAAGGCCCCCTTGAGATGCTCAAGCTGTTGGTTCCCTAGGGTTTCCCCAAAGTCCCCACAAAGGCATGAAAGTGAAAGTGAAGTCGCTTAGTCATGTCTGACTCTTTGCGACCCCATGGACTGTAGCCTACCAGGCTCCTCGGTCCATGGAATTTTCCAGGCAAGAGTACTGCAGTGGGTTGCCATTTCCATATGAAATACAAAATTATGAATTTTCCCATGAGTCCCCATAAAACAGTATCATCTATCCCTTCTGCAAGTTTCTAACACATTCTATTTCCACCTCTCAGGACACAGTTCAAAACACAGAACAAGGAGGACTTTGATATGTGTACCTGTGTTATCATCCCCTACCAGACCGTAAATGACTAGGGAGCAGGGTGTATAGCTCAGAATCAAATTCCAAGTTTCAAGAAGACCTCTGACAATTCAGCCAGTCCAACCACTTGTGTAAAGTTTGAAGGTTCACCACAATATTCCAAGTAGAAGGGTCTGTGATGGGGGGATTATCCCCTACCTCACAGCAGCTTGTTCCTTCTTTGGAAAAGTGCAACTTCTAAAAAGTTCTCCTATAAGCGGAATTAAAATATTTTCCTGAAAAGACTAGAATTCCAGCCTTTTCAAACTTAACCCCAGTCTTACACCTTGGTAGTCCACAGAATAGATCAAATCCCTTTTGCCACAGGACATCTTGTGAAATATTAGAACCCTTATATTTTCCTTCAATCACCTCACTTGGTGGTTTGTACATTAAAAAAAGAAAGTTAAGTAACCTCCTCCATGATCTATCAATATACCAGAGGTGAAATCATGTGGTCTAGTCTCTAAAAGATATTTTATTGGTTTTATAATATGTCTTTCATTTCACTATGTGGATTAAGAAAAAAGTCAGGACTACAATAGCCAATAATTCAGAAATTCAAAATCACAAAAGTTTTCTCACCTCTTTAAGGTTTTCTCATCTCTACTGCAAGTGATTGGAGAAGGAAATGGCAACCCACTCCAATAATCTTGCCTGGGAAATCCCGTGGACAGAGAAGCCTGGCAGGCTACAGTCCATAGGGTCACAAAGCATCAGACATGACCGAGCAAATGAGCACACACTGCCAATGACAGTTTTTTTCACACTGATGGGATGCCTCACTGGGCAAAGGTATGCTGGGACAAGCAATCCAGCTCTGCCAGTCCAACCTCAAAGGGAAGTTTCTTCCCACCTCCAGGATCCCCTGGGCTTCCTGGGCTGCCTCAGGACTTCATATGCAGCCTGGATCTCCAGGAAGTGGCTCTGAGCTTCCTCCATTTGGTGCCGATTGTGGTCAGGGTGCCAGGTCTTCACTAGCTCCCGGAATCTGCCATGTATTTCTTCATTTGTTGCCCCCTCTGAGAGACCAAAAACCTTAGGGAAACAGAAGCTAACAAATTAGAACCTCATAAGTTGTCTGGGCTCCTGGGCCTCTCCTTGCTACCTTCCTAAAGCAGGCTGGAATTGGCTTCCACTGCTGGCAGGAAAGGCAGAGAGCCTCAGATTAGAATTCCAACCTTCTGAAACATAGACAAGTTCTAGATCTCATGGCAAGAACCAGGATTTGCTTTTAATCACAGATGCCCGTTTTCCAACCTGGAACTTGGCATCCTTGACAAGGTCTCCTCCTTACATATATGCGAAATAAGCATATATGTCCAACAAAGACATGTACAAGAGTGTTTGCAGCAGCTTTATTCAGAACAGCCCCAAACTGAAAACAATCCAAATGTTCACTGACAATAGAATGGATAGATAAACTGTGGTATAGTCACACAATAGGACATCAAACAACTATGAAAACAATTTATAATCCCGTGTATGAGTAAATTTCACAAACATAATGTTGAATGAAAGAACTCAGACACAAAAGAGCATATACACTGGATGATCCCATTTATATGAAGCCCAAGAATGGGCAAAATTATCTATGGTAATAGATGTCTGAATACAGATTCTTTCCCAGGAAAGGAGTATAGATTGGGAAGGGGCATGAGGGAATCTTCTTTTTTGTTTTGTTTTGCTTTTTGGCTGCACTGTGCAGCATACAGGATCTTAGTTCCCTGCCCAGGGATCAAACCCATGATCCCCGCAATGGGAGCTCAGTCTTAATGACTGGACTGACAGGGAAGTCCCAAAGGAACCTTCTTAATCGTGGAAATATTCCATACCTTCATCTGAGTGGTGGTTACATAGGTATCTACATAAAATTAGTGTACTTTATATACATATTATACCTCAGTAAAAAGAAAATAATATACATATATCTTTGCCCACTCCTTATTAGAGTCTCTGAACCTTCATCCATTGCACACAGAAGCCCAAAGAAGCCAGGATACCCTTCTGGGGTCTGTACCCAGCAGACATGAAAACAGTACCTCCACACCAGCTCCAGTGAGACTGAGCCTAACTCCTAGACCCATCTCAGACAGCAACAAGAGGGGAGAGACCTTACCTGGAGAGCCAGCTGACGCTTCTCCTCCTGAAAACTGTGAACAAACTCATAGAGCTTCTCCCACTCTTGGAAGTAGCTGCTGCTGATGCCATGATCTCCGACCAGCAGCTTCCAGGCTTGGAAAGGCAGAAGGAGGACAGACTCCAAAAGGCACCCAAAGAGGGGGAAGAAGCTGAACCAACTCAGGAAGGAGCCAAGGGTATCTGCCACATAGCTGAGGGTGACAGCTGTGTTGCAGAGGGCACTGAACACTATCGGGCCTGTGAAAGCAAGGTAAGCCAAGCCCAGGCGGTAGAGCCGCACGCTGAGCGTCTCTGACCCAGCTGAAGGTTTGTAGCGGCGATGCTTCTGGGCTGTGAGGCTGGCAGCCAAGCTGATGGGCAGGATGGCTATGGGGCGGCCATAGAAGATAGGTGAAGTAAGAAATGCTGCCCCTAGAGTGTTCTTTAGGTCTGATGTCTGGTTGCCAATGGCAGCCACCAGCAAGACCCCTAAGCCAACTGCCAGTGGCAGGCCCACAATATAGAAGCTGGCCATGAAGGAAAGGCTAATGAGAGCCACAAGGCCAAAATACATGCCCACTATCATCTGGGCAACAAAGCGAATGAGACTTAGGGGGGGTGTCCCCCTTCCTGAGCCCTGCCTCTGCTCCTGGGCTCTGTTGGCCTGAGCAACAAAGCTTGGGAGCATCCAGAATTCCCAGAGCCAGCCTAGACCACCCCCCCCCAAGGTAAGCATCCAGAGCAGTGCATGGCTGTCCCGTCCCAGGTATAGGTGGTGGAGACCAGCAGGGCCCCCTACAGCCCAGAGGGCGTAAGTCAGCAGGAGGCCCTTGGCCATTCTCTAGGAAAAGGGTCTCACAGTAAGTCCAGTGGCACCTGCCGTTGCCTAGAATGCAGAAATCTGGAGTCGTCTGTGAGAATCATGGCAGTCATGGCCCCAGAGTTATCCTAAGACCCTAAGACATGGGAAAAAACAGTCATAAGATTATATCCAGGCCCCAACACAGTTCTCCTTCCAATATTAGTCAAGTCCAGCTCTTCCTGAGTGTCCCTGAAATTGTAGCTCTCCCATATCCTTAGGTCTAGAATCTCACCTCTGTTCTTTACAACCACAGTGACTCCAAATTTAGAGAAGAAAGTTATAAGTGCTTTTGGTTGAGTAAATGAGAACTCAGCACAGGGACAACAAAGGGTAAACTTAAACTGCAGACCTCCCCTCAGGCCACCTACCTCCTGGAAGGACTCGTGGTTTGTGGGTGGGGGTGAGTGAATAAACATGAATACACTATCCCTGGAAAGTTCCTGTACAACTTTTAAAGTCCCCTACCATACAACCCCGCCCCACCTCAACTCGGACTGTGGCTGCCCACAGACCCCTGGCAGAGATTTTAGCCCTTCTCCAGCCTCCCATCTCTCCAGGCCAAGAAATCTTGACAAAAGACAAACTTGAAAGAGGTCCTGGGTTCTTTCCAGCTCTAGAAAGCTACATTTTGACCTGGACCCAGGCACCTCACATTTCAACCACCGCCTTCCAGGAAAAACTTGTAAAGTCCCTCCATTATTGTGGGGCTCAGGCCCACCAGTCAGTACCCGCTAGTCCCAGGGTGAGCAGCTGTACCTGGGTACCTCGGCTCCCAGATCAGACATTTCCTTTGACCACAGTCAAAATGGCCCCTCTCATTCATCCAAGTGGACTTTGTCTTTCAGCGTTTGCTGTGTCACGGAAGTTGGGCCGTCCTGGCCAGGCCCCTCCTCCCCAGGGCCCTCCCTCGCCCCTTAGGGATCACCTTTCAGGCTGGGGCTTCTCTCGCCTGCCCTCTCCGGTAAACTTCATTTTAGGTTTTTCTGGCGTATTCCGTCTCCCCAAGCTCAACCCGGCTGGCGCAGCGCCCACTGCAAGAGCGCCTACATTACTACAGGACGACCACCAGGTGGCGCTGCCGCTTGCGGGCGGGAGGTGTTGGGCGGAGCCCCAGATTCACCTTGTCTAAATGCTGGGTCAAAGCAGCCCAGGGCGAGGCGGGGCGGGGTGGGGGGGGCCTATAAAAGCAAAAAGCCCTCGCTCCCCGCTTCGCACCCACACAAATGGGAGAGTGACTCCTCCCTTACCTCAGGCTGCAGTCCTCTCTCCCTACTCCATTGCCGTTCAAGACTGCCTTGGATGGCTTCATTTCCAATTTGCCTAAGGCAGAGACACCAGGGTACAGGCTGCAGAGAGAGGCTCTCCCCTTAAGTTTGCCTCACTGCCCCGCCTCCAGGCCAGCCAGTCAGGGGTAATACATCTAGATCCAAGCCGGAGACCTGAGAATCCCTCAGGAACCCCAAGTCTGCTGTATCTCGCTGACTTTGGCGCGAGAGAGAACCAGGAGCAAAAAAGGATGGGGGTGAGGGCCTCCCCACCAGGAGAATAGTCTGCGGTGTCCTCCCGCCTCAATGCTGGGATGGAAGTGGGATGCAAGATCCCCTCATTTCAATGTCGTGGGCTCCAACCTTGGCTTTGGGGGGGTGGGGTGGGCCTGTTTCCTTCTCTGGAAAGAAAAAGCGTGGATCTTCAAGTTTCCCCATCTTTGACTTGGGGGTGGGGTGGGCCTGGAAGGCTTGCCCCTGTCACCTCCCCGCAGTCGACAGATTCTGTTCCCTCCTACATTCCCAGCCCCTTCAGTCCGCTTCCCGGTCCGGGGAGAAAGCAGCTCCCCATGTCTGCTCCCTAGGACTCACGGCGCGGCCAGGGCTGGGAGGGGCATCAAAGTGACGCTGGAGCCGCCAGCTGCTGGGCGCGGGAGCACTGGGGCGCTGAATAATGAATGAGACTTAATTGGGCCGGCACTGCGCGGCGGCGCGCTAAGCTCCGCAAACAGCTCGAGCGGCGGAGGCCGCCGCTGGACAAACAAACTGGCTCAGGGAGCAGAGAGATGGGTGGGAGAGGCAGCGACGGGAGCGGGAGGGGAGAGGCAGGCCGCCTGGGCCTGGGGGCCGTCCCTGTGGGGCGGGAAGAACCCCGTGTGCCGGGCTGCGCAGGCCTCCCAGAAGGTGGGGACCCGGGAGGAAGCTCAGGGCTCGACCTCAGGAAGCCGGGACTGGGGAGGGAGAGAAGCGGACTTGTAAGCCGGGGCCAGGGTCCCGAGGGCGACTGGCACGAGGAAAAGATGGAGAAACAAGTAGAGGGCGGAGGAGAGAGCGAGAAGCGAGAGAGGGGGGAAAAACGCACCGGGGGCGGGGCTGCGGTGGGGCGGGGGCTGGAGAAGAGCAGTTACCGAGAGGAAAGGGAAAGAGCGATGGAGGAAGGAGCGAGGGGAGGCGCGAGGGCCCGAGAGAAGAAAAATTGCAGAAGAGTCAAGGAGAGGGGTGGGAGATGACCGGAATGAGAACGAGAGAGTGGGGGGCGAACTGGAGGCGCCCCTACCCCCGCCTCGCCCCGCCGCGCCCCGCCCGAGCGCGCTCTCCAGCCGCCCGCACTCACTTTGTCACAATTACGGGGCCGTCACTCGGCCTGGATTGTTTTTCCCAAATTGTTGTTCTATAAACTGGCGCGGGGTGGGGATTGGCGCCGGGGTGGGTGGTGATCTGACAAGCTGAAGCAAGAGGGAAGGGTCTGAGCTGCGATGGCGGGGGGTGGGGGCACGGGGAACGTGGCGGTGTATTTAGCCGCAAGAGGACCCGGGGCGGGTAGGTGAATCCAGAGACCCACGCGGGAATTCTGGTTGCTACCCCCAGCCTCGTGGCTGACATCGCTTTTAACCATCCTACCCCTTCTCAGCCTCCGCTGCCTCGGTTTCTCCAACCGCGCAAGACAAGAGGATTGGGGGGCAGGAGCGGCGGAGGCGGCTGTAGGTGGGCTCCGAACTTGCCTTCTCACCCCCCATTCTGTTTTGTTCTCTGCTACCCGGGTCCACGGACCGGGGGCGGGGTGGGGGGTGGTCTGTCCAACTCAGCCTCCCCTGAGCGCCAGGGGTGCCTGCTCACCCTCGCTAGAAGGCCAGATTCTCACCCCCGACAGGTCTGGGCTGCCCCCGCCCCCAACCCGCGCCTTCAGCCCCCGCTCAGCGCCGCGCAGTGCCCACGCCGCCTTGCTGTCCCTCAATCCCGCAAACATCTGTTGCGCGCCCACTGTGAGCCATATCTGCGCCAGCCGTCCCCCCACGTCTCCCCCGCCACCCTCCCCTTCCCGGCCGGCCCGGCCTGTCGGCTTCGTGACAGCCGCCGCCGAAGCCCAGGCCCCGCGGGAGCGGCCGGAGAGAAGCCGCCGCATGGCTGGCTCCGACACTGGCCTCCCTGGCGGCTCCAGGGGCAACAGAGGGTGGCGGCCGCTGAAGCGAGACCGGAGCAGGCCCACAGAGTTAGAGATGGGCGGGGGAGGCGGGAGTCCAAGGGCGAGCTTGTCTCCGGGTCTGAGGCCTAACTGTCTCCTCATTCCATTGCCCTGGGGTGGGGACGCGCCGGGACCTCGCGTGGCTCCCAGCGTCTGAGAAGCGGTCGGCTCCCGCGCCCCCTCCCCCCGTCCGGGTGATTTACACGCGCTCCGCTCAGCGGCCGCTTCCCAATCAGGAATATCGACCCCGGGCGGGGCCCCTGGGCCGCATCGATCCCTCCAAGGCTCGGGATTTAAAAATGTCAAATTTGCCTTTTCCGGGCGGGCGGAGGGGGCGGGGGCTTGGAGGAGGGCGGCTTGGGGGTGGGGAGAGGGGCGGACGGCCGGGCGTCGACCAGGTGCCTGTGCCTTGAATGAGAAGCGACCCGGCCGTAGCCGGGCCCTGGCATTACCTCACCATCCTTAGGTTGCCGGCGCCTCCGGATGGGGGCAGGAGGGAAGTTCTACTCCCTTTCCCATCCGCATGGGTCTCACTGTTGCATTGGGTATACCCAGAGGGTGAAGCCCCAGAAAAACAAAGAGAGACCCTCTAAATGTAGGGGAAACAATTTGGAAGAGATTCCTAAACCTGGAGATATACAGACACAAGGAGGGGTGCAGAGACAAAAATATAGAGGGTTCCAAGAGACATCCTGTGTTTAAAGAAGAGCAAGAGAAGGGAATGTGGCTCAAAGACACATTGACCCAAAGAGAGGACCCAGAATCAGGTCAACTCTCTGCCCTGTAGACCCGGAAGATTCAGGAATGGGAAGGTCAACCTTCTGGTGTGTTTTAGACGGGGGGGGGGGGGGGGGGGGGGGGGAGGGGGAGGCAGGGGAGGGGAGGAAAACGGGGTAATAAGAAAAAGAAATAAAAAATAAATTGTCCCAGTCACGGAGGG
>NW_024080625.1:232594-268791 GCF_014754425.2 Oryx dammah
CGGAGAGTGGAGACAAAGTCAGGTGAAGAAAGAGGGTTATTAGAGAAAGGAATTAGAATATAATTAGCACATTCTCCTAAGGTGTCAACTAGTAATTGGACCTGAAACCCAAAAGGTAAGGATCCTGGAAGACTAGCCTAGGCCCCAAAGATGTGGGCTCTCTTAGAAGTCTGATGGTGTGCCCTTTCCCTTTCTGAGATCCACCTCCTCTCTATCCACCAGCAGCCTGGGGAAGCCAGAGGGGTTGTAGATCACATATTAGCAACTATATATGAGATGGAGACTGCGTATATGTATACATGTATGTGGAGGGTAGAAAACTCTGGTAGTCACCATTTCCTTCCCCAGAACGTAGCAACTGGGTCCCCAGACTTTGGAAAAAGCATCCACTACTTTCAGGAAGCTTGGGAGAGGGATGATATTTGGGCTGGAGGTGGTGGGAGGAAGCAGTTGTTGAACCAGCATCCTCACAGTTAACACTATCCCCCCATCTCCAGCAGCACACCTCAGCTGTCACCGTGCACACTGCTGTTTCCTACAGAAGTGGAGACAGAGAGCTGACGGGTCGGGGCGGGGGGGGGGGGTACAGACACGCAGGGAGAGGTGGCAGCTCATCCTCAGACACACGCAGCACTTACACCTCCACTGACAAAATCAGGCCGACGCATCCCTAACACTGACACACACAATCGCCGACCCCCACACGCGACCCACACCCATCAATCCCTGTCACAACACACCATCGCTGTGTGCGCAGACACGCACAATTCCTCCGAGGTCAAAAGGGAGCGCCTAGTCTTAAAGTCTGTCTACACACTTTCTTGACATCTTAGACCTTCATTCACCTAACCTAAGCAGAAGGCTTAAACCTCTGTCCCCACTACCCAAATTCTGCGACCACGACCAGCTCCAACAAAAACTCTGAGCTCAAGGAAGTCAAGTAGCAGGGTCGAGGTGAAGAGCCTGGAGCTGACCGGGCAGTGGGCTGCTATGCACCTCTCTTATTCTCGCTCCTGCCTCTGCCTCTGTCCTGGCACGTCCACTCGTGGCCCGCCCGGCCTGCCGCCCGCCTGTCAGTCGAGTAATGAATGCGCGCTCGGGGCCCGGGGCCCCCCCCGGAGTCGTTCATCACTGCCAGCACCGCCCACCTCTCTGCCGCCCGCCGGGACGGCTAAGCGGCCCAGGCGGCGAGAGCCCCTCTCCCCCCACCTCCACTACTAATTGTCAGATTGAGATGTTGATTTGTCAGCTGGGAGCTAGCGCCAAAGAATCCGCAGTAAAACCCGGACTCCTTGAACTTCCTCTGGCTCCATTCGGGCTCGCCCAGCCTTGGAGCTTTTTTGGATTTGATGTGCTTGGGTTAGATTTCACTTAAGAGATCCTGCAACAGACGCGCAGTATCGCTTTAATCCAATAGGAGGCGCACCAGGCTACAGACCCTAAAGGGATTCGTCCTGGGCTAGGTTCCACTTCTGCAAACCCGAGACCCTAGGGCTTCGTCCCCCAGCCTCCCAGCAGGGGGCGCGTAGGCCCCCATTCTCCTCTCCCCAGCAGCCAAAGTCCTAGCTTCCGTACAGGATGCCCCCAGGCAGCAGTCCTTTCTTCCGCCTTCAGGGATCCCGAGGCACCATGCCCTGCCTTCTCTCCCCTCCAGGTGCCTCGGGCCTCCTGCGGTCCTCCATTCTCCCGCAGGAGGCGCCCCTGTTGCAGGTCGGTCTGCCTTCTCCCTGCCCTAGGCGCCTAGGCTGCAGTCCCACCCCCGCCCTCCCCCAGCCCCGGCCCTGGAGCTCCCCGGGCGACCGGCTGAGTGACGGGCGGCCGGTGATTATGCGGAGGGGGAGCGGGGTGCGCCGCGGGCGGCAGCGCTGACCCTTCACATTTCCGATCCGCCGGGACCCTCATCCATCCGAAGCTGCTCTTTGTCTGGCCGCCTAATTGCCGGCGGACAGGATGGATGGCGGGACCGACAGCCGCGGAATCCCTAATAAAGGCCGCGGCCGCCGGGGAGGGAGCGCGGGAAGGAGGGGGAGAAAGAAGGAAGAGATGGAAGGAGGTGGGAGGAAGCACCCGGCCGCGGCCGCCGGCTCAGAGCCGCCACGCGCTTCGCACAAGGGAGCCAGATCCGCCTAGAGTGAGGGACCAGGAGTCCCAGATCGACCCGGGACAGGGCGCGATGGGTATATGGGGTTTGCGAAGTCTCCTGGTTGTTGGACAAAAGGAAAGAACTAAGGACCCCGGGCAGAAGGCATCCTTAGGGGCCGACCTCGTTTCGCCGAACCTTCGAAGATTCCAGCTTGGCGCTGCGTCCGGCGCTTCGGGCTCTCACCAGTCGGGAGACCGGCCCTCGGTTCACCGCACCACCAATCCTCTGCTCACCCGTCGGTCTCCCACCGCGGGATCCACTATCCCGGCGGAGAAATAAAGGGTCCGACCGCCGTCTGTGCGGCCCCTCGCCAGATTTCATTAACTGGAGGCTGGAGCTGGTGGACAGCGGCGAGGAGACGGGAGCAGAAGGGGGTAGAGAGAGAGGCTAGGGCGAGGAGCCTCCGGAAAGAAGTCAGCGTGATCTGGCCTGACAGATAACCTGTGGAGCCAGGAGCCTGTTCTCAGCCCCAAGAGCTCTGGCGGCGACCCTTTAGACCTAAGGCTGCACCGAGCTGCGCAGCGGCTGAATGGAGGGCCTAGGTCCGGTGGGTACCTGCCCTCCTGCCCTTCACTGAGCCCTGTCGACCCTCGGCGCGGGAGGGCAAAGTGTGCGAAGGGTCTTGGGCCGCAACTGTGTTCCCACCGGTGCGGCGAGGAGAGCGGTCCTCAGGAACTCAGATCGGCTCTCCTGCCTTCTGCCTCTGGGGCACATTTTTCTGCGGTTGTCTTTGTTTCCTTCTCCCTCCTTTTTCTCTTCCCTCTCCCCATCGGACTTAGCTCGTCTCCGCAGCTGACTTGGGCCAACATCCGTTAGCTAACAACTGAGCACCAACTGGGTGTCAGCGCTGGGGGGTGGAGGATGGGGGACACGCTGAGCCAAAGCCCTGCCACGTTGGCTTCAAACGCATAGGTCTTCCCTGAAACCCATTCACATCTCTCTCCTCAATCCTGTCTTGCTTTTCTTGCCCTTCCACTGCCTTGGGTGTCATCTTTCCTTTCCAGGGCAATGAAAAGGAAGCCAGGAGATCAAAACTCGAGTTCTAGGGCTGCCACTTACAGGGTGATACAGGGCAAGCATTTCTCCTTTCTGGGCTTCAGTTTCCTCATCTGTAAAATGGAGACAATATATCCACCTCTCAGGGATGCATCGAGGATGCAATGAGAGAACTTACTTGTAACAGCTCTAAAATACTGTAAGCACTCGATCATATTATTTCCCTATCCATGTTATTCCCTTTCCTCTCAGGTGGGCAATTTTCCTTTCTCTTCATACCAGGAGTCTGGTACCATGCAACTCAGATTGCTTCCAGAACTGTGTGATGTTAACTTGTAGGGACCGAAAGCCAGAGTGTGTGTATGCGGGGTGGGATGGAGGAAAGTGGAGAGGAACCACAGTATAGTGGCCCTGAAAGGTGGGGAAGGAGAGGGTGCATGGGAGAAACAGGCATTTCCTTTGATCTTAATGTAACATCAACCAGCTGGTTCCTCTGCTCTTACAGGTGAGGAAACTGAGGGTTGTGGAGGTTATCCTTCAAGTGACAGGAGTCAATCACACTGCCAGGATCTTTCCTACCATGAGTTTTCTATTGCTCATTTTCTCACTTCCTTTCTTCCCTTGAAGGGGTCTGTGACAAGGAGTGTGGGAAAAAGAACAAAAAGAGAAAAACTTCAAGGAGCCAGGACCTTTCTGCTAGACTTCATAAAATTTTAACAAGAAAACTTCCTCAGAGTAGAAGGAATATATCACATGCAAATCATATGCTAATCACATGCTAATCTAAAGTCTAGTCCTCAGAACTCTGACACACACCTGGTTGTGAGCCCTGGGGAAAATTCTTGGGAGACCCCTGGGTTCCAGGACAGAACAGGTGAGGATGAGTTCCATTTTGCATCAGGTTATGGAGTTCGGGTTTATTTTACGATTGGAGAAGTGTCCAGTGGATACTTTGGGATTAGGGTCAAGGTTAGTGCAGAGTCAAGGGCAGAGGGTAAGGCAGAATTCAGACGCTGTGCTTTTCAACAGGGGGCACCTAGGGGACTCAAAGCCTTCCTCCCCTCTCCCCTCCTCCACTGCCCATTCTGTGCCCTGAAGCACATATCTCTACCTATTTCCCATTCCCAACCACATCACCTCACTGGGTCTCCCAGTTCAGTTTGCCCAAGGAGCTCTGAGTAAATTGTTCCAGACCCAGCCTGGGCCCCAGCAGTTCTTCTTGAGCCCAAACACTTGGCTTCTGGCCCCAGGAGCACTAGCTGGCCTTGACCCTACCCAGGTCCTTCCTCAGCCGAATGTGACAGCTGCAAGGGAAGCAATAAGGACCTGGTGAGCTGGCAGCTTCATTCCAGAGCGTGGGGAAAGAGCAACAGAACATGAATAAATTCATGGAGCTGGCCCCTCGGCTCCTGTAAGCCAAGCCTGCTTCCCCCACCACACACACCGCTGCCGCCTTGCAGCCCTGCTGGTCACCGAAGCTCACAGTCTGGGCTGGGGACAGGAGGAGAAGGCAAGCTCCAGAGAGAAGAGGGCTAGGACCTGAAAAGGGCTGAGGTGGAGGAGCTCAAAAAGAGGGCTTTGGTAAGTCGGAGAGAGGGGTGGGGAGCAGGGCTGAGCAGAGAGGGCCTTTAGTGAGTGGGTGGTGGGAGAAGGGGGAGGAGGAAGGAGAGGTAGAAGGACCTGGAGTCTATGGAGCCTGAGGATCGGCCAGGGAGGCCAGTGTGAGCCCTGGCCTGCTCTCTCCTCTCTGACCCATCCATCATCCAGCCTGGGGGAGCAGATTTGGAATTAGACATGCACGGGGCGACATGGCCCTTAGCCCCCCGAGGAAGACAAATGGCGACAAAGACCTTGAATAAAATTTGTATTTATGGTTGGAGGAGGCCCCTCCCCCACTGACTGCCAATCCTTTCTCTCCCAACCCTTTCAAGCAAGTAGGGGGCCTCCCTCCAACAGGCCAAGCCTCAGCAACCTCTTTCTTCCTGCACCATAATGGGTTGGGAGGTGCAGAGAAGGGAACAGGAAACAAGAGATGAAGGAATCACTTTCCACCCAATAATCATGCCCTGATGTATCCTGGCCTCTCATTTTATGTATTGTACTTTTATACATTACAGTAGTGGCTTATCCTAGTCTCTAAGAGATCCTTTGCAGTTATCTACCTCCAGGGCCTCCAGATATCCCAGTTTGCCAGTCCTGGGACTCCTTCTTCAAGCTTCTGGCCCCCGGAGACCCTGTGAGCAGGAAATTTCCCCTCGAGGGGCCAGATCCTGAGGAAGGATGTTTCCTCTTGGCCACGGGAATGCCCACTCACCTCTCACAGGAGGATGCCTAGCACTGAATCTGCATTGTTTGTTCTATTACTTTGCATAACCAATTTCAAATCCCTCCCCCAAACGTTTGTTATGTGAGGTCCAACTTCTCTTAGTTTTCATCTGACCACAGCCCTCTGAGAGAGGGGGAAGGGGCAGAGATCCTGGTGCTGGCCAAGGTCTAGGACAAGGGCAGTCAGTGGTGGGGCTGGGTTGGGCCTGCAGGGCCTTCTGACTCTTTCTCCCCAGTAAACTCAACACTTCAGTCCTGAGACAGGAGAGATGACATTTGTGGGGTACCACATTTAGGGACTAGGAGAAAGACAAATATAAAGCCTCCCTTCCAACAGCCCTCACACATATACACACAAAGACAACACACGATCCACAATCCCACTCACCCAGGGGCACACAAAGCCAGGGTCCCACGGACACGACCACACTTGCCAGCACAGTGTCAGGATGCACAGGCCCAGAGCCCACCACGCTGCTCCAAGAAGCGCCCCGCCTCCGCGTCTTCCCCACAGTTGATATGTCACATTGGAGTCCGAACACGGACCTGGGTGTCTCTCTGCAGCGCGCCATTTACATTTCTCTCTCGATCTGTCAACCTGTCTCGCCTCCTGTCTCTCTCTCTCCGTCTCTGTCTCTCCCTCTCCCCCTCTGGGGCTGTCAGTTGGTCTCTTCTCCAAGCTTTGTCTCTGTCTCTGCGTCTCTATTTGGCTTTCCGTCCCTTTGATTTCTCTGTAGCTCCTTCTCTGCTTTCCTGTAGGTTTCCTGCTCGCTTTCCCAGGCTGGTCTGTTTTCTCACTCTGTTCCCTCGCTCTCTCGTTTGCTCTGCGCCCCTCAACACTGGGGGTCGAGGGGCGCAGAGATGCCTGCGAGATTTGCCTTTTCCAGTTCGGGCCAACACGTACCCGTTGAACCCTTGACCATATATTATTTGGTCACGGGCACTGAGAGGCAAATTTCTGTTCTTTCCTAGTCCTTTTTTTTTTTTTTTGGGGGTTTTTTTTTTTTTTTTTTTTGGTGGGGGTGGGGGGAGCCGGGGAGGGCTCATTTTTGCTCAGGAATCTACCCCTATCTTCTTATGTGTATCTCGACCGTTTTTTATCCCATCGCTATTTGTGGCCTCCTTCAGGCTCTGGGAATACCAAACTCAGGGTAGAGGGTGAAAGTAAGGATAGGGTGGAGGCAGTGAATCCCTGCAGAACTGGCTTAGAGCGGGTCAGGAACCGAGAGGCTGGGGGGACGCGGGACTGGGGCCGAGGCCTGCCCCGCCTCCACGCTTCCCTCTCTGGGCGCCAGGGGTCGCTCGGCCCCCCCCACGCCCCCCTTCCCCGGCCGCTTATAGCGGCTCCCGCCGCGCGCCGGCTCACACCACCCGCACTGCCGCCCAGGGAGGGAGGGGAGGAAGGTTAGGGACGCAGAGAGGGAGAGCGCTAGCAGGAGGGAGACGTGGGGCCAGGGCTCCAGCAGGGGGCTGGGGCCGCGGCTAGGGTAGGAAGGTGGGTCAGGGCTCGCCGAGAGCCAGAGCGCAAACCTGCGGAGGTCGCGTCCGGTGGGCATCACCCGCAGCGCAGAGCCCGGGACGTCCAGAGCGCGGAGAGCAGTCCCAGCTCCGGCTGGAACGATCCGTCTGGGTAGCCGGGGACCTAGGCGCCGCCATCCTCGAGAAAGCAGCTGTCCGGAGAGCAGGCATCCTAGATCCGTAAGAAACCAGCCGTCCGAGAAGCCGCCGATTTCAGGCGCCCGGGAACGTTAGATTGAACTAGAGGGTAATAGAGGACCACGGACTCTGAACCGTCTGGAGCTGCCTCCGGTCCACGGGGGAACCTCCGCCTTGACGGAAGGTTTGGGGAACGGCACCGCTGAGGCGGGAGCCCGAAGGGGTTGGGGGGCCGGCCGCAGCCGTCGGGGGGGTCCCGACCCAAGCCCGAGCCAGGCCACCGCCTCCGGGGCCAGCGGGAAGCCCCAGGCCTCCGGCACCATTGCGCCCAAGAGTGAGGAGGACCTGCTGGCCCTGGCCGCGTCGCGGCTGAGCCGCCGCAAGCGGGTGGCGGGCGCGGCCGTCGGGGTGGCCATGGTGCTGCTGCTGCTGGTGGCCATTCCGCTGCTAGTGCACAGCTCCCAGGGGCCAGCGCACTACGAGATGCTGGGTCGCTGCCGCATGGTGTGCGACCCGCACGGGCCGCGAGGCCCAGGACCCGACGGCGCACCCGCCTCCGTGCCCCCCTTTCCTCCTGGCGCCAAGGGAGAGGCGGGCCGGCGCGGGAAGGCAGGTCTGCGAGGGCCCCCGGGACCACCAGGTCCTAGAGGGCCTCCAGGAGAACCGGGCAGGCCAGGTCCTCCGGGCCCTCCCGGTCCAGGCCCCGGCGGAGTGGCGCCCCCTGCCGGCTACGTGCCTCGAATTGCCTTCTATGCTGGCCTGCGGCGGCCACATGAGGGTTACGAGGTGCTGCGCTTCGACGACGTGGTGACCAACGTAGGCAACGCCTATGAGGCGGCCAGTGGGAAGTTCACCTGCCCTATGCCGGGTGTCTACTTCTTCGCTTACCATGTGCTTATGCGCGGCGGTGACGGCACCAGCATGTGGGCCGACTTGATGAAGAATGGACAGGTGAGATGCCCCTCTCCCACCCAGCCCCAGACAGGGAAGCTTTCTAAACCCCCCTGCTTTCATTACACAACCCGAATCTCTTCCCCAAACAGCGTCACTAAATCCAAGAAGGCCAGCTTGCCAAGAACTTAGAAATCGCTCCACTTAGCGGAAAAGGAATTGGGGGCCAGAGAAAGGAAATGACCTGCCCAGGGTCTCACAGGGAGTTAGGAATGGTGTCAGAATTAAAAGGCAAATCTTATTGTATAAGCAGCTGCTACCTTACAATCCATCTGTAGGCAGCTTACACCAAACCTCTCTGGTATCTCACCCTGCCAGCTAGCCTCTTTTCTCGTCCTGTCTGGAGCAGCTCTCCTGGCCTTCAGGTTATACAGTCGCTCCATGGGCTAGTTCCCAGAGTCCGGCTCTTTCAAATTAGTGTGGAATCTGAGTTTCAGGCGGTGGGCAGTTGGTAGCTGCTCCCGTGTCGGGGCATTAAGCTTGGATTTTTTGAGGATAAAGTAAAAAAGAAAGAAAACACTTGCTCATTTTCCAGGGAACTCTATTGCTAGTCCCAAGGCCTGGGGTCCCTGGCTTTACAGTGGCCTTTACCCTCAGCTAATAGAGTCAGTAGGCAGAGGTAGATGTGGCAGCTCAAGGGCCAGCCAGGTGGCCTGCAGGAATGAATTTGGGAGAAGGAAGGAGGCAAAAGACAGAAGCCGCAGACCCCAGCCGGGTCCTGTGGTCAGAGTCGGAGTCACTGCTGCCTTAGCTTGGGAGAAAAGCCCCAAAGACTCAGCTCAGGGTCTGGCCTGAGACACGCAGCAGGGAGGGAGAGAGGCCTTGGGGTGGGGGTGGGGAACTGTGCCTGGGCTCCTGGAAGCCTGGTGTGTAAGGTTAGGGCTGAGCTGTGACCTCCTCACCCTGCTGTCCCATGGGGTCATTTGACCAGGCGCATCTGGCCAGCTCCTCCCAGCTATCCAAACGCCAGGTCTTGCTACAGCTGCAGCACCTTTCGCCTCCAAGACCTGCAGGCACTATTCTGGGGTCTCCTCCCAGCAGAGCCACCCCAGGAACCCAGGAAAAGGGAGTGAGAGTGTGTGTGTGTGTCAGACTGTAGAGTGTATGTGCATGAAGGGTGTCGGTGCGGTTTCGCAGGTGTGAGAGTGGAGTGGTGTCTACCTGCCTGTGGCACTGAGTAGGTGTGCCTGGTCTATGCAGGGTGTCTGTGAGAGGCCGTGGGGGTGTGTGTATCTAGAGTGTGTCAGTTCCCGAGGGGGGAGGGCCCCGCGGCTCCCACTCTGTATTCTGTGGTGCGGGCGCTGCGGCCCTGGGGACGGCAAATAGTGATTAGAATAATGATGAATAATTAATGAGTTAATAACCAGCCCCCGCGGGACAGGAAGAGGGGGGCTGGGGAGGGGGCTGGCGGCTCGAGGCGACCTGCAGCAGCAAGACCAGAAAGGGGAGGGGCTACCTGTTGGGGCGGAAAGCGATCCCCACGTCGGGGCACCCTCGGGGGCTAGGAGGGGCGAATATACAGACTGGCACCTTCCCACAGCCCGCACCCTTGCTTGCACACCTACAGGCATGCCTGTGCCCTGTCACCAGGAGATGGGAACTCGAGTTTAGGAGGTCAAAGCGGGTTCAGAATCTTAGAAATTATCCTACAGTCGAATTCTTATTTTTTAAATGATAATACTAATAGAAAATCTATATGGCGTTTCCTTTGTGCGAAGAACTGTTTTAACACACTTCACATGTAGTAACTCATTTAATCCAAACAACCTGATGAGGTAGGTTCTATTATTACCTCCCATCTTATAGCTCAAATGGAAGACCAAAGAAAGCGTGAAACTTGCCCACTTCCCGGCAGTGAGTGAATGAATGGCGGTGCCTGCGAAGCACCTTGTCTTTCCCGACCCCTGCAGTCTGTTAGCGTCGTGTCGCTTTCACAGGTCCAGCTCCACCTCCCTGACTGACCCCTCCTCACCCCAGCGCCCTAGAAAGCGTGAGTGGGTTGCCCTGTTCTCCCTACTAGGTCCGGGCCAGCGCCATCGCCCAGGATGCCGACCAGAACTACGACTACGCCAGCAACAGCGTGATCCTGCACCTGGATGTGGGCGACGAAGTCTTCATCAAGCTGGACGGCGGGAAGGTGCACGGCGGTAACACCAACAAGTACAGCACCTTCTCTGGCTTCATCATCTACCCGGACTGAGCCGGCCCCGACCCCGGGCGCCCTCGCTCACCCTTCGCCTCTGCTCCCCTCCCTACCACCTTCAGCTTGCCTCACCCAAGGCGCCACCCCATCCTTTGAGAGCCTGGCGGTGGACGGACCCTTCTGCTCCCGGAGGTGGCCTTAATGGGCGGACTCTTAGTGCTCCGGGGTGTAACTACGTGGCTGGGGAGCTGAGCAAGCCGGTTGGAGGAGCAGAGCGACGCGGGAAGGGACTACCAGCATCCGTGCGCATGCCTGTGAAAGCCGGGGTAGCAGAGCGGCTTGCGTCCCGGGTCACGGCCCTCTCTTCTGCCGGAAGCTAGGGAAGTTTCACTAGCTGTAGCACAGAGGCACGGAAGGCAGAAAACAGAAGGGAAGCGCCGGCTCTGGGGAAGGGAGAACACATCTGGGTGGGAGGAGAGGAGCCGGGGTAGGCGCTGGTCCTGTCATTGCTTCTCTGCCATCTCCTCCTCCCTCATCTCCATGTTCAGGCTTCAGGCTCTAGCTTTGGCAGTCTTTCTGTGAACTAAGGGGGACCAGGTGGTTCTTTCCTAGCACTTAAAACTCATCCTGTACAGTCTCCATATCACCCCCATCTGGGTTAGGCCCTGGGGCTACAGCTGCTGCTGCCTCTTCCAATAAAGTTAAGTTGGAGAATGTGGGTGCCTCTTAACTTGGTGCAGAATAGGGGAAAGTGGCTGAACCCCTCCTCACTCCTCTCAAGGACCCCTACCCTATTACACTCTGTCAGAGGCCAACGTTTAGTTATCCCTGGCAAGGTCTGCCTCTGGGAGCAGAGGGGAGCGGCCCAGGGTTTCTATTCTGATACGGCAAGGGAGTCAGCTTCAGGAGAGCTTCGAGGCCTTCTACTAGAGGAGACACCAACCAGAGTGACACTAACAAGGGATGATCTCAGAGATATGGGTCTGGTGCTTCTGCTTTTTGCTGATGATGCAGGGCGAAGAGTTCTAGGGAGCTCTATGCAATGAGTGAGTTGCTGATGGCTCCTGGGAGTGGCCAAGATTTCGAGGAGGGAGAAAAGCAGGTCCCCAAAGTCCTACATTCACCTCTGACCCCCAACAGATTCACTCATAGAGCCTGCTGGGAGGGTGGGGTGGGCAGAGGTGGGGTGACCTGGTCAGTTCCTAGGTGAGGGAGTCTGGGGGAGGGGGAGAACCCAGGGCTGACCTCTAAGTTGGAGAACACTGCCACCATGTGGACAAGAACAACACAGCAGTAGCTGGCCTAGGCGGGACCACAGGAAGACACTTGGACACTTTAGAAACTTTATTGAAGGACAAAAGGGTGTCAGTTCCAATCCACGGTGTGGAAAATAAATAAGGTTAAAAGGAAGGAGCAAGACAGGACAGGAGTGAGTGGACGCGGACGCCTCATGAAGGAGAATCCTGTGGGGCAGCAGAACCAACCGGAATAAAACACTAGGGAGAAAGAAGACTTCATCACAGCCCAGCCATTCTTAACTGTACCCAGCTCTTCCCACTGTAAAGAAGCCAAGGTCCGCCCCCTGCCCCCACTTCCCACGGGCCTCTGTGCAGGTACAGCTGGCTGTGGACGGAAGGCTCACCAAGGCATCCTGCCATTCCAGCAACATGGCCACGGGGTTGGTGCAGACCCTGGTGAGGCCCGAGGGAGGGGCTCGGCTGGTGTAGAAGGCACACTCATCATCCAGGCAGGCCTCGTGGAAGCCTTGGATGGCAGTCAGACAAGCTTTGAGGCGCTGCCTCAGGGCCATGGTCCGAGGGGCCGGATGGCTGGGGCCTGAGGGCCAAGGGCCATGAAGAGTTCAGGGTGGACTCTGAAGTCCAAGACTCCCACCACATACTGCCCTTTCCCACCCCCTACCAGGGCCAAGCCAATTAGGAGTACAGGGCTGAAGGTGCCATACCACCCACCCGCCCACCCCAGTGGGAGAGCCAGGCTGGGGCAAGGTAGGTAGGGGAAAGAAAGCATGGGGTCATCTGGTGCAGGGCAGGCCCTGCTCCCAGCAAGAGGTGAGAACCTCCTTTGTTCACAACCCCACCCAAGCAACTCCTTACCTGCCAGGCCTGGTGAGGGCCTCAGAGACTGGAGTGAGCGAATAGGGGGGCTGGCACCAAGTGGGTGCTGGGAGGAGAAGGTCAGGCTGGTGGTCGCTGGAGCCCACTGACTGGTGCGGGGCCGTGGACTGGACTCTGGATTTCTGAGCTCCAGGGAGCAGGCTTCTGGTACCCCCAGATCTACCCTAGTGGAGGGGTCTGGGAGTCCTATCTGCCCCTGGTGGCAGGCCTGAAGGGGTCCAGGTTCTGCTGGAGGGCTGGGCCCTGATGCCTCAGGCTGCTCCTGGGTGGAGGGCTCTGGTTTCTCAGGCCCCCTCCCATGGCAGGACTCTGGGGAGCCTGGCTCAGCTGGAGGGCAGGGTGGGGCGATCTCAGGCTCTGCTCCAGGGCAGGGCTCTGGCTCCCCACACTCCTCTGGAAAGTAGGGTTTTGGCAGCTCAGGGTGCTGTAACAGTCCAGGAAGGTGAAAAGCCTCCGGTATTTTTTCAGGGGCATTCAGAGTTCTAGAAATCTCAGCCAGCAGGGGCTGAAGTTCCACCATATCCAGAGAGGAGCTTCCATTGAGGGAGGCACACTTGCCCTCTGCCAGCCCCTCCACTTCCTGCCTCAGAAGCTGCTGCAGGATATTGATGCGCTGTAGGTAGGAGTGAGCGTGATGTCAACAGCACGTCCTGTACCCACACCGTCCTATTCCCATGCCCACCCACCCCTATTTCTCAGTCCCAGCCCCGTCAGTGTCCGTCAGCCACTGAAGCTGCTACCCACACCAGCCCACCTGCATCTTCAGCTCCTGGAGGCTGGGGTTTCTACTGGGGTGGGGTCCATAAGGAGTCGACACGGGTGGCTTCCCAGGCCCCTCCTGCAACCTTATACCACTCTCCTGGTCAAATAACCGGACTGCAATCTGCTCCTGCCACATGGGAGGAGAGGGGCTACATGAGGAAGCCAGGCTGGGGTAAGAAGACTAGTTTGAGTCCCACCCTCGTGAGGAAGGAATCAGGTCCTTAACTGAGTGTCCCCAGACTTGGATTAGAAGAGGCAACAGAGAAGCAGGGAGAGTTGGAGGGTTAGGCAGCTTTTTCTTAAGAGCCCACCTGCCTCAAAAATGCTGGGCCTGACATCAACAGGACAGAATCAGGTATCTCAGGATGGGGAAGTTCAGATACTTACCCAGGGCAGGACAGGCTCTTCAGGGCAATGTTGAGGGGAGAGGCCACTCAACCCTCGGGCCTGGGTCAGAAGTGAGATGCCATGACTCTCCCTGTACCCATCCATCATCCTCTTCCTCCCCCAGTCCTGGCCTAGGCCTGTGACCTCCCCTGCCCTCTCTTACCTGCTGAACTCTGGAGGCTGATGGGAGCGGTGTGAACTGGGTTTTGGGGCGGGTGGCGAGACGCCGCAACACTGAATATGAGACCTGGGGAGAGACAGGGGTGGCTGAGCAGGGACAGATCGAGACCCAGCAGGGATCCCAGCCAGACTGTTCTGCCCTTGCCCAGACCCCAGTAGCTACAGATACAAACTGGAGCTGAGGGGCCCGGGGATGGTACACGCTGAGCCCGTCCAAAGGGTGATGGCCGGGTGATGGCAAGTGGCACTGCTTGGCCAGGGGAGGGCACCAGGCAGGAGTCACAGCCGTCCTGTGGAGAAGAAGCAGGTGGAAGAGTGATCCCTCCCACTGGGCACTGCTCTGTCTCGTTCTCACTTCAGCAGCCAGTGTGATTCTTTAAGAGCTAATCAAACCATGTCCCTCCCTTGATCACCCCCCTCCCCGTGGCTTTCCACTCATTCCAAGTCATAGCCAAGGTCTTATGCTGGTTTATAAATCCTTACCCAACCCAATCCTGTCATTGCTCTAACCTCTCACTTCCTCTCCTTCTTATTCTGCTTTAGCCTTGCTTTTTTGCTGATCCTTAAGCATACTAGGTAGACCCCCTGTGTACATCTGAAGTTCTCATGTCCTGGAATGTTCTTCCCTCAGATATCTGCGGGGCTCAGTCCCTCAGCTCTTTCTGCTCTTCACGTAGCCACACCTCAGTGATACTCGCTTGACCCTTGAAACTGCAATACCACCCACTCCCTCCAGTTCTCCTTCCCTTACAGTATCTTGGGGGCTTCCCTCGTAGCTGAGACAGTAAAAAATCTGCCTGCAATGCAGGAGACCCAGGTTTGATCCCTGGGTTGGGAAGATCCCCTGGAAGAGGGCATGGCTACCTACTCCAGTATTCTTGCCTGGAAAATTCAATGGACAGAGGAGCCTGGCAGGTTGTAGTCCATGGAATTGCAAACAGTTGGACATGACTGAGCAACTAACAGTTTAGTACCTTACTTTCTTTTTTAACAGAAAACTTATAACCATCTGACATACTATATATTTTATATGATTATTTATTTTCTGTCTCCCCTTCTAGAATGTGAACTTATTTCCTATTGTATATCCAGAACCTAGAACAGTGCTTGGCACACAGTAGCTGGTCAATAAACCCTTGTGTGTGGAGGAAATGAATGAGCTGTCAGATCTGTCTCACTCTCAGCACTGACCTGATGGTGAACTAAATATGTATCAGACTGTGACCTCTGGAGGCCTCCAGGGGCCAGTGCCACTCTGGAGAGGGCTTGGGTCCATCTAGGACAAACAAGGACCCAATGAACATGCTGAGATCCAAGCGGGGACTGTTTGGCTCTACCCACAATCCTCAGTGCTGCTGGGGAATCCCTCATGTACATCATCTGCCCCTTCCCCCATCCCAGGAGGGTCCCATCTCACCCTGGTGTGGGTTTTATCTCGGGTTTCTTTTAGTGGTACCCGCTGGGCCAGGCCGAGGGGGCCGCCTCCTCCTTCATCTGACTGAGTGACAACTTCATGTTCCCCTTCAGGGAGAGAGGAAGCTAGGAGGAGACAGGAAATTTGCTGTAGTGTCTGAAACACACATCAAAGTCTGGCACATGGTGTTGCAACCTCCAGAAAGGGTATGCCAGTTTGACAGCCACCACTGCACCATCAAGGCTGGGGACCCATCCAGTACCCCCTTTGAACCCAGCACTATCTCAGTTCAGTTCAGTTCAGTCGCTCAGTTGTGTCCGACTCTTTGTGACCCCGTGAATCGCAGCACGCCAGGCCTCCCTGTCCATCACCAACTCCCGGAGTTCACTCAGACTCACGTCCATCAAGTCCGTGATGCCATCCAGCCATCTCATCCTCGGTCGTCCCCTTCTCCTCCTGCCCCAAATCCCTCCCAGCATCACAGTCTTTCCAATGAGTCAACTCTTTGCATGAGGTGGCCAAAGTACTGGAGCTTCAGCTTTAGCATCATTCCTTCCAAAGAAATCCCAGGGTTGATCTCCTTTAGAATGGACTGGTTGGATCTCCTTGCAGTCCAAGGGACCCTCAAGAGTCTTCTCCAACACCACAGTTCAAAAGCATCAATTCTTCAGTGCTCAGCCTTCTTCACAGTCCAACTCTCACATCCATACATGACCACAGGATAAACCATAGCCTTGACTAGACGGACCTTAGTTGGCAAAGTAATGTCTCTGCTTTTGAATAGACTATCTAGGTTGGTCATAACTTTTCTTCCAAGGAGTAAGCTTCTTTTAATTTCATGGCTGCAGTCACCATCTGCAGTGATTAGTAGTCACTCATTAATCTGAATACCCTGAGTGGGCTAGGGGTGTGGTGATGGTTCTGAAGGGCTGACAATAGGACAGTGAGTCGAAGGTAAATCTTGCAGGAAGTGGCAGAGACAGGATACAAACGAGGACCACCTCCTCTGACACAAGTGCAACTGGGCAAAGCTCTGGCCTATGAAGAAGGTCTCTTCCTCTCTGCCTCCTCCTGATCTGGCCTTCCCACCACAGCCCTCCTTAGCTTTCTCTCGGTTTGCTCCCTACAAGCAGCCTCCCAGCTGACGTTCTCTCTCCATGGCCAGACACACTCACCAGGCTGCACAGAGGTCTCCGGAAGGGATCCTGAGGCCTGGCTCACTGAAGTCCTGAGGACAACAAGGACAGTGGCAAGCAGTCACTGAGTACCAGATATGAGCTGGGCACCATGCAAAGTGCTTTACAAACATCATCTAATTCTCACAACAACTTCAAATGATGATACAAACATTGTCCTCATTTGACAGACTAAAGAAACTAAAGCTTGGCAGGTAAGGCAAGCTTGAACAACTTGTAAGTGCTGCGAGTCAGGAATCAAACCCAAACCCCATTTGTTCCCACAGTCTATGCTCTAGCCACTACACAAGGGATGGCACCTCTCATTTCTGTCCCCTTCCGTCCCTCACAACCTGAAGAAACTGATGCCATACTGAGGCCAGACTACGAAGGCCTGAACCTCATTGCAAGGGTTCACCCTGGGCATTCACAGATTTTCCCCTCTCCCTGCCCCCAGGCTGGTGGGAAGTCCTAAAGCTACCAGAGGGCCCAGCCCTGAGGGACCCCGTACCAGACACTGAATCATTCTTTTCCAAATGACCCCCTCCTTACTTGCTGCTGCCACTGGTCTCTCTTCTTAGTTCCTGGAAACAGGGAGGAGCACAGAGGTGAGAGGATGATCCTGAAGGTGGAATCTGAGCCACACAGGAGCAAGAGAAAAAGGAGAGTCAGAAGCAGGCTCCAAACCTTCAGGTTTCACCACCAACCCCATTGGCCTCAATACAACCCCTCTGCTTACCAGGAGGTACCCTCCATCCCAAGGCCCAGCTGTGTCCATAGAAGGAGTTCCCAGGAGCACCTAGTATCAGCCCCTCAAGAACACTCACCAGAGCCTCCAACCTCTGGGGACACAAGGTCCGACCTCTAGGCCCTGGTCCCTCCAGCCTTGAGAAGCAGGAAGCCCTGACAGGGTCCAGTCGATGGATAGGGGTTCTGGGGGCCAAATATGCAGAGGCCCGGGCATCCTGGGACCCCAACAGAGACTCTCAGTACAGACTCAGGATTCCCTCCTCAGCCTACCCCAGCCTGATCTCCTCCTATCCCGGCTCATTACCTGACCCCTCCGGATGGTGCCTCCCTGGCTCCCTCGAACCAGTACTCTCTGAGCCAGACTGGGCTGGCGCCCCAGGCGACAGCTCTTCACCCCCTCACCTGACAGGATGGTGGCCAGGGCTGCAGGGTCAGCCACAAACTCTACGGTCCCTGGAGCCACTGCAAGGGAAGAAGAGAAGGAAAGGCGAGGAGGGACAGGAAGGAGGGGAGGCTGAGGGGCTGGGGAGCCTAGCGTTGTCACCTTGAGGTGCATGAGCCAAAGAGACTCATATAACTGAACTCAGCTCAGCAAACATTCATAGGACTTTAATCTGCATAAGACACTATTCTAGACACTGCCACCCAGAGATGAATACGACAAAGCCCCCATCCTCAGGAAGCTAACATCAAACTATAAAGAGGTAACAGATTCAAGTCAAAGTATGGACATATTATAAAAGAAGTGCAGGGAATTCCCGGGCGGTACACTGATTAGGACTTGGTGCTTTCACTGCCTTGGCCCAGGTTCAATCCTTGGTCCAGAAACCGAGATCCCATAAGTTGCATCTAATAAATGAATGAATTAATTAATGGATAAATGAATGAATAAATAAACAAGTAAATAAAGTTCAGCAAATCATTAGAACAAAGAGCAATTGACAGTGACTAGAGGAGCCGGAAAAGGCTTTAGAAGTGATGACACATAGCTGAAGAAAAGAAAGGGCCTCTAAGAGCAAAGAGCTTTCTAGGAGCAGGGACTAGGAATTATAGTAAGCAGGAGAGGCAGGATTACAAAGCCCCCAAACCCCACTGCACCAACCCATTCTCCCACCCAGTTCTACAGCCCCCAGTAGATACCTGTCTGGGGAGGTGGCCTAGGGCCCACATTTTGACCCCCATGGCTAGGCCTGAGCTCCTCCAAGGGGCTCCGGAGCTGAGTGCTCCCCACCAATTTCTCAGATTGCTCTGTTTGACGTGTGGCTTTCAGCCTGGGGCCTGCTGAGTCTGCGAGGGGCCGCTGAATATTGAGCTTCTGCCCCAGTCTCTAGGGTAGGGGAGAAAAAGGCTGAGCTCAGCGTTGAGGTGCATTGCTGCTTCCTTGTAGCTACTGTCTTCACTCCCCCAGGCTCCTCTTACCTTTGGATCTTGGTTCTCCTGGTCCAGGGCGCTGGGTTTGACTGTGGGGAGAGGTGGGCGTCTCTGAGAGCGAACGGGAATCTTGCTAGGAGTGGGAGATACACCCCGGAGGAGAGGATCCTTCGTGGCTTGGAGGGTGGTCATGACGACTACTCCTGAAAAGGAGAAAAAAGGATCAGGGATCAAAGGTCAGCCAGTTCGAAGCTTCGGTCATGACATTCCAGATACTCCTACCTCCGCCCAAATCCACGCGCCCAGAAGACCCGGCGCCTGCAAGGGCGCTTTTCGCTCATCTCCTGACACTCTGAGCCTACTCTTTCGTCCCAGGACCCCGAACTGCCTCTCTTCCCTACGAGCGCCGGCAGCCCTCATTCCCTCCAAGATCTCCGTGCCGCACCTCCCCCTGAACCCCTCAGGGTCTCCTCCACTTTCTTCGCTTTTTCCCCCGACTCTCTCGGCCTCGGCTCCAGGTACTTCCCCAGTTTGTAAAATACGCCAAGCTCCTGATTGGCTCGTCTGCGCTCCCGCGGAGGCGCGTGACGCAGGATTCAGCTATCCAATCTACAGGCTTCGGAGGCGGGGCCAAAAGAAGGACTAGTTACTGAGCCGCTTTCTGGCCAGGAAAAAAAATGACCCGACTCAACCAGCCAATCCGAAAGCCGAGCGCGGGGTGGAAGAGGAAAGAGGAGACAGTTCTGAGGTCCAGGAAGGCGTCTGCTGAGTCTGGGCAACAACGGGCGCTGGCGAACTCTCGCGAGGTCTCGGGACTGGTGCGGGAAGGTCTAGTCGGCATTGTGGAAGGGCTTGCGTCCTGAGTGAGGCAAGCTGACGGTGTTGGAGGCTGGCCCCAGCCCCTGACTCAGCTCTGATCAGAGTTAGGCCGTCAAGTTTTGGGGACCCTGTCCAGACACTTTGAGGGAAAAGTCTGCCTGGGTCGAGGAACTGCCTCCAAACGGGCGGAGAGGTCTGGAGAAAATTGAACTAACAATAACAAAAATGAAAGGTTACAGTGAAAAAGAAAAAAGTTTTCCTTTTTCTCTTGTCCTTTTCTGAGTTTTTTTTTTTTTTTTTTTTAACTTTAACTTCCGGATCTGTAGTCGGTAATCAAGGCTAACTTGATATGTAAGCTACATTCTGTATGTATCTCCTTTAAACTGCATGAGCTACATTGTGTACCTGTAGCTTCTGTTAGTTACATTCTAACTCAATGCTAATCACATCCTGTGTTTGGTGCTCACCTTTACAGCAGTCTTTGCATAGCACCCCTTGTAGTTCTCTCTCTCTCTCTCCTTTTTTCTTATACTACAGAAAGGAGGCCACAGTACAATTCATGAAAGACAATGGACCCAACTGCTGGGCTACCTTACACCGTGGAGAAGGAAATGGCAACCTACTCCAATATTCCTGCCTGGATAATTCTATGGACAGAGGAGGCTCCTGGGCTACAGTCCTTTGGGTCACTAAGAGTCGCATAGGACTTAGTGACTAAACAACAACAGCCTGACTCCAGTCTGTTACTGTTTTTGAAACAATGCAAGAGGAAAAAAAAAGACAAGATCCTTACACATTTGTTCCACATTGTTGTAGCCACGCGATCCGGGAAACAAACTCACTCAGAAGGACAATGCAGATAGTGGAGTGCCGTTTATTACACTGGCAGGCCCAAAGCAGAGTTTCCTCTTAGCCAGGGACCCCGACTAGCATTTGTGAAAATCTTTTATACCCCATGTGTATGTGTCTGAACCCATCACCCAAATTCCTTGAGACTTACATAAACCAAGGAAAATACAATCCCAATAACCCCATGATTCACGTGCTATGTGCTCATGTGCTCAAACAAACAATTAGCCAATAATCAATAAACCTGAGGTTACACTCTGATAGATACAGAAAAATTTACCACCTGTCTGGAGGAAGGGGTGATTGGTATATGGTTTCTCTTAGGCGATGAGTAACCTAGATATGATCTTCAAGGTTTCCCTGTCTGGAGTGGGTCTTATCCTTCTGTTGTTGTTTTCATAGGCACTAAACACAGAGTTCAGGGTCCATTGGAAAGGTGGCTGAGCATGATCAGCATGAATAGGCCTAAGATGGAGTCCAGGCCCTATGAATTCCTTCTTCAACAATGCTGACCCCTGACTGTGAGCCCTCATCTATATGATCCCCCAGATTCTTGGGGCGGGGGGAAGGGGGCCACAATTCTTAGGCATGTTCTCCCCTCCAGGCTGGCTGAGGTTTAAAGCCACCTTTCTATTTCCTCCAAATTCCCTCCATATTTTTTCTTTCCAGCTTCAGTGGACAGAGAAAGCCAAGATTCTGGGCAACATCAGAAAGTTCTTTTTTTCACTCAAGCTGTATGAATGGTGAGATATGGTCTTCATTTCATAGAAAAGAAAGAAGACTCAAATGAGGATCATTGGGGCAGTCATGAGGAGGCGTGCAGCTCGGCCCTGGCAGCACAAGTACTGGGGGCAAGGAGGTTAACAACCTCTGCCTGGGCCCTTCCATGATGTCAAAGGCAGAGGAGGCCAAGAAGCTGGCAGGCTGCGTGGTGGTGGAGAAGGAGGTGAGGAATAACCAAGTGCTGGGAACTGGTAGTGACTCTACAGTTGTCCACACAGTGCAACGAATAGCTAAAAGAGGGAAACGAGGGAATTCAAACCACGTTTGTATTCCCACTTCCTTCCAGGCCCATCAGCTTACCCTACAGTATGACTTATCTCTCAGTGAACCAGAGATCAGCCACACCATCGATGGTGCTGATGAAATAGATGCTGACCTCAACCTCACAAGGGCGGTGGAGGCCACCTCACCCAGAAGATTGTGGCCGGCAAAGCCATCCATTTCATTGTGATCGCTGATTTCAGGAAAGATTCAAAGAACCGCGGGGATCAGTGGCACAAGGAGATTCCCACCGAGGTCATCTGATGGCCTATGTCGCAGTGAGCTGAACCGGGACCCAGAAGTTTGGGGGTGCGATTTAACTTCCGCTGGCTGTCAACAAGACAGGTCGTGTGGTGAGGGATAATGGGAACTTTATCCTGGACTGGAAGTTTGACCGGGTCCACAAATGGAGTAAAGTGAACGCAGCTATCAAAATGATCCCAGGCGTGCTGGACATGGGCCTGTTCATCAATATAGTGGATCGAGCCTACTTCAGGATGCAGAACAGCTTGGTGAACAGGAGGGAGAAGCCGTTCTGAACCGGCCTTGCAGGAGCGCAGTGTGTTCCTCTCGTGGCCCCAGCCCCCCTCGGAGGCGGCCACGTCTCTCTGAACCTTTGCCTTAATGTGTCTGTGCCCGGTGGACAACTTGAGAGGGTGAGGGGTTGAGGGTTAAATTCAGTCTTCTGAAGCACTGTTATTAAATGTCTTTTTTAAAAGAGAGATATAATTATATATGTGCTAAGACTCTTCAGTCCTGTTGGACTCTGCAACCCCCATGGACTGTAGCCCCCCAGGCTCCTGTGTCCATGGGATTCTCCAGGCAAGAATACTGGAGTGGATTGCTATCTCCTTCTCCAGGGGATCTTCCCGAACCCAGGGATCAAACCGGTGTCTCTTATGTCTGCTGCATTGGCAAGTGCGTTCTTTACCACCTAGGAAGCCCTTTATACTTTTTTAGTATTAAAAATACTCAGTTTTTAAAATAAAGTAGAACTCGATTTCATGTTTTCTATGAAACATTTACACACACACACACAAAAGGAAGACTGTTTTTTAAAGTTTTAACTTGAACCTGATGGTTAAGCTTCTGAATATTGGGTTTGTTGAGAAATGTAAGTCAAACTTCTTTTGAAACTGGTGAAATGAAGGGCCCAGCCAGCAGCAGTTCCCTGATGCCTTACTGGAAACATGGGAGTTGGTAACTTTTCTACCACACTTTTATTTTTATGTTTTGTTGTGATTACGCACAATACACAGTTACTTGTTCTAAGATGTGAACTACAAAAGTCTGGCAAGCATAGGGGTGTGGTGTGTGGTGGTGACTCAGAATGTGTAAACTATCAGGGGGAAAATGTGGGGGTTCTTCTGCTGAGGTCAAGGGATTCATTCTGACCTCTTTTGTTGAAGATCATTGGACAGAAACACTTGCCAGTACTGCCAAAACACTGCTGTGAAACACCTTTAAATGATTGTCTTTTTGTTGTTGATATTTTTTCATTCCTTTATTGTTACTTTGCATGATTCGGAGTCAGAGGTTGTTACCTCTTCATATTGTTTGAAAGTTGAAATAAAACAGTACAGTGCCAAAAAAGAGAAAAGGCCAGTATCATTGGAACTCAACACAGCAAGCCTGGAGGACTGGGGAGAGGTGTGGCATCTGCTTGTTGGCAGACAGGGGGCTGAAAATGAGAGAACCTAGAACCCCCTGGTTAGGATGGGAGGAGTTACCCTCTAGTGGGGATTGGGCCGTGGTTTCAAATGTACAGGACACATAGATTCTCTCCCTGACTCCAGTGTTTCCTATCGCACAACCTGGGAGTTATTCTTGAATTCCTCTTTCCCTCCCCTTCCAATTTCTTCTTCACACCTTTTTGTTATCTTTGGAATTCATTTTCTTGCTTCTTCCTCGTTACCTTCAACCTAATCTCCCCTAGAGGATTGCAAAAGCCTCCCACCATCTGTTCTCTCTTGCTCTCCACAATAATCCGTTCACCCTATAGCAGCTAGAATAAGCTTTCCAAAATGCAAATCTGATCATATTGCCTCTGTGCCTTGACTTCTCCCCGCCCCAGCTCCCCATCTTATATCACTTTCCCCTTCTTCTCTGCTTTCCAACTCCATTGCCACTCCCAATCCTTGAAACTTGTCATGTTCCTTCTAGTCTCTCTGTCTGGAATACTTCCCAGCATGCCGATTCACACCTCCAAATTGATGTTCACTATTACTTTCTTATAGAGGCCTTCCTTGAACCCCTCTACTCACAACACTCCCTAATCTGAAAAATAAATAAATAAATAAAGTTTCCTTAGTTATGTGCACTCAAAAAACTGTGTTTCCTCAGAGCTTGTACCTCAGTTGGTAATTGTCTATTCACCAATGTGAACATAATATGTCATATTTATAAAACCTGAGCTCTCCTGCTAGACCTCCCTGAAGGTGGCAACCTTTTTATTTTTGGCTTACATTATGTTTTCAGTGCCTTGCATTGTTCCTGGCAGTAGAGGTGTTCAATATTTGTTGAATGAGTCAAGAGATGAATGAATAATTGATCAAATGAATACATGGAGAGACAGCAAAGATCTCCGAGAACAAGTAATATTTGAGCTTCCTTTTCACAAAAGGGAAGGCTCTTCTAGTCACTCAGAACAGTGCTTGCAATGGCTAGGAACACCTCTCTGAAGTGTTCGGAGAAGCGTAAGTCCTCAGGGGTAGATGGAACATAGGATAGTGGGTAATAAAACTAGAAAGATGGTCTGACTGGAGGGAAGGTGGGGGTCACCGCATGCCACTAACAGGTACAGCAAATGTACCACATCCCAACTACTAGATCAGCAGGGATGGCTATTAAAAATATTGTGCGCCTACTATTTGTAAGGCCTTTTGCCAGATGCTCAGTACCCAGAGAGGAGTAAGGCTGCAGTCCGAAGGGTGGAGAAACACCAAGCTGGAGGCTGGCTGCTCAGGGGCTTTCTATGATTATAAGGCAGTCGGCACAGCCCCCATCCAAGTTCACATGCCTGGAAACTTGAGTTTGTCAGGCTACCCAGAGTCAGTCTTGGGGTCACACTAATCACATTTATGAGGAATTCAGTGATTTACGAACAACGTACCTTCTGGTACCAAAATACTTATGTTTGCTCCTCAGGGCACTACCTTCACAGAATCAACATACAAGGGAGATTGATTTTATAGCATAAAAGCCTTTAAAAGAGCTGATAATCAGAGTATCTGCCACACTTATAATAGCATCTAACCTATTTTCTATAGAGCAGTCCGTGACCTGCTTTTGTTTGTCTTTGCTGGACCTCGAATATGGGGAGTTGCAAGCCACTTCTCTTGCTTTATTCTATCACCTCCCTTTTTACTCCATGTTTTCTCCCATAGACGGCACTATAATGTGACTGATATGTTTTTAATTATGCATGTGAATAAAATGGGGCTTCCCAGGTGGCGCTAGTGGTAAAGAACCCTCCTGCCAGCGCAGGAGACGTAAGAGACACAGTCGATCTCTGGATTGGGAAGATCTCCTGGAGGAGGGCATGGCAACCCACTGCAGTACTCTTGTCTGGAAAATCCCCATGGACAGATGAGCCTGGCAGGCTACAGTCCATAGGGCTGCAAAGAGTTGGACACGACTGAAGCGACTTAGCACATGCATTTATAAAATATGTAGGGTTGTATATTTGTTTCCTATTGCTACTGTAACAAATTACCACAAATTTAGTGACTCAAAATAATGCAAATTTATTCCCTGGGGGTCAGAAGTCTAATATCAAGGTTTGGCCTGGATTCATTCCTTCTGGGGGCTTCAGAGGACACTCTGTTTGCTTGCCCTTTTCAGCTACTAGAGGTTGCCAGCATTCCTTAGCTTGTTGCCCCTTCTTCCATCATTCTAACTTCTTGCTTCTGTTGTCACATTTACTTCACACTGTGATCTCCTGCCTCCCTCTCATGAAGACTTTGTGATTATATTGGTCTGACCCATGTAATCTAGGATAATCTCCCCATATAAAGATCCTTAACTACATGTGCAAAGTCCCTTTTGCCATATAAGATGTTAATAACTTAGAGATTCAGAGGATTAAGATGTGGACATCTTTGGGGATTCATTGCTCAATGTACTACAGGTTATTGAGTGTATGTGTTTTTAATTTGCACAAACAACATTGCCATATGTGTGTGTGTGTGTGTGTGTATTTGGAAAAGGAAATGGTAACCCACTTCAATATTTCTTGCCTGGAAAATTCCATGGACAGAGGAGCCGGGAATGCTACAGTCCATGGAGTTGAAAAGAGTAGAACATGACTGAGCATGTGCAAACTATGTTTCTTTTTTTTTTCTTTTTTTCCTGCCATGCTGTGCAGCATGCAGAACTTCCCCTGACCAGGGATCAGATCTGTGCCCCTTGCAGTGAAAGCACAGTCTTTAAAATTTTTTTAAATTTATTTATGGCTGCACTGGGTCTTCGCTGCTGTGTGGGCTTTCCTCTAGCTGTGCCGAGCGGGGGCTACTCTCTAGTTGTGGTGTGCAGGCTTGTCATTGCGATGGCTTCTCTTGTTGCAGAGCATGGACTCTAGGGCGAGTGGGCTTCAATAGCTGTGGCACGAGGGCTCCGTAGTTGTGGTTCCGGGCTCCAGAGCAGTCGCTCAATAGTTGTGGTGCAGGAGATTAGTTACTCTGTGGCACTTGGGATCTTTCTGGATCAAGGATTGAACTTGCGCCTTCTGAATTGGCAGCTGGATTTTTTTTTTTCCCACTGAGTTATCAGGGAAGCCTGAAAGCATAGTCTTAACCACTGGACCACCAGGGAATCCCATATGATTTGATTTTTACTTTTTTTTTTTTGTTTGTCAACTCTGTTTCTAGGATCAATCCTTAGTGCTGTAAATAATCTAATTCATTGCTTTTGATAACTGCATAGGATTCCATGGTAAGCATCCATTATGCTTTGCTTATTTATTCCCTATTTCTACTAATAGTGCTAGAGAATCATCATATGTTGCCCCGTGCAAACCTGTTCATGAATTTTTCTGGGACATATACACAGGAATGGAATTTCTGAATCATGAAATTTATGAAAACTTAATTTCACTAAGTACTTCCAGATCATTTATTCCAAAAGTCTGAAGCTCTTTACACTCTTGATGTATGAGTGTGTTACACATCGAAAGCTGATAGATGCTTTTTTTTTTTTTCTGATAGATGCTTTTAATGTTACTTGAAAGTTATTACCTCTGTCCTTTCCAACATTTGATGTTGTACAATGTCTAATGTTTACAATTAAATGGGTGTTAAGTGAACAATTGGTTATTTTAAATTGTATTTCTCTAATTACTAGTAAGTTTGAATGTTACTTCATGTTCTTATTAGCCCATAGAGATCTCCTTCTGTGAAATGCCTCCTTGTATCCTCTGTGCATTTTTTCCTATTAGTTTTCCTGTCTTTATTCCTGGTGATTTATAAGATGCCACTGTGTATTCTGCATATTAATCCCATGTCCACTTTAGACATTGCAAATATTTCCTTTAGGTCTGTAGTGAAATATAATTGATTTTCTATCTTGTAACCTTAATGAACTTCTTGGTTTTCCTAGTTTGTCAATTGATTCTGTTGGGTTTTCTATAGACATAATTATGTCTTCTGCAAATCAAAACAGTTTTATAAATTCCCTTTCGGTCTTACTCTTTGTTGAGCTTTTTTGTTTTGTTTTATTTGACTTTGCTGGTTTATTTCTTACATCACTGTAGTGAACTTCCAACATTATATTAAACAGTAACAGTGCCTTGACCTTGACTTGTGAGAATCCAGCTAAAGTTTCTCCAAAGGATGGCCTTTTTTTGTGAGACAATCTGAAACTTAAGAAAAATTGCATGAGTGGTACACACAAAATTTTTTCTCAGCCATTTCAGAGTAAGTTGCCAATATGTTGCCTTATCTCCCCCCAGTACTTTAGGGCATATTTCCTGCTAACAAAGACATTCTCCTGCATGACTACAGTGCAGCCATCAAAATCAGGGAAAGAGCACCTATACATTCCTGTCATCTAACCTTCAGACCCCATTCAAGTTCTGCCAGTTTTCTAAGTGATGTCCTTTATAGTAAAAGAATTTGGTCCACAGTCATGAGTTGCATTTAGTTGTCGTGTCTCTTTAGTCTCCTTCAATCTGGAACAGTTCCTCATTAAAAAAAAAAAAGTTTATTTATTTATTTGGCTGCATCAGGTCTTAGTTGCAGCATGCAGAATCTTTAGTTGTGGCATGCAAGCTCTTAGTTGCAGCATGTGGGATCTCGTTCAGGGATCAAAGCCCAGTCCCCTGCACTGAGTGTTCAGAGTCTTAGCCACTGCACCACCAGGGAAGTTCCCAGTTCTTCATTCTCTACTTTCATTACCTGACACTTTTGAGAATGACACGCCAGCTATTTGCAGAATGTCTTTAAATTTGGGTTTGTCCTGATGTTTCCTCATAGTTAGACTCAGGGTATGCATCTCTGACAGGACTGTCACAGAAATGATGCTGTTTTCCTTCAGCTTCATTCTATCAGGTGGTGCCTGTGTCCATTTTTCCTGGAACTCTGATTATTTGATTGAAGTGGTATCTGCCAGGTTTCTTCACTATAGATCACTCTTAATCTTTTGTAATTAATATTTAGGGTGAAGTATTTTAACATTGAAATTGAGCCACCTTCCCAGGTGGCTCAGTGGTAGAGAATTTGTCTGCCAATGCAGGAGACTTAGGTTTGATCCCTGGGCTTGGGAAGATCCCCTAGAGAAGGGACTGGCAACCCTCTCTAGTATTCTTGCCTGGGAAATCCCATGGACAGAAGAACCTGGCTGGCTACAGTCCATGGGGTCAAAAAAAGAGTCAGACACGACTTAGCGACTCAACAACAACTTTAATACTATGTAAATATTCCATTCCTCATAAAAACTTTCACTTTATTTACTAACTATATCACCATGTATTCATAAATTCCTATTATATTCAGTGGACTGTTATTCCATTACTAATATTACTTATCCTGTTCCCCAAGTCATTTCTAATTTGGTCAGCGGGAGCCCTTTCAAGTTTTCCACTGTATCCTTTCAGCATGTTTGTATTCTTTAGCATTCAGCATTTTTTAGCTTTTTTTTTTTTTCCTTTCTGGCACAGAAACATGTTTCAGGCTCAATTTATACTTTCCCTGCATCAGCTCTGGAATCAGCCATTTCTCCAAGGAGCCCTGGTTCCTTTTAGAGGAGAATGTTATTTAGAAACCAAGAGCTGGACACTAGCTGTGCTCATAGCTATTAGGGTATTTCTAACCCCCAGACCCTCTCAGTAGACAGAGCTGAGGCATATATTCTATACAGACACACACACACACGTGCACAAATTCAGTACATTTACATCTGTATTTCTATATCTAAATGTATTGAAAACCATGAGTTCAAGACTGGTATTTTGTTTTAATAAACCATGTCATTCACCTGCTCGAAAATACTTCAAAGGCTTTTACTGTCCTTACCAGATGTCTTAGGAACTTGCCAAAATAAGGTAGGCTCTCTTCTCTTTGCCAGAGTCCAGTTAATGAATTGAGATTTTAAATTTCACAATAAAAAGAGATCAGCCAAAAAGGGATTTTTCTATAGTTGCTTTATTTGAAGATTCATATACCCAAGGGCTCCCCTGATGGCTCAGTGGTAAAGAATCCACCTGCCAATGCAGGAGACTCGGGTTCAATTCCTAATCTGGGAAGATCCCATATTCAGCAGGGCCACTAAGCCAGTGTGCCAACCATTGAGCCCATGCCCTAGAGACCGGGAGCCACAACTGCCAAGTCTGTGTGCCGCGACTGTGGAAGCTCACACGCCCTAGAGCCCATGCTCTGCTACAAGAGAAGCTGCTGAAATGAAAAGACCACGTACCACAGCCAGAGAGTGGCCCCCGCTCGCCTCAACTGGACAGGAAGCCAGCACAGTCCCGAAGACCCAGCACAGCCAAAACTAACTAAATTTATTTTTTTAAGTAATATACCCAACAGACATAACCTACTGTGGTTTCTTAGCCCTCTGCTGGAGAGGTTTATTCTTTCATTTCAAATATTTGAGACTCCTTTTTGTCTTAAAAGGAGTAGCAAAGGTTCACTTACAGTCAAGCTCTATGGGCCTGACCTGGTAACTCATTCCTAGAACAAAAGTGCTAGTATTCCTCTTTTAAAATCCTGACTAGCACAGAATTGACTGACAATGATGATGATCATTTGCAACTTTTCTTTCCTCATTTTAGATATTAAGAAGCAAGCATTTTCTAAATCAAAGCTATAATGAGGTGCTACCTCACACCAGTCAGAATGGTCATCATTAAAAAGGCTACAAATAACAGGACTTCCCTGGTAGTACAGTGGCTAAGAATCCACCTTGCAATTCCAGGGACACTGGTTCAGTCCTTGGTCTGAGAAGATTCCACATGCCGCTGGCAACTAAGCCGCGAGCCCGTGAGCTGCAGCCCCTGAAGCCCCGGGGCCGAGAGGCCAGGCTCCGCATCCAGAGAGACCACCACAATGAGAGGCCCACACCACAGCCAGAGAGGAGCCCCGCTCGCTGCAGCTAGAGAAAACCTGTGCACAGGCAAAGAAGGCCCAGTGCAACCAAAAATAGGCACATACATATTTTCCTAAAGTCTATAAATGACAAATGTTGGAGAGGGTGTGGAGAAAAAGGAATCCTTGTACACTGTTGGTGACAATGTAAGTTGGTACAGTCACTATGGAAAACAGTATGGAGATTCCTTAAAAAAAAATAAAAAGAGTTACCATAGGATCTAGCTATCCCACCCCTGGACATATATCTGGAGAAAACTCTAATTTGTAAAGACATATGCACCCCAGTGTTCATAGCAGCACTATTTACAAGTTAAGACATAGAGACAGCCTACATGTCTTTCAACAGATGAATGGATAAAAAGATGTGGTACATATATACAATGGATACTACTTAGCCATTGAAAAGAATTAAATAATGCCACTTATATCACCCTGCTTATTTAACTTATATGCAGAGTACATCATGAGAAACCCTGGGCTGGAAGAAACACAAGCTGGAATCAAGATTGCTGGGAGAAATATCAATAACCTCAGATATGCAGATGACTCCACCCTTATGGCAGAAAGTGAAGAGGAACTAAAAAGCCTCTTGATAAAAGTGGAAGAGGGGAGGGAAAAAGTTGGCTTAAAGCTCAACATTCAGAAAACTAAGATCATGGCATCCGGTCCCATCACTTCATGGGAAATAGATGGGGAAACAGTGGAAACAGTGTCAGACTTTATTTCTGGGGGCTCCAAAATCACTGCAGATGGTGACTACAGCCATGAAATTAAAAGAAGCTTACTCCTTGGAAGAAAAGTTATGACCAACCTAAATAGTATATTCAAAAGCAGAGACATTTCTTTGCCAACTAAGGTCCGTCTAGTCAAGGCTATGGTTTTTCCTGTGGTCATGTATGGATGTGAGAGTTGGACTGTGAAGAAGGCTGAGCACTGAAGAATTGATGCTTTTGAACTGTGGTGTTGGAGAAGACTCTTGAGAGTCCCTTGGACTGCAAGGAGATCCAACCTGTCCATTCTGAAGGAGATCAGCCCTAGGATTTCTTTGGAAGGAATGATGCTAAAGCTGAAATTCCAGTACTTTGGCCACCTCATGCGAAGAGTTGACTCATTGGAAAAGACTTTGATGCTGGGAGGGATTTGGGGCAGGAGGAGAAGGGGACGACCGAGGATGAGATGGCTGGATGGCATCACAGACTCGATGGACGTGAGTCTGAGTGAACTCCAGGAGATGGTGATGGACAGGGAGGCCTGGCGTGCTGCGATTCATGAGGTCGCAAAGAGTCGGACACGACTGAGCGACTGAACTGAACTGAACTGAACTGATGACAACAAGGGTGCAACTAAAGATTATCATACTAAGTGAAATAAGTCAGAGAAAGAAAAATACTATATCACTTACATGTGAAATCAAAATATGATACAAATGAATTATTTACAAAACAGAAACAGACTCACAGACATAGAAAACAAACTTCTGGTTGCCAAAAGGGAAAGGAGGTGGGGGAGGGATAAATTAGGAGTGTGAGATTAACATATACACACTGCTATGTAGATAACTATCAAGGTCTTACTGTATAGCACAGGGAGCTATATTCAATATCCTGTAATAAACCACAATGGAAAAGAAAGAAAAAAAAACAAGCATTTTCTATTCTCTAACATAAACTTTTAAACGTAGTAAATATATGAGTCTAGGCAAAGAGATAAAAGAATTTTGCTGTATGTTGTAAAATGTATAAATTATCTCTTGGGCTAGACAGACCTTAATCCAGTAACAATAGTGATATTTTATTAGCCCATTTCTCCTTCAGAAAAAGAAAGATTGTAATAGGGTTTATTATAAAGATAAGCTCCATGTAACAGTGGCTTAAATGAGAGAGAAATTTATCTTTCACTTAAATAATCCTATAATATGCTATAGTTGTGCAGGTTGTGTTGTGCGGAAAGGGAGTGCTAAGGAATGAATTGCATCCCCCCAAATTCATATGTTGAAGACCTAACCCCCATGTGATGGTTACCTGGAGATGGAGCCTATGGGAGATTAGTTAGGTTTATGTGGGGTCATAAGGGTGGATTTCGCATGACGAGATTAGTGCCCTTGTAAGATAAGACATCAGAGAACTTGCTCTTCCTTTGCCCCACCCAGATGAAGGCACAGTGAGAAGACAGCTGTCTACCAGCCAGAAACAGAGCCCTCACTAGAAGCTGACCATGCTGGCGCTTTAATCTTGGACTTGTCCCCTCTGGAACTGTGAGGATATTCATTTCTGTTGTTTTAAGCCACCCAGTCATAATATTTTGAATGGATTTGGCATCTTTGTCAAAAATTAACTGACCATAGAGATGTGGGTTTATTTCTGGACTCTCGGTTCTATTGCATTGGCGTGTATGCCTACCCTATGACAACATCATACTATTTTGATTACTTTAGCTGTAATAAGTTTTGAAGTCTAGAAGTGTGAGTCCTCCAACCTTGTTCTTTTTCTCAAGATTGTTTTGTCTATTCAGGCCTTTTGCCATTACATGCAAATTGGAGGATCAGCTTTTCCATTTCTGAAAAAAATCCTCTTTTTTACTTTTAAAGTCAAATTTATTTTCTGTCTTTCACAGAGTTGGCTTTCTTGAAATATTTAGTGATTCTTAATTATGTGCTCACTTTTGTAACTGTTATTACTGGTTAGACTCTCTTCCTTTTCTCTCTTTCTCTCTCTTTGCCATACCATGCAGTTTGCTGGATCTTAATTTCCTAACCACGAATGATCGAACCCATGCCAATGCAGTGAAAGCTCGGAATCCTAACCACTGCACCACCAGGGAACTGCCAGTCTTGCTTTTCTTTTAAAGAGCCCACATAGGGTGAGGAGGGTGTCACTTCACAGGCTAGTTTCACTGTTGGGCTATTTTCAGTGAAAAGAGGGGAGGAGTAGGGCATGCCTTCCATCGCTGCTGCAGGGATCAAGGCAATGGGTTGTTGCTCCTTTGATACTTCAATGTAATCATCTTGTTTATTTCTCCTGGTCTGCTTCTTCTAACATTTGGGGATGGAACATCCTTTGTGCTACTCCTCATCTCCACAGAAAAGCTCTTCTGTCGAGAGTTCTACACTGTAGTTTACCTTTCCAGCTACCCATTGCCTGTGGCAGAAAGCTTCTGAGATAGGCCACAGTAATCCCTGCTACCTGGTGGATGTGCCCCTCTGTCGTCCCCTCCCCTTGAGGGCGACTTGGAAGTAGAATATGACAGAGTGATGTGATGTTACCTCCAAGGCTGAGGGATAAAAAGACTGTTGTTCTGTCTTGGGTGCTCTCTCTTTGAAAAACTCACCCTTGGGAGGAAACCAGCTGCCGGCCCAGGAAGCCGCCTGATGAATTATGAACTTCCCTAGCAAGCCCCTGTAATTGTATAATCTAATTCTTTGCAGTAAGTCTCTCAATATATACCTCCTGCTGGTTATGCCTCTCTGGATGCACCCTGACTGATGCAGATTTTGGTACCTCAGAATGGATGCTGTAGCCAATACCTAAATGTAAATACCTAAAATTCTGTGAAACCAAATTTGAAATTTGGTGATGTAGAAAGTCTGGAATAACTTTGAGGAGCATAATAGAAACTCTGCGATAGGCTTCAATACCAGGGTTGAAACTGTTAGATAAATAAACTATTTATTAAAACTAGGGGGAAAAGCCCTAGCTTGCTTTGAACAGACTGTTAGTAGAAATATGAATATCAACTCTCCTATTGAGGGCTCAGAAAGAAGCAAGGAGCATTGTAGAAAATATTTGCATTACTTTAGAAAATACATAAATCATCACAAAGCGACTGTTGGTGGAAATATGAACATTAAAGGTGCTGTTGGCATTGAGGACTCAGAAGCAAATGAGAAACATGCTATTGGAAAACAGAAGAGAGGAACTGTTTTTTATTTGGCAGAGAACGCTTAGCAGAATTGTGTCTTACATTTATGTGAAAGGCAGAATTTGTAACAATGAACATGGGTATTTAGCTTTCTTGCTAAGTGTTGAAGGTGGCACCTGGTTTCTTGCTGCTTACAGTAAAATCTGAAAGGGAAGAGATAAATTGAAGGAAGAAATGTTAAGCAAGAAAAGAATCAGAATGTGGTATTTGGGAAATTCTTGGCCTACCCATATTGCAAAAGATGATAAAATTAGGTCATTTACTGTCTGGAAAGTGTTCCCTGAGGAGAAATATAAGAATATAACTCAACAATCTTCTGTCAGTGCCTGAAAGTGAAAGTGAAGGTCACTCAGTGGTGTCCGACTCTGCGACCCTATGGACTACACAGTCCATGGGATTCTCCAGGCCAGAATACTGGAGTGGGTAGCTGTTTCCTTCTCCAGGGGATCTTCCCAACCCAGGGATCGAACCCAGGCCTCCCACATTGCAGCAGATTCTTTACCAGCTGGGCCAACCGGGAAGCCCAAGAGCTAGGGTAGCCTAGCCCTTCTCCAGAGGATTTTCCCAACCCAGGAATCAAACCAGGGTCTCCTGCATTGCAGATGGATTCTTTACCAACTAGGAAGCATCAAAAGTCAAGGTATTCAGTCACACAAAGGATCATTTGGAGAGATTAGCCATGTGACTCATGGACCTCCTTAGCCATTTGAGCAAAAACCAAGCATAGAAATGGGATTATCCAAAAAGATTAGTGCAAGTTCTTTTTGTCTAATAGGGTAAATCCCAGAGACATACACAGGAAACCCACACAGTTCTTAAGGATGTCACACAAGCAGAGACACTGCCAGCTTGTAGTGAAAGGGACAGATAGAGGGCAAAATGGAAGAAAGCTGTCAGTTCAGTTCAGTTCAGTCGCTCAGTCGTGTCCGACTCTTTGCGACCCCATGAATTGCAGCACGCCAGGCCTCCCTGTCATTCAACAACTCCCAGAGTTCACTCAAATTCATGTCCATCGAGTCAGTGATGCCATCCAGCCATCTCATCCTCTGTCGTCCCCTTCTCCTCCTGCCCCCAATCCCTCCCAGCATCAAAGTCTTGTCCAATGAGTCAACTCTTCGCATGAGGTGGCCAAAGTACTGGAGCTTCAGCCTTAGCATCATTCCTTCCAAAGAAATCCCAGGGCTGATCTCCTTCAGAATGGACTGGTTGGATCTCCTTGCAGTCCAAGGGACTCTCAAGAGTCTTCTCCAACACCACAGTTCAAAAGCATCAATTCTTCAGTGTTCAGCCTTCTTCACAGTCCAACTCTCACATCCATACATGACCACTGGAAAAACCAAATAGCCTTGACTAGACGGACCTTAGTCGGGAAAGTAATGTCTCTGCTTTTGAATATGCTATCTATGTTGGTCATAACTTTTCTTCCAAGGAGTAAGCGTCTTTTAATTTCATGGCTGCAGTCACCATCTGCAGTGATTTTGGAGCCCAAAAAAATAGTCTGACACTGTTTCCACTGTTTCCCCATCTATTTCCCATGAAGTGATGGGACCGGATGCCATGATCTTCGTTTTCTGAATGTTGAGCTTTAAGCCAACTTTTTCGCTCTCCTCTTCCACTTTCATCAGGAGGCTTTTTAGTTCCTCTTCACTTTCTGCCATAAGGGTGGAGTCATCTGCATATCTGAGGTTATTGATATTCTCCCGGCAATCTTGATTCCAGCTTGTGTTTCTTCCAGTCCAGCGTTTCTCATGATGTACTCTGCATATAAGTTAAATAAGCAGGGTGACAATATACAGCCTTGACGTACTCCTTTTCCTATTTGGAACCAGTCTGTTGTTCCATGTCCAGTTCTAACTGTTGCTTTCTGACTTGCATACAGGTTTCTCAAGAGGCAGGTCAGGTGGTCTGGTATTCCCATCTCTTTCAGAATTTTCCACAGTTTATTGTGATCCACACAGTCAAAGGCTTTGGCATAGTCAATAAAGCAGAAATAGATGTTTTTTTGGAACTCTCTTGCTTTTTCCATGATCCAGAGGATGTTGGCAATTTGATCTCTGGTTCCTCTGCCTTTTCTAAAACCAGCTTGAACATCTGGAAGTTCACAGTTCACGTATTGCTGAAGCCTGGCTTGGAGAATTTTGAGCATTACTTTACTAGTGTGTGAGATGAGTGCAATTGTGCGGTAGTTTGAGCACTTTTTGGCATTGCCTTTCTTTGGGATTGGAATGAAAATTGACCTTTTCCAGTCCTGTGGCCACTGCTGAGTTTTCCAAATTTGCTGGCATGTTGAGTGCAGCACTTTCACAGCATCATCTTTCAGGATTTGAAATAGCTCCACTGGAATTCCATCACCTCCACTAGCTTTGTTCATAGTGATGCTTTCTAAGGCCCACTTGACTTCACATTCCAGGATGTCTGGCTCTAGGTGAGTGATCACACCATCGTGATTATCTGGGTTGTGAAGATCTTTTTGTACAGTTCTTCTGTGTATTCTTGCCACCTCTTCTTAGTATCTTCTCTTCTGTTAGGTCCATAGCATTTCTGTCCTTTATTGAGCCCATCTTTGCATGAAATGTTCCCGTGGTACCTCTAAT
>NW_024080625.1:268801-305388 GCF_014754425.2 Oryx dammah
AGCATCGGACCTTGCTTCTATCACCAGTCACATCCACACCTGGGTATTGTTTTTGCTTTGGCTCCATCCCTTCATTCTTTCTGGAATTATTTCTCTACTGATCTCCAGTAGCATATTGGGCACCTACTGACCTGGGGAGTTCCACTTTCAGTATCCTATCATTTTGCCTTTTCATACTGTTCATGGGGTTCTCAGGGCAAGAATACTGAAGTGGCTTGCCATTCTCTTCTCCAGTGGACCACATTCTGTCAGACCTCTCCACCATGACCCGCCCCTCTTGGGTTGCCCCGAAGGCATGGCTTAGTTTCACTGAGTTAGACAAGGCTGTGGTCCTAGTGTGATTAGATTGACTAGTTTTCTGTGAGTATGGTTTCAGTGTGTCTGCCCTCTGATGCCCTCTTGCAACACCTACCATCTTACTTGGGTTTCTCTTATCTTGGGTGTGGGGTATCTCTTCACGGCTGCCCCAGCAAAGCACAGCTGCTGTTTCTTACCTTGGACGAGGGGTATCTCCTTGCCGCCGTTCCTGACCTTCAACGTGGGATAGCTCCTCTAGGCCCTCCTGTGCCTGCGCAGCCACCGCTCCTGGGTTGCTCCTCCCGGCCGCCGGCTGTGGCCTCGGGTGTGGGTGGCTCCTCCCAGCTGCCGCCCCTGGCCTCGGGCTCGGGGTGGCTCCTCAGGGTCACGGCCCCTGACCTCGGACGCGGGGTGGCTCCTCAGGGTCACGGCCCCTGACCTCGGACGCGGGGTAGCTCCTCTCGGCCGCACTTGGTGCGCCGGCTCGCCACAGCCGCCTGCGCTTAGTGTGGTTTGTTACAGTAGTAATAAGAATTAACCCAGTATGAATCAGTGGGCAACACATGCTCAAGCTGTCCCCTTGAAACAGAAAACAAAAACAAATGTTTGACATGTACACTGTTGAAGGATCACTAGAACTGTGATCCCTGGTTTATAATTTATAACGGGTCCCTCCTAAGGCGAGCAGTTTCAGGAGGCCATACTCAGAACCACGTCACCTCATTCTCCTGCCTACGCTGTGGCCAAGTTCACTCAGTTCTGCGCAAATCTTCTCATTTAATCTTCATGACAAGCCTAGGAAATGATTGTTGTCTCCATTTTACAGACGAGGAAATGGAGGCAAACATATCTTTTCCAAGGTGAACTGGTAAGAAGACACAAGATTTAAATGCAGATTCTTAGCCACTGTACCATCTGGTGAGTAAAAATTGCTCTGTTCACACTCTTTCATTGGCTTAAAAAATATTTGTTTATCCAGTGGTTAAGACTTTGCCTTCCAGTGTAATGGGTTCAGGTTCAATACCGGGTCAGGGAGCTAAGATTCCACATGTCTCTCGGCCAAAAAAACATAAAACAGAAACAAAATTTTAACAAATTCAACAAAGACTTCTAAAATGTGTATGTGTTCACTTGCTCAGTCTGTCCAGCTCTTTGCAACCCCATGGACTGTAGCCCACTAGGCTCCTTTGTCTATCGGATTTTCCAAACAAGAATACTGGAGTGGGTTTCCATTTCCTCCACCGGGGGATCTTTCCCCACCCAGGGATCAAACCATCCTCTCCTGTGTTGGCAGGCAGATTCTTTTACCACTGAGCCGTCTGGGAAGCTCAAAGACTTTTAAAAATAAGTCCACACCAAAAGATTTTTTAACAAAATAAATCTGCTTAAGCTCTGAGATTCTATGACAAGTATAATTGTCAAAGATTTAGGAACAAACACAACTGACCTTTGTTATGCATTGAACAACGTTTGTTACCCGTGGGAGCGGAAGTGCACAGGACGCGGGAAGCCCGTCGGCTTTTGGATATCTCTCAGTGTGTCTTGTAGAGGGCAAGGAGAGCGTCAATGAACCTGTCAAGGCTGGTAAAGTGAACATCTTCTGTGATAGGAGGTAAGAGCAGAACCAGAGAAAGCTCCGGAAGTCAGTGCACGGCTGCTCTCAGGCCATGGCAGCTGTAGGACAATTGAAGCCCCAAGTAAGAAGAGACTATGAGTCTGCAAGAGGCAGGGAGAGGGTGCGGCCATGTGCTCCTTGTGACAATAGCAACAGAGGCAGTAGGACCGCGGGGCAGGGAGCCTTGTGCTCCTGCCGCCAAGGTGGCTTCCTGTCACTTGCCACGCTCAGTGAGGCCCGACGGGGCTGCAGAGCGCATGTCTCACACGTGTTGCTCGGGGCCTGGGAAGTGACTCCCACTCCACCCCAGGCAGCTGCAATTCTTGGCCTCCTTATTCCCATGTGTAACATCACAATGAGCTCCCTTTACCTGAGATATTGGGTTAGTCTCTATTCTTCCCAAATCAGATAACTGAACCCCCAGGAGGTGGCCCCTGAGGAATCATTCCTCCACCACCGCGGGCACCCACCTGGGGTCCAGGACACCTGCCACAACCAGTGCCCTCTAGGAACGGCTAAGTCACTGTGGCCACATCCTCACTTTTGAGGTGACCTTCTTACAAGCTGACATGAAAACCACCTCCCTTCTTCCAACAAGGAGGGCACAATAAAATCAATGCGGTATGATCTTTCTTAATTACAATCAAATCCCGGCCCTGTCTTCTTGAGGTTAACATCAGATCCCTTGATTAGAATTGGATTTTGAGTTTTCCTCAAATTCTTCAGTCATAGCCAAGTCTGAGGTTGTACCATTTCAATAGGTGGCTGGGTCCACTTGTGACAAATTGATTCTTTCTAATTCTCCCCAGCACTGAAACACAGTCAAATCTTGTCTTTTTCAGTTGTTCACCCAAAATCCAAGATAAAAAATGTATTTTGCATGAAAATCTAGAACATACATATATAAATACATTGAAAATAAAATGTTCACAATACCCTAAAGTTTTCTATTCTCTTTATTTTATTAAAATATTTGACTTGACCCCAAAATATTTATTATACTATTTCATGACCTGCAGTTTGAGAGTTATTGGTGTATTTTCTCCTTTCTTCAAACTTTTGGTTCTCAAACACAGATCTTTCCTGGCTCCAGGTGTTTCTTGTCTTTTAACAAACACCTCGGGAGAGAGTGGCCTGCTCTTCACTCCCTCAGCTCTCACTCACTCTTCAGTTGACAATTTTGTCTCTGATGGTACCCTGACCTGAAGCTGCCCTCAGGAGGTCTAATATCTTCCTTGACGATAAGCCTGAATTTCCCAGCTCTTAGCTAACTTGTGTCCCCAGCATCCTCCCATGTGACTAGCCATTCCCTCCTGAAAGTTCTCTCTTGCTGTGGCTTCCTAAGTAAGGCCTTCTACCATTTCTGCCAGTTAGTAAGGCCTTCTACCATTTCTTCCTCTGCTCCTCTATGCATCTCCCCATGGCCCTTCTCTTTTCTCACTTAATACACCATTCTTTTCTTTAAGATTTTATTTTCAGCTGTGCTGGGTCTTTGTTGCTTCGCACAGGCTTTCTCTCATCACAGCAAGTGGGGGCCGCGCTTCCTTACAGTGCACCAGTTTCTCCCTGAGGTGGCTTCTCTTGTTGCTGAGCACAGGTTCTAGGGCACGTTGCCCCAGAGCACGTGGGATTTTCCTGGACCAGGGATCGAACCCAGGTCCCCTGCATAGGCAGGAGGATTCTTAACCACTGGACCACCAAGGAAGTCCCAATACACTGTTCTTGAGTGGTTTCATTTTTCTCTCATATGGAACACCTGAGAGGCCCTTCTCCTCAGCACAAACCCTTCCTTCTATCCAGTACAAAGCCAGCCACAGATTTTGATGTGAAAGTTTCCAAATTGGAATTTTTGCTCACTTGAAAATCTAAACATTTGAAATTCCAAAGTTTTTGTCTGCTTTTCTGCAGTGATATTTCTCCTCTGATGTTATAAACACCACTGAATGAAGAGGAGAGAAGGCAAGGGGTATAAGGAATGTGTGTGAAGGGTGACAGTGGTGGGAACCTTGCAATCTTTGCAGTAGATATTGTGGTTAATCCTCAGCATCCATTCCGTATTAGATGATTAGCCCAAGTCAGTAAGTGGCTTCCCCTGGTGAATGTTACTGCTCTAGGAACAGACATACCTGTGATCCTTGCCAGACAGCCTGAAGGAAAGGACTTAAATCTCATACCTGGGAGGAAGGTTTTCGTTTTCCTTCACTGGATAGGAAAACAGAAGCATCACCCAGTAGCTGCTGGCACCCTGCTTTGGACCATGAAGAGAACCATCCCAAGGATGAAACTGCCCTCCAAGGAGGAAGGCTGAGCAGAACCATGGACAGAGCCTGGGTCCTTGACTTTAGAGTAAGTCCCCTACATACATACCAAGGAGTCCCATTCAGAGAGTGCATTCCTAAGTCTGATTTGTTTGTAAGTCCAACAAAGTTAGCCTAGACACCCAACTAAAACAATCAGCTGTAGTATACTGTAGTATAACAGGTTTCTAATATTTTCACACAAATAATACATGAAAAACACAAAAAATAAGAAAAACATTAAATCTTACAGTACTGTACAGTACCTGAAAAAGTACAGAGTACAGTACAACAGCTGGCCCGTTCACATCTTTGAAAGTTCATACGTAGAGGACTTAACTGAGTAAGCTACTGAACCAACCTCAGAGCCCACCTACCTCTGGCTTCTGGTTACACGAGATACATGTTTAATTTCTTTCTCTTAAAAAATGAGGTTATTGTCACTTGTAGCCAAGAGCATCTGATAGATTCAGTATCTCAAAATATTCCATCACACTTGAACTCCAAACCTGTGGACTCAACTGCCTGCCAGCCCTTCCCCTTGGCTGTTTCATAGCATCTCACCCTCCATGAGTCAAAACTAATTTTGCTGTCTAGGGCCCCCTCATTGCCCTACACCAGTCTTCCCTGTTTCTATGAAACGTCCCGCCATCTGTCTGCTTGTTCCCTTTAAAACCTTGGATCACCTTTGCTATTTCCCTTTCTCTCACACTGGAAATCACCCCTTAGGGTGACAGTTCTCAAATCTGTCCACCTCTTTGCCCACAGTCATCTCTTGCATGTTTCACTGCAACAGCTTCTGAGCTGGTCTTCCATCTCCTTCTAACTCTTTCTGCACCCTACAGCCAGAGTGATCTTTCTAAAATACGGGTCTAAATACTTCACCCATTAAATCCTTTTCTTTCCTTTATCCTTAGAATAAATTCTGAGTGCCTTAATATGTCATATAAGGTCCTCAGTGACTTGGCCCTCATCGCCCTTCCAACCCCAACACCATTCCTTCCTTTCTAGCCTTCATTTCAGCAACATAGAACTACTTTTACTTTGCAAACTCCCTCTCTCTCATCTTCTGGCTTATGTGTCTGCCTAGAAAGTCGCCCTCCTCTTCCTGCTTCACCTGAGTAACGCCTACTTGTTCTTCCGTGTTCGTTGCGATGGTGCCTCCTTTGGGAAGCCGTCCCTACCCCAAGACTGGATTATGTGATGTGCTCTTCTTCATGTTCCCCCAACACTATCTCCTTATCCCAGTCACATCACTCATCACAGGGTTGAACTATATGCTTATTTGTCTATGTCCCCCACCCAGACTGTGAGTTCTGGCTTACTCTCTGCACCTCGCACTATAATTGAGTGAGGAAAATCAGTCTAAATTCAGAAGTGGATTTTGACTTCAAGACAAGGGTGGGATGGAATGGAGTGGAGGACAGCATGGAAATAGATATTCCAAGCATGGGGAGGAGTGATGGCAGCAGAATCTGATCTGCTTGCTAAGTGTGTGGAACTGACTCGTGTGAGTGGCAGGGCTATGCCAGGGGAAAGGGCTACTGAGGCAGAAAATGTAACCCAGGCAAGCGCTGAGAGTGGCCTTGACCAGTGGGGTGGCAGTGGGGACAGGGAGAGCCAGACAAGCTTGAAACAGCTATGAAGCAGAACTAACAGAATTGGAGCATGTGAAGAAAAGAAAGGATATAAAATGAGGTGAGCTGTAATTTGGGCAATGGAGGGCCTGGTGGCGTCTTCATCTGTGATGGAGAATCCATAAGGAAGAAGATGACTGCAGACAGTGGAGAGCAAGATGGCCGGGCTCTGCTTTCATTCAGGGTTGCAGGTGGGGAATGGAGGTTGAGAAGGAATGGACAGAGAGGTAGGAGGAATATCAGGAGGGCAGACAGGAGTCATAGACAGTGAGAGTCAGAGGAGAAATGACTTGAGGCAAGGGGAAAATAGTGCCGAGCCTCCTTTGCACGGATGCCCCCATAACACAAACACAAGCGCACTGGGGAGTTTTCTCTTTCTCTCTTAACGATTCCATGATTTTTCAAAAAACCAAGATATAACTAACTTACAGTATTATATTACATTCAGGTATGTAGCATAGTGATTCCATATATTTATACACTACAAAATGATCACCACTGAAGAGGGTTCCCTTGATAACAGTTTTATTTGATTTAAAAGTGAAACTCAGACCCTGACCCACCCACTAACCTTGGGGTTGTGGCAGGAATAGACTCGTCCTGGGGTTGGTCAGCTTCTTAGCAGAATGAGAAATGGGGGGAACATACAGACTTTTACCAGGACAAGAAATGGGGACCATAGAGACCCTTAGCAGGACTAGAAGTGGGGAACATGTGGGTCATGCCTATGTGGGCATGGAGAGGCAGGGAGAGGCCCAGCTACAGTGCTGGGTAGGGCTTGGCTACCGGCCAGGTACGGGGTGACTGACGCCATCCCCTGGACACATGCAGAGGGGAGGAGACAATTCCGGACTGGTGTTAGGATTTGGCCTCAGAGGCCTGGGGCAGGGCAGGGAGCTCTGATCAGTTCAGTAGCTCTGAGGAGACTTGTCCAGCTCACTGTGTTGCTCCTTCTGAGACTCTGTCACCACCTGCTGGGGGGTGAGGCATGTGAGGGGCACAACCACTCAGCACCACCCTCCCTCTAGCTCCTTTGTGGCAAAGTGTACCCCCTCCCTCTCAACCAGTTGAGGCTCCCGTCTGAACATCCACCTCCATCTCCCTGTCTCACTCTCACCCCAAGAATCACTCACCCACAAACACCCGAAGATTGCTTACACCAGGCTGGGCTCAGAAATACTATGGGACATGATGGGGTCCTGGGCTCAAGTGGCCCATCTCACCTCTCCATCCCGAGTCTCAATGGTCCTGATCAGAACCATCTTCCGGCTGTGGGTTTCCTGGGGAGGCTCCACCTCAGGTACTGAAAAAGGCAGGATTTGAGGTTGAGGGGAGGAGTCTTGGGATGTCCAAGCCCCTATATTTCTTTGGGGTCGCAAACAGTCGGATAGACTGAGCGACTGAACTGAATATCTCTTTGGGAGGGGTAGGGCCCGAGGATCAGGGGCGAGGACAGACTAGGGCCAGGCAAGAATCAATCCCTGAGCAGAGCCATGTCGAGTGCAGCCAGGTACAAATGGACAAGGGGACAGACAGGTTGGAAGTCAGACGCGGAAGACTCACCAGTCGTCTTTATACTCAAGGATGCAAAGGAATGGACTGGCACGGAAATCCTGGGGACAAAACCTGTAGTCAGCTACTCGGCGTGGGGCTGGGGGGGACCCTGGCCTTCCACCCGCCTCTCCTCCACCCCCACCCATCCCGACCACGCCCCACCCGCCCCTCACCGGCTCTCCTCGCCCTCCAGCAGCTTCCGGTAGGTGGCGATCTCGATGTCCAGGGCCATCTTGACGTTGAGAAGCTCCTGGTACTCTCGCAGGTGACGTGCCATCTCCTCCTTGAGCTGCCGTAGCTCCTCCTCAAGCCGCGCGGCGCCCGCCTGGTACCCGCCGGCCTCCAGGGCAAACTGCTCCTCCAGCTCCCGCAGCTGTCTGAGCAGCGCCTCGTTCTGGGGAGGCGGGGGAAGAGGGGTGTCAGTAGGGGGAGCACAGCCTTCGTCCTCCACCCCCGGGGCCGGGGCGCGCAGCATGGTCCTCACCGTGCCGCGAAGCCCGTCCACCTCGCACGTCAGGCTCTGGATCTGGCGTCGGGACTCATTCATCTCCTGCTTGGCTTGGCGCAGGGCCTCGTGGTTCCGGTTGGCGGCGTCGGACAGGTCCGCGTACTGCGGCGAGGGTGACAACTCGGGCGTGAGCAGACCGGATGGGTCCTTCCCCCCAGCGCCCCACCTTTCCAGGCCCTCCCAACACCCCCGCCCCCGCGCCCCCGCACCTTGGACTTGTACCACTCTTCTGCCTCCTGCAGGTTCTTCGCCGCGATGCTCTCGTACTGGGCTCGGATGTCCCTCAGCGCCGCTGTCAGCTCGGGCTTCACGGCCGCCTCCACCTCGACGTGCTGCACTTGCTGGCTCTCCACGCTCAGCTGCAGGTCTCTCAGCTCCTGTCGCCCAGGTCAAGATGCCGAGTTCATCGCGCAGATCCCACGCGGGCCACGCAGTTGGCGCGCAGAAAAGAGAAGAAACACTTGAATGAACAGAAGGGGGCGCCAGGGAGCGCAGCACGCTTAGGCCTGCACAGCCCGTGCCCCGCGGGTACTGTCATCCGCGAGGTTTCAGGGGTGCATCTCCGCTGCTTGCCACCAGGTGGCGCAGGGGTGTGAGTCTAACCACCTGTAGAGGGGGTGGAGGGAGGGCCCGCGTCTACTCAGTGAATCTCTTTTCTCTTTCAACGCTCCACCCCCGACTCTCTTCGTGAGCTTGTCCCCCAGCTCCAGAGACCACCCTCAACCTCTGAAGTCGCACCTAACACCTGGGTCCACCCACCTCCTCGTGCAGCTTCTTGAGGAACTCAATCTCATCCATCAGAGATTCAATCTTGCGCTCTAGCTCCAGGCGGGACAGGGTGGCGTCGTCCACGTCCTACAGGGGGTGACAGTGGGGGTTCGAGAGCAGGGAGGGGTTGCTTAGGTCGAGGAAGAGCCTGGCCCTTCCTGTCTGTCTCTGGGGGCTTCTGGTTCCCTCCCTTTGCCCACAGATGCCACCCTGGATATGCAGACGGTGGGAGGGGTGGGGATGGGGAGACCGAGCTCACCTTACGGAAAAGCACGAGGTTGTGCTCCGCATCCTCCCTCTTGCGAGTCTCTTCCTCAAACCTGGTGGGAAGAGTGTGCAGAAACTGAGCTCCGGGGTCACCGCCCAGCCTGCAGACCGCGACCCCCAGGATCTGGGTCAGAGCTGCTACTGCAGCCTCTAGGAAGGGGTCTTCAGGCTGCCTGATGGACTTGCCCCATTTTCTCTGTAAACGGCTGGAAGCTGGAGTGGGGCCCCTTTGTACACAGGGGAGACATAGTAACTCCCCCTCCCTAACCTCCCCTGAGACTCAGCAAAGTGGTGCTGGTGGGGGAGTGCCCGCCGACGAGGGTGCTGCCTGCACACGCCCAGGCGGACAGGCGAGGGGCGGCTCCTCCCTCCCGGCGGCAGCCTCGACGGCCGCCGCCCCGCCCTGGCCCTGCCCTCTGACCTCTGCTTGAGCGCTGCCAGGTCCTCCGCCAGCCCGTCGCGCTCCACCTGCACCCGGTCGCGCTCCCGGCCCAGCAGCTCCAGCTCCCTCCGCAGCTCTCGCAGCTCCTGCTGGCACAGCTGGTCGGCGCGCGCCGGCTCCTGGCCCCGGGCCTGGCTCAGCTCCCCGCGCAGGGCCGCGTTCTGCTGCTCCAGGAAGCGCACCTTCTCGATGAAGTTGGCGAAGCGGTCGTTGAGCTCCTGCAGCTCCTGCTTCTCGTTGCTGCGCGTGGCCAGGAACTCCTGGTTGAGCGCCTCGGCCATGGAGAAGTCGAGGCGCTCCGAGGGCAGGCGCAGGAGGGCGCCCGTGCCCGCCCGGGGACCGCGGAAGCTGCCCAGGCGCACGGAGGCGCCGGGGGACGCCGAGCCCAGCAGGCGGCTGCTCGAGAAGCGGGAGCTGGACGAATAGGAGAAGGCCCCCGGGGACAGTGAGGGCGGTGGCCCGAAGGTGCGGCGGTAGGAGGTGGAACTGACGCTGGACCGGAGGCCCGACGGGTGGCTCATGGCGGCCGAGGATGGGCAGTCAACGCCGGCAGAGCTGGTCAGGGCGCGGGGAAGGAGCCGCAGACCGCTGCGAGGCGGATTTATAGGCCTGCGGGTTGGGGGGTGGGGGGGCTGGGCTGCTCCTCCCACTGGCCTGACGGTGGGGCTATGTGGGGAGGGGGACGCCCCACCCCTGCGGAGCCGCGGGAGTGCCGCACCCTCGCTCCCTGGTGCTGGCGCCTGGCCCACTTGATTCCCCCTGTTGCTGGCGGGGAAGGAAGCAGGGATGGCGACCACAGGCCACAGACAGGCAGGGAGGTGAGGGTCAGTGACTTCTAGCAAGCATCCAGAGCTAGAGCCTAGGATGGGAGGGCCTGACTTGAACTGGGGGTCCCTGGCTGAAAGAGCTGGTCACGGTAGAGGGATAGGAGGACTGGAGGTTAAGGGGCAGGCTTCACATGAGTAGGGAGGAGGTGGCCCAGGTGATGGAGAATCGGCCTGGCTTAGGCCCCAGAGTCTGTGACTCCACATGTCCCCTGAAGGCTAGGTTCCACTTTCAACTGCTGTCTCGTCACCGCACCCAGGGAGATCTGGGGGACAGGAACGCAGAGGCAGCCGAGGTGGGTGAGGGAGGGCTGGTCTCTCCATAATCCCCAGGGCTCTGGGCAGGGTTGCTGCCTGGCGCCAGCTCTGCTGCTAATGGACTGGCTTCTTCCCCTCCCCCTCCCCTGGACACTTGGCCAGGGGGTTGCCTGCTGATGTCTCACCCTTAAAGACACAGATCCCAAATCCACCCCAGGCCCCAACAAGATGGGCACATCAGAGGGGGCAGAGGGTCCCAGCTCTGAGTCCCACTCCAGACATCTGTGCCCTGCCAGAGGCCGAGCTCAGTGAGCCAGTGTATGCTGTCTGTCTTTACTGGCTTCTCCCTTCCCCCAGCCAACCGCTGCTCAGTCACGGCCTTACGGGAACCAGGGCCATTCCTGAGGTAGGAAGGGGAGGGGGCTGAGGGGCAGCAGCTGCTGCCAAGCCTGAGAGATGGACCATTTCCAGTACTGAGGAGCCGCAGGTACCCAGCAATGGGCGGGGCTGGATGGGTAGAGAAGAGGAAAGAGAAGGTACCCATCCCCACCAGTTCAGGGATGAGGGGAAAAAGGCCCAGAACAGAGCTGCACGCCTGTGCACACAAACAGATGCAGAAGCAAAATAGCACCGTATACTTAAGTGCACACGCTAGACACACACAACCACGCGTCCCTTCATACCCTTCCCCACTGCACTAACGTGGGGAGGCTGATGTCTGGTCTTTCCATGTCAGATGGCTTCCAGAATGCAGGCACAGGCTGCTCAGGAGTGGACAGAGGCAGCGTGGGTGGTCTGCAGGAGCCGGGTGCTGAGGCCTGTTGGGCTTGCCAGGAGCTATGGGGCTGCTGCCGCCAGGGACTCCAGGGCTCTCCAGTAAGGACAGGTCTGCGTAAGACTGGCCCGGAAGACAAGAGCTGGGCGTCTGGGGAATCAGGTCTGGGACTCCGGGCTGGATCTCTGGACAAGGAGGGCGGTTGCCTGGCTGGCCATCTCCTCTGCACTGCAGGGCAGAGGAGCCTCCCGCCTTTGTATGGCCTCCGAGATGGGCCAACGCCCTCCGGCTCACATCCCTGCCGCCTTGCTCCTCTCCAGGCCCCTCCTTCCTTCCGGGCTATTAGTCTCTCCCTGTACAGCTGCCAGGTCCTTCTCCTTGATGAGTCTGGTTTGGTTGCCAGGGGAATGGGAAGAGGGAGGATGGGAGAGAGGGGATGGGATGGATGAACCAGGGCTGGTCTTGAAAGTGGGGAGAGGGAGGGTCCTGCTTGGGCTAGGGCTGGGGCTCCGAAAAGAATGAGGACGGGACTGGGGAAGCCGTGGTGCTTTCTGCTGAAGCCCTGAGTTCTGACCCCCAGCTGCCATTGGAGCCCCATCCACTCCATCCTAGGCCCTGCCCCGCCCCTGTCTGCTGTCCTCGGAGCGGACTGGGAGTCTGAGCTGGTGCTTCTTGCAGAGGGGTAGGTCCTGGGGAGGACCAGCTCAGGCTTTACCTCTGTAGGGAACTGCTGGCAGATTCGGGGGGCTGGCCTGAGGAGTTACTGGTGGGGTTCCCATCCCCTCCCCTGCTTCAGCTCCCAGCTCACCACCCAGAAGCCTCAGAGTAGAGGGAAGCAGAGCCACCTCGACAGGGCCTGGGAGCTGTTAGGCCAGGGTCTGACCTGGGTTTGGGAACCAGGCCTGCTGGCAACTCGAAGAAGACTACTCCCCCACACTCAGAAAGAGTGGGGCCTGGGATGTCTGGGGGCAGAAGAAAGGAAAGTGTCACGGCTAAGAACCAGGGCCCTAGTCCAGCCGCCACGCTTCCCATCTGATTCCAACACTCTGCTGTACAAATACAGGCTTATTATTGTAAAATCCTCTCATGAGCTCCAGCCAAAGGGGGATAATTGTGGCTTCCACATCAGTGTTGTCAGGAGGGTTACATAAATACATGTAAAATACTTAGGACACATATAATAAAGGCTGAAATTTTAAGCTAATTTTACTATTACCAGTGCTACTATTACAAATCTCTAGAGGGATATTCTCAGCCCCCAAATACAGTGAGGAAGGGTCTGGACTTCCTTTGGATTGTCCCCACTAAGAGCAGTGGCGTGGGGACAGGGTGGCAGGAGCCCAGTACTTCCCGGCTGATGGAAGGAGGAAAGGGTAACCTCAGTGCCCTGGGCAAATACGCACTGATTAAGACACGGACACTGGACAGACTGGCTGCATGGGTTTGATCTCGGCTCCTCAACCTAATTAGCTGTATGCTTTGAGTTTGCTTGAGTGATTTAACCTCTGTTCACCCCATTTTCTTTATCCATCAGTGGGAATGATAATAATGGTACCTTAACCCCCTAGTGTTGGAAAAGTAAATGGATTCCAGTATGTGAAGCGCTTAGTGCTTGGCAGGTAATACATGCTGTATAAGAATTAGCCAGTGTTAATACCCCTCCTCCTTCTGCTGTCCTTGGCTGCTCTGGTGAAGACTCAGAACAGACAACTGGATGTATTCACAGGTTTGCAAGGCAGGTATGCAATGAAGTTTAGATTACTGGCAAGATAGCTGCTAAATGACCAGCCATGGTCTCAGAGCTGGATGAGGAAGGGTGTGTAGGGAAGAGAAGGCAGGGTATTGAGAGAGTAAAGAGGTCCACAGCTGGACTTTCAGATGAGACCAAAGAACAGTCACAGGATAAAGGGGTCGAAAGAGGCACTCAGAGGGTAGGATGCTGTTTTCAGAGAGCAGGATGCATGAATTCGAGATTCTGGAGCTGGGATGTTTACGGATAAGATTCTTAGGGTGTTTCTAAGGGAGTGGGCAGCTAAGGCTAAGGTGGAATGGAGGGAAAGGTCATTGGAAAAGAGATCAGGTCACCAGACCGGGCACTTACTAGCTGTGTGACCCTGGGCAAGTTACATGTCCTCTCTGAGCTTCCGTTTTTTTTTCTTTTCATCTGTAGAACAGGAATGATGATACCTTTCTCACAGAGGGGTCATGAGATCTAATTGAGGTATTGTACATGAAGCAATTAACATGTTGTGAGGCTCATAGTAGGTGCTCAACATGGTTGAATGCCTTTTCCCCTCCTATGTGACAGAGAAAACAGACATACAGAAACAGTGACACCACCCTCATTAGTTGTATCTAAGTGTCAACTGGGGTCTCCCTGCCCCTCAAGGTCTAGGATTGGCTCAACCTGCATTCCACATCCTGGGAAATTTCAGTGTCCTCCCCCAGATCTCCTTGCCTTCCTGCTTTCTTCATCTTTACATCCCTAGATGCAAAGCCCTAGTGTCCCTGAGTTGGCCGACTGTACAGCCGACTCTCCACAGTGTCCCACATGTGGAACTCGGCACCATCCTTGGTTCCTGTGATACCCACCCCATCACTTAGGTAGGAACTGAGGCCCAGAGGGACAGAATTGCCGGTCTGAGGTTGTACAGAACTGAGGCTCAGAGGGACAGAATTGCCGGTCTGAGGTTGTACAGTGAGCTGATTATGGCTCCCTCTCCAGGAAGACACGTCCTGGTTGTTCAGGGCCTGCTGGTATTGTGTGTTCTGGGCATGCAGGAGCGAGATGAGCCCCAGCCAGAAGGAGTCCAGCTCCATTCCAGGTGGGCTCGCCCAGGCTGGTCCAGCTTCAGGATCCCCATTGACAGAGTGGCTCCACCAAAGTGGAGTCCTTTCCCCATGATCTCCATTTTGGAGCTCTGCTCCTCCCAGTCAGGGAGCACCCTAGGTATCTTTTCCATCTCATCACTTCTCTCGCTATTGTGGTTCAGCCGCTAAGTCATGTCTGACGCTTTGTGACCCCATGGACTGCAGCATGCCAGGCTTCCCTGTCCTTCACTATCTCCCGGAATCTGCTCAAGCTCATGTTCATTGTCAGTGACCCCATCCAACTATCTCATCCTCTGCCAATCCCTTCTCCTGCCCTCAGTCTTTCCCAGCACCAGAATAATTTCCAATGAGTCGGCTCTTCGCATCAGGTGGCCAAAGTATTGGAGCTTCAGCTTCAGCATCAGTCCTTCCAGTGAATACTCAGGGTTGATTTCTTTGGGGATTGACTGGTATGATCTTGCTGTCCGAGGGATTCTCAAGTCTTCTCAAGCCCACAATTCATTTCCTATGAAGAATTGATGCTTTTGAACTGTGGTGTTGGAGAAGACTCTTGAGAGTCCCTTGGACTGCAAGGAGATCCAACCAGTCCATTCTGAAGGAGATCAACCCTGGGATTTCCTTGGAAGGAATGATGCTTGGCCACCTCATGCGAAGAGTTGACTCATTGGAAAAGACCCTGACGCTGGGAGGGATTGGGGGCAGGAAGAGAAGGGGATGACAGAGGATGAGATGGCTGGATGGCATCACTGACTCGATGGACGTGAGTCTGAGTGAACTCCGGGAGATGGTGATGGACAGGGAGGCCTGGCGTGCTGCGATTCATGGGGTCACAAAGAGTCGGACACGACTGAGCGACTGAACTGAACTGAACTGAACTGAAGCACTATGCTAAGCATTTTACACATTATCACTTTTAATCCTCACAATAATGCTATGACATAAGTATTGACACTATTCCCATTTTACAGTTGAGGAAATTGAAGCATGGAGAGGTTAAGCATCGTGCCCAAGGTCACACAGCTACGAATAGTAAACTAGTAATCTGTTTATATGTCTGACTCTCCTGCTCCCTGACAATACAATATTTGAGGGCAGCAATCAAATCTCATTCACTTTCGGGTCCCTAGTATCTAGTACAGGATCTAAATCAAACAACTGTTGGTTCAACTGAAGGGAACCCAGAGGCGCCTGAAAAAAATTTTTCCCATGGTTGTGGAGTCTGGAAAATAAAGAGGTGTGTTGCTGCCACCTTCTGGCCAGATGCTAGAATGACATGTCTGCAGTCTGAACCATCCAGGTTTATTGAGTTTAACACTCAAAGCTGAGGAACATTGAAATTTGGAGGATGCTCCAAAACTATTTATCACCTCCTTCTTAAAGATGAGAGTTATCGAAGAGTGTGTAAGTTAAAATAGCAGCACTGATATTAGGGGCTCATTCTTCCCCTGGGCTCTAGAAACCTCTTCTGCATCCCCAGAAGCCAAAAGCCAGGGAAGGAGGCAGACAGTCCTCAACTCCCCACCCGCCGCCATCCTCCACTCTGTTCATTATCTCCAGGCCTGCCCGCATGGTAAAATTGCTTCTCCATCCACCTGCCTGAACCTTCCAACCAGCTACCTGTCAACTGGAGAACAGGAGAGCAGCTGATGGCCACAGGATGCTAAGGGTTTCCAAAGTGACACAGTGGCAAAGAATCCGCCTGCCAGTGCAGCAGATGCAGGAGACCCAGGTTCGATCTCTGGGTCAGGAAGGTCCCCTAGAGTAGGAAATGGCACCCCACTCTGGTGTTCTTGCCTGGGAAATCCCAAGGACAGAGGAGCCTGGCAGGCTACAGTCCACTGGGAATCGCAAAGAGTCAGACATGAAGGACACGCACGCAATACCCTTTTCCCAGGTTATAACAATTACCAATTGTTAATATTTCCCCATAATTCCTTTGAAAGTAAGTTCCAGACATTATATTTCACCCCTAAATACTTCAGCATGCATCTCATAAGAACATTTTCCTACACACCCACGATACCATTAACCCACCAAAGAAATTTCACATTGATACAATATCATCTCATATATGGTCCATATTCATGTTGCCCTCCCCACAAAGATCCCAGTAATGCCCTTCATAATTGTTTTCCCCTGACCCAGGATTCAAAGATGAAAAATTGTATTGAGTTGCCACTTGGGCAAGGATAAGTCTGGGATGAACTTGGCATGTCTGAGGAACTGCAGAAAGGTGAGGCTGGAGAGAGATGGGTGAGGGGGAGAAAAAGAAAGGTGAGTTAAGAGGAGTGAGGAGGAGTCAGACCACTTTGGGCTTTTTAAATCAGGGGGGAAAGTTTATAGGTTGTTTTTATTTGTTTGTTTCAGCTGCACTGTGCCTTTACTGTGGCCAGGACTTCTCTAGTTTGGTGCTCGGGTTTTAGAGCACATGGGCTCAGTAGCTGTGGAGTCAGAGGTTAGTTGCCCCATAGCATGTAAGATCTTAATTCCATGACCAGGGATCGAAACCTGTGTCCCATGCATTGGAAGGCAGATTCTTAACCAGGGAAGTGCCTCAGCTTACCCTTTTTCTTTTTTTTTCACTTGATTTTCATTTTATATTGGAGAGTAGTTGATTTACAATGTTGTGTTAGTTTAAAGTGTACAGCAGTGATTCAGTTATACATATACATATATCTAGGTATATGTATATATATCTATATCTATGTATATGTATATACATATATCTATGTATATGTATTCCTTTTCAAATTATTTTCCCATTTAGATTATTATAGAATATAGAGTTCCCTGTGCTTTAGAGTGGTCCTTTTTGGTTATCTAATATTTTACATTTAGTAGTTTGTTAATGTTAAGGGTGCAAATTTCTTTTCTCTTACATATGTGCATAGAGACCAATATTTGTTGTTTTTGTTGCTTAGTCGCTCAGTCACGTCCGACTCTTTTGTGACCCCATGAACTGTAGCCAGCCAGGCTCCTCTGACCATGGAATTTTCCAGGTAAGAATACTGGAGTGGGTTGCCATTTCCCTCTCTCTCTAGCTTACTTTATTATTATTATTATTATTATTTTACAGTAAACAACTTAGTCTTTTATTTGCTCAAGGCCAGCTGCTGCAGGCACTGAGGCCCCAAGACTTCCAGAAGGGATTGGGGGGGCAGTCGAGCCATCCTGCCTCCCAGGTGCTGCCTGCCCCATCCTGCTTCCTGCAGATGGGAGAGTAGATAAAGTGTACCCTTGCACCATCAAGTATCTCTTCAGTTTTGTGTGTGTGTGTGTCAGTTGCTTGGTCATGTCCGACTCTGCAACCCAACGGACTGTAGCCCACCAGGCTCCTCTGTCCCAGGGATTCTCCAGGCAAGAGTACTGGAGTGGGTTTCCATTTCCTTCTCCCCTCTAGCTTGCTTTAAATGCAATGAAAAGACATTGGAGGGTTTTAAGCAGGCAAATGATTGATGACTTTAAAAGGTCAATCTGAAGACAATTTCAGACATTTTGGGACCTTCTATAAGATGATTCCAAGAAAAGTGAGTGTATGAGTTTTCTGGAGATGTCATAAGAAATTACCACAAATGTGGTGGTTTTAAACTATAAAAATTGATTCTTTCACCATTCTGGAGACTGGAAATCAAGATGTTGGTAAGATTTACTCCCAAAAGCCCTAGGGGAGAATCCTTCCGTGCCTCTTCCAACTTCCAGTGGCTCCTTGGCTGCTGCTGAGATCTGATCTCTGCCTCTGCCTTCACATGGCCTTTCCTCCTCTGAGTCTGTGTCTTCCGCTCCTTCCTATAAAGACATGTGTCACTGAATTTGGGGACCTAGGTAACCTAGAATGATCTCACGGTCCTTAACTAATCTTGTTTCATTCCTCATGCGTGTACTCAGTCATGTCTGACTCTGTGACCCCATGGACTGTGGCCCACCAGGCTTCTCTGTCCATGGGATTTCCCAGGCAAGAATACTGGACTGGGTTGCCATTTCCTCCTCCAGGGGATCTTCCCAACCCAGGGATCAAACTTGCATCTCTTGTGTCTCCTGCATTGGCAGGCAGATGGATTCTTTACCACTGAGCCGCCTGGGAAACCCAGCTGATCTGGTAAAGAACCCTTCTCCCAAGGTCATATTCACTGGTTCTGGGATGTGGACATATCTTATTTGGAGGAGGAGGGCACCACTCAGCCCACTATAGTAGGAGATTGTTCTAGACAAGAAACTAAGAGACAAAACAACTAAACTCACTGTTCAAACTTAAATTGGATCCTGGATTTGAAGAAGAAAAATGCTACTGGAGAAATTTGGGTAGATTATATGCTATGGAATGACTGACTACTCCTGTTTTTAGAGGTGAAGACAGGAATTGGTTGGTAAGAGAATGTTCTAGTTCTCAGGAGGTGCCTGCAGGAGTGTTCAGGGGTGAAGTGCCATGATGTCCACAACCTTCTTTCTAGAGAGTCAGTTCTGTTGTCCTCGATGTCGTTTCAGTACAAGGCAGTGACTCTGGCTCCTGAGTAAGTGTGGCTGAGAAGGAGCAGCTGCAGAGTTAGTCACACCGCTGATCAGAATAGAAGCCGGGCTTCTCATCCTGGTCTCCACTTGATTCTGCAGCTCTCTTATAAGAGATTGTGTCTGATAAGAATTTCGTGAGCACATGCATGTGCATGAAACGGGCCAGCCCAGGGCTCCTGCCCCTCAGGCCAGCCACCAGGAGACTCTTTTCTGCAATCATGACACTCTGCCGTCCACATCCCCCACCTCCTGCAGGGAGAGGACAGGTGGCAGCTGAACAGACAAGTTCAAAGCGTTTGATGCCCTACAAACTGCCCTGCCTGCCCTCTGCCTGCAGGCCACGCAGGCGCTCAGCTGACGGCTGAGTCTGGCTGGGCCCGAGCTTTCCGAGCCTGTGGGTCTCCCAGCTGTTGAGGGCTGACCGTCAGCCGCTGTTAGACGCTGTCTCAGTCTCCAGGCGAGTTCTTTCCGCTGCACGCTACTGTGCTGGTGCCTGAGCAGAGGGAAGGGAGGTGATGGAGGAAATGAGATGGGGAAGGGGGAGGGGAGGGAGAAGTGGAAGTGGAGAGAGAAGATGAGGGTAGAGAGGGGAGCAGGAGGGGAGAGCAGAGGAAACCCAGTGGGCCAGAGAAAGCCTGAGAGGACCCGAGGGCCTCCCAACACAAGGAAACAACTGTCAAGTGACCCCTATTCACACCCTGGAGCCCCTAGTGTCTGGCCTGGTTCTTGTGCTCAGAGTGCCCGGCTACCACCCCCTCCTCTCAAAGGGCAGCTCAAAGTGCCTCAGGCCCTGGAAGATTTAGGACTGCCCTGGCTCCTTCTGGCTGGGCTTCCTGGAGGGAGACGCTCCTTCCAGAGGGGCCTCCTTGCTCTTCTGTATCAGAAGATCTTCTACCTGATCCCCGCAGACCAGGCTATGTCTCCATTCCCTGCCGCATGTGAAAGAGAAGGAGGTTTTCTCAGGCCTGCAGATATTCTCTGTGTGCTTTCAATTTACAGCTTAAGTTCACCCAGAACTCGTGGGAAGGCTGAAAAGAAGCAGCAGATCAGTTTGGGTGACCAGGCATTACAGGCAAAAACCAAACTAAGGAAAGGAGGCATGGAGTCTTTACTCTCCCAGGCCAGTGCTTGCACTGCAAAGGGGAGTGTACCATTTCGTTTTCTTAATACCTATTTGTTTGGCTGCGCCGGGTCTTGGCTGCGGCACGCGGGATCTTTCCAGCTATGGCATGCACACTCTTGGTTGCAGCACGTGGCATCTAGTTCCCTGCCCAGGGATCAAACCCAGGCCCCCGCACTGGGAGCACAGACTCTTAGCCACTGGCCCACCAGGGAAGTCCCAAGGGGATTACACAATTTTTTTTTTTAAGTCTTAATATTTTTATTATTATCTTACTAAAAGTTTCCATGAACTATTGCAGAAGGCTTTTATATTAGAACATTGATACTTTTGACAGGAAGCAATGAAGACCCAACTCAAAATGCCCCCAAACAATAAAAGGTTTAGCATCTCACATAATGAAAAATGCACTGTGGAGAGGTTTCAGGACTCGTCAGTTGAGGCTCTCAGCATCCCATCAAGGACCCAGGGTCTTTACATCTTTCTGTTCTGTTAGGCTTGGAATGTTCGCTTTTGTCCTCATGTTGAACGAGGAAACAGACAGAACAGGCTCCCTCTTGAAAGCAGGACTCCATCTCAGGCCGGACAGTGGACTTTGAGCTCTATGCCCAGTATCTATGGAAACGACATACCAACTGGAAAACCAGGCCCCTTGGATGGAAGAGCCCCAGGGCTCGTACCTAGACTCTCTGTTGCCTAAAAGAATACCCTAATTATCTGTGTAACCGAATAGAATCATAAATTCTATTATGCTTATTGGGGTATGACCACAGGCCTATTGATAATTGTCCACTGTTAACTACCAAGGCTTAAGACATATGAATCACGGGTTAACTTTTATTGTATCTTTCTTTTCCTTTGTTCAGACTAGTTTCAGGGAATTTGGGGAGGTGGATTTGGGCACGTACACTTAGTGTATATAAGGTTTTCAGAAAAACTGGTCAGGGTTCTTGGCTAAGAGGAGACTCTGCCTTGGGCCCTCGGGGGTAATAAACTGCACTCCACTATCTGCATTGTCCCTCTGAGTGAGCTTGTTTACCGGAACGTGTGGCTACAACAGTGTCAGTTCCCTCGTGCTCACAAGATAACTGCAGCAACTTCAAGTGTTATGTGCTCACAAAATAATGTTAAAGTTTCAAAAAAAGAAAATTGTTTCCCAGTGTTCCTTTTTTTAAGAGCAAGGAAATTCTTCCAAGAACATCTTCTCACCAACCCCCATCCAGCCAACTTTATCTCACCTCTCATCTGCATGCTCGCATCATCTGCTGCTTCCTTAACCAGACCCTGGCGAGGGAACTCAGTGACCTCGATCAGCCTAGACTAGGAGTCACCCTGGTGCTGGAGAGGCCCAGAGGTTATGTTGGCAGATAAAAACTACCAGCCAGGAATGGCTTGGCGGTAGACACGCCATGGTGGCTGCCACATGTGCCTGCCTCTTCTGACATGTGGTCTGTTCTGCCTCAAATTAGGATTGTGCCTTTGTGATCTATCTCTTAAAAACTGAGGGGGACAATAAAGCTAAGTATATTCCCTGTAGAACCTAGAATAATGACTTGAACCAAATAGGCTCTTTAAAAATAATGAGTGGGCGTGGTGGTGGTGGTGGGAGGAATTGGGAAATTGAGATTGACATATACACACTATTGATGCTATGTATAAAATAGATGGCTTTCCAAGTGGTGCTGTGGTAAAGAACCCGCCTGCCAATGCAGGAGACGGAAGAGACGTGGGTTCGATCCCTGGGTGGGGAAGATCCCTTGGAGAAGGGCATGGCAACCCACTCCAGTGTTCTGGCCTGGAGAATCCCACGGACAGAGGAGCTTGGTGAGTGGGCTACGGCCCATAGTGTTGCAGAGAGTTGGGCGTGACTGAAGTGACTTAGTATGCATGCATAAAATAGATAGCTGACCAGAACGTATTGTGGAGCACAGGAAATTCTACTGAATGCACTGCGGTGACTTCAGCGGGAAGGAAGTCCAAAAGGGAGGGGATATACGTACATGTATGGCTGATTCACTTTGCTGTGCAGCAGAAACTAACACAGCACTGTAAAGTGACTATACTCCAGTGAAAATTAGTTAAAAAATGAATGAGAAGAAAATGGATGCGTGTATATGTATGGCGGAGTTTCCTCCCTGTTCACCTGAAACTACCACGACATCATTAATGGGCTATACCCAAATACAAAATACAAAATTTAAAGTTTGAAAACAATGAATTAAACTTAAAAACTGCAATAATTTTTATAATGGTACAATTGGACATGATTACCTTTGTCAAAGGCATTTCAGTATCAGCTTACTGTTGAGCTAGACATCTCCCGTGAGCCAAATGAGATATTTGATAAGAACAGAGTGGAGCTGGCCCGGGTGGGAGGAGGGGAAAGGTGACAGCAAAGAGATTGTGTATTTATGCTCACCTTCCCAATGAGTTAAACTAATTTGTGAACGTAGATAAAATTCTCATGTAATTAGGAATGCTTGATATTCTGTTCTCATTTTAATAAGAGAGAGAGAAAGAAGTCATCTGGTGGTGAGGCAAGTGTTCAAAAGCATTTTCCGTATTATGACTACCAAAGACGCATCTCTAGTTCTGTAAGACTCCTCACTGCTGAACAGTTCTCTCCTGCTGCAGTCAGAGGGAGCGTTAGAGGAGGAAATAACCGTTTTCCAGAACCTGCTCAGGGCTGACAAACTCAGAGGAATGAATGGGGCAGTGACAGGCTAATGAGATGTCAGCCAAGGGGACTTTCTCCACAGGGCTGAAAATGGGAACCTTCCCCACATTGACGCACTGGGTGTATTTTCCCTTCATCTTCTTCTGCCCTGGGCCTCCCAGACCAGAACTCTGGCAGTGGGCTCCAGGAGCCATATGCCTGGGTCATCTCTGCCAACTTCACTGTGTGGCCTTGGCTGGCAGGAGCTGACCACCCTGCCCTGGTGCTCAGGGGGGCAGTGCTCCAGGTGAGAGCTGTCCTGTCTGTGTGGTGGCTGGCGTCCTGTCAGCACAAGTCCAGCCAGGCGACAGCAGCTACCCTCCAAGGACAGACTCTGTGTCTGTACGATCTGAGAGCTGATTCACTGAGTTCAGAAGAAGACTTGAAAAAAGGCCCCCTCACTCAGGAAGCTATAGCCTGGATAGTGGGAGGCAGCTGACTTTGCTCCTCTGGGTCGATGTGCTCCTCTGGGTCACCCGGTCCCAGGAATGAGGCTCCTGACAACAGCAAGCTGAGATCTCTGTTCTCCAACCATGGCTCCACCCAGCGCTCCACAGGAGGGCTAGGCTCCTCCCAGGGAACTGGAAAGACTGCCTGGCACAGTGACGACCTCCCCGGGGCTGCTGGGCAGAGTGCAGTACTGCTTTGGAGTCAGAGTTCTTTTGGCTCCTTGCTCTGTAGCCTTAATTTACATGCTTAATCTCTCCAAGGTTAGATTTCCTTAGCTGTGGAAATGGGTGTGAGCACGTCCCCTCCTCACAGGTGTGAAGATCATGAAGGCGTTCCCCCAACCCTGACAGAGCTTCCCCCTCCTCCCACAACCCCAGGCGGGGCCTCCACGCACCTAGAGGCCTGAAGACACACTCTCTCTGAGCTTAACCCCACCTGGCCACCTCTGGCCTGAAAGGGGCCTGTTTGACAGATTTCCACTAGTGCAGAGACACCTGCCAGCTGCTTCCCAAACAGGACAACCGGCACACTGGCCAGCATCGCTGGTCCTCCCAGTTACTCTCTCCTCACCCGAACTCGAATCACAGCTCTGCCAGGGTGTCCACGGGCCGCCCCCCAGGGTGGGCAGCCTCCATGGAGTGGAAGCAGACTGCTCCTCAGTCAGGTCAGGTGAGAGCAGCGTATTAGCTGCGTGGTGGGTTTGATCCCTGGGTTGGAAAGATGCCCTGGAGGAGGGCATGGCAACCCATTCTAGTATTCTTGCCTGGAAAGTCCCATGGACAGAGGAGCCTCTCAGGCTGCAGTCCATGGGGTCGCAGAGAGTCGGACCTGAAGCAACTGAGCGCACACGCAGGGTCTGGCGGTGGTTTAGTCACTAAGTCCGGCTCTTGTGACACCGTGGACTGCAGCTCGCCAGGCTCTTCTATCCATGGGACGTTCCAGGCAAGTGTTGACTAAAAAAAGATGTACAACTTGAGAGTTGTGAGTGAAGTTTTATTTGGGGCAAAATGAGGACTGCAGCTCGGGAGGCAGCATCTCAGATAACTCTGAGAGCCTGCTCCAAACTGGGAGTGGGAGAAAGACAATATATAAGGCTTTGGTGAAGTGGGAGTTCAATAACATGAAGCACTCCTTTGACAAAAGGCTTTCTGTTAGTTTTGAGGATCTGATGTCATCATGAAGGGATTTAATGCTTCTCTAGATATGAGATGCAAGGACTGAGATCATAAAATCTGTTCCTAAAAACGATGAACTACTGAAGACCTGTCCCACCAGATTCCCTGGAGCACAGAGTGCCTCCCTCCACTCTGAACTCCTTCAGAGGTTGTTGAAGGACACAGCTACAGCAGCATAGGGTTCAATCTCTGTAGAAGTGAAGTCGCTCAGTCGTGTCCGACTCTTTGCGACCCCATGAACTGTAGCCTACCAGGTTCCACCATCCATGGGATTTTCCAGGCAAGAATACTGGAGTAGGTTGCCATTTCCTTCTCCAGAGGATCTTCCCAACCCAGGGATAAACTCCAGTCTCCTGGATCGCAGGCAGATTCTTTACTGACTGAGCTATCAGGGACGCCCAGAGTCTGGGGTGCCAGCCAATTTTGGGGCTGCACCCTTTTAGGCTTTCTCCATTTATCCCCATCAAGCCCCGTGGCCTCAGCCCTGGCGGCAGTTCTGAGTGCAGACTTTCCATTTGTGCTCAAGGGCAGATGGGATGATTGTCAGCCACAAAGCAGTGACAGACCTTGGGGTGTATTTGTTCTTGCTGCAGGCTAACTTCTGTTCACTCTCTCGCCAGCACAGGGGTGGGGGGATGATCACTGCAAGGACAGATCCCTCTCCAAACTCCCGCACTTTGCCCTTTCCAATTCCCCAGGCTCTGTTCTACTGGAACCGTTTTTCTCAGCTAAACTCTTCTTTCACCCCCACACCATTGCAGCTGCTTAAAGGTTTCCAGCCCCTTCTTCATCTTGGCAGATTATTCTACTGTAAGACTTATGGAGGTAATTAGAGGGGCTTGCTCCTGGCCAGGGGACTGCTGGGGTGGGGGTGTGCACTGGCCCCAGGGCTTCAGGCTCTGCAGGTGCTGCCAGGCTCTCCTGAAGGCTGAGGGAGGAGGAGGAGAATAGGCAAGCCCTGAACCCCATTCTCAGCTTGGGACATGCAGGCTACGAGAATGGACCTTTCTTTCAGGTGTCGTGGGGTGCTGTGCTCAGCTGAAGGTGATAATCTGTCTCTTCCCTCCCTCACCTGGATGTCCTGTTCCCTCCAGAGCTTCCACTGTAGCAACTGGGAGAAAACCCAGGTTGGGAAGGTCTGAGTGCAGCTTGAGTGGCCAGCCTCTCGGAGGTTCACTGTTGCAGCCCAGGACGCCCATGCTCAGGCTGCAGAAGGGATCTAGCCCATCACTTTGAGTAGCAGTGGCTGGCTGTACTCAAGGATGGGGTGGGTTGGGCATCACCCTTAAGCATCAGAAAATGGTTGCTCCCATGACAACCCTTCTGAGCACAAACCTGAGAGAGCTCAGGCTGGAAGCTGTGCCCCAAGACAGAATGTGCATTTGAGGGAGGGGGTTGCTGTGCCATGTGCTTTGTGGAATCTTGGTTCCCCGATCAGGGATTGGACCCAGGCCCTCAGCACTGAAAGCACCAATTCCACTGGGCCACCAGGGAATTCCCAGACTGTGCATGTTTAAAATGCTCTCCTTAAAGAGCAAGGGGGCAGATGTTAGCAATGAGTAAGAGGTGAAAACACCAGTGGGAAAAGAAAGATGGTAGCTGAGCGCCATTGAGCAAGCTCAGTCCTGGAGCAAAGGTGAACAGACCTGCACTCACCCTCACCTCCTACCACGTGCTTGGCCTTCCCACTCAGGCCAGGACCTAAGCATCAGAACTGGCTCCTCCCTTCCACATGCCCTGGCCCTCTGATGATCGCTGTCCTTTCATTGCTCAGTTCATCCTCAGAGGCCACACCACTGGTCCCTGCGCACCAAGCTCTCCAGCCACCCGCACATTCTTCCCCCACCCTCAGCTTCTCACAGTTGCCTCCTGCCCTGCTCAAGAAACACACAGCTTCCAGCAGGTGCTCAGAAAAGCATCCAAGTTAGGGAGCTCTGGTCTTCAACCTTTCTTACATACATACTCCTACAATTTTCCTTATTATTCCCCTACTTCAAATATTCCCCGTGACATACACTGAGTCAAGGACCAATACCATAACAACCTCAGACTACTGTACTTTGTGTCTCAGCCTGCTCTACTTCTCCAAGCAGTGACTTCGTAAAGCACAGTCCTAGTTTGCCATTGTAGATTTTGGCCAAGGACAAAGAATCAGTCCAATTCCAAGCCCTTCCCATGTGATTCCAACACTTTATGAAATAAAGACTGCAGGAGTTCTGGCAGTCAGCCTGGAGACTCGAGTTATGGCTCCACCATTTATTAGCTATGTTACCTAACCCCTTGCTACTCCACATGTGGTCACAGCAGACCAAGAATACCTGGGAGCTTTGGGAGGGATGAGTTGAGAGGAGCAGTGAAACACACATTACCACATGTAAAACAGCCATGGGATTTTGCTGTCTGATGCAGGCAACTCAAACCCAGTGCTCGGTGACAACCTAGAGGGATAGCACGGGGTGGGTGGCAGGAGGGAGGTTCAAGAGGGAGGGGACATATGTGCACCTACGGCTGACTCATGGTGATGTATGGCAGAAACCAACAATACCGTAAAGCAATTATCCTCCAATTAAAAAGAAAAAGAAAACCTGAGAGCTTTAAAAAACAAAGGCAAAAAGAAAAAAAGAAAAAAAAATGCAGTATGTTTGTTAAAACTCCACTTCAGACCTACAGATTCAGGTCTCCTTTTTAAAATACACAGGAGATTCCCATCCATATTGAAGATTGAAAAGCACTGGCCAGTGAGCCTGTTGCCTCACTTATGATTTTATCACCAGTCATTGTTGCAGGTCTTAGTGAAATAGACAAGCCTCTTAGCACAGTACACAGAAACCACTTGAAATGTTGAGCAAATGATCAGATGGAAATTGCCAGCCTCCTCCATCACAAACTGGCTTTCAGTAAGTAAATATTTACTATGATACAGCGTGACCTTGGAAGTAGAAATATCACCTTTAGTGTCAAGATATAGCGACAGTGGGCAGCTCCACTGAACACAAGTAATACAGTCCCAAGATGAAACCTCAGCAGACATGCTAGTACTCGTCACCCTCATCATCTCCCTCTGCACTGTCGGCTCCAACCTCCTCATAATCCTTCTCAAGGGCAGCCATGTCCTCACGGGCCTCAGAAAACTCTCCTTCCTCCATGCCCTCACCCACGTACCAGTGAACAAAGGCACGCTTGGCATACATCAGGTCAAACTTGTGGTCCAGGCGAGCCCAGGCCTCAGCAACGGCTGTGGTGTTGCTTAGCATGCACACAGCTCGCTGTACTTTGGCCAGGTCTCCACCGGGTACCACAGTGGGAGGCTGGTAGTTAATGCCAACCTTGAAGCCAGTGGGACACCAGTCTACAAACTGGATGGTACGCTTGGTCTTGATGGTGGCAATGGCAGCATTGACATCTTTGGGAACCACGTCGCCACGGTACAACAGGCAGCAGGCCATGTATTTACCATGGCGAGGGTCACATTTCACCATCTGGTTGGCAGGCTCAAAGCAAGCATTGGTGATCTCTGCTACAGAAAGCTGTTCATGGTAGGCTTTCTCAGCAGAGATGACAGGGGCGTATGTGGCCAGAGGGAAGTGGATGCGGGGATAGGGCACCAGGTTGGTCTGGAACTCTGTCAGATCCACATTCAGGGCGCCATCAAACCTCAGGGAAGCAGTGATGGAGGACACTATCTGGCTCATGAGGCGGTTAAGATTCATGTAGGTTGGGCGCTCAATGTCGAGGTTTCTACGGCAGATGTCATAGATGGCCTCATTGTCTACCATGAAGGCACAATCAGAGTGCTCCAGGGTGGTGTGGGTGGTGAGGATGGAGTTGTAGGGCTCAACGACAGCTGTGGAAACCTGGGGGGCTGGGTAAATGGAGAACTCCAGCTTGGACTTCTTGCCATAGTCGACAGAGAGGCGTTCCATCAGCAGGGAGGTGAACCCGGAACCAGTTCCCCCGCCAAAGCTGTGGAAAACCAAGAAGCCCTGAAGACCCGTGCACTGGTCAGCCTGAAAAAGGAAAAAAGTTTCAATTTTAGCCTTGGTGACAGCTGCAGTGACGTCTTTGAATCCATAATCACACTGATCAAGATCTTAAAAAAAAAAAAAAACAAACCAGAAAACTTCTGAACAATACTTGCTAGGAAAGCAGACAGTTAAAGAGCTTTTAAGTGCTAAGTGATTCAGAGAAACTTTTCACAGTCATCTCTTGGGGCCTGGAGGGAGGGAGGGGATCTGTGAAAAGGCTATTTAAAATGAATTATTTTCATTTCTGCAGGCAGAGGAATCACCAAGTCTGGAATGGATGCAGGGCCCAAGGTTTGGTGACCGGGAGGCTCACCTCTGCTGCCCGTGCCATGACCACACAGCAAAGGCAACCCCTTATCAGTTGGAGAGCTACCACCAGCAGGCCTGAGACCACACTGGCCCCATACAATGGAGGTCTACAGAAGCTCTGGCAGCTGCCTTCTGGGCCGGAATGCAGCATCAGAGTGAAGAGCTAGTGCCCTGGTGCTAGAATGAGGCTGGCTCTGGCTCTGCCAGTTCCCTGCCATGTGCCTGTGACCAAATTCCTTTCTCAGTCTCAGAGTTCTCATTTATTAAATGAGGAGAACAGGAATCTGCTTCAGGTTGCTGGGAATTAAATGAGTACTGGAATAGTGCCTGGCACCGTCAGCACAGGTTAGCAACAAGTCTATTCATTCCGGGAAAGGTGATTTGCTGTCAGCAATCCATGTCCTTCTGTCACGGGGGCTTTCCACCACTTAACTGAGCTCTTCTGGCTAACAAACTGCTACTCTGTGAAAGGCTGATCTTAACCTGACAGAGTATTCTCTGGACAATCTTCACTTTAAGGTGCTCCAAGATTGTGGACATTCTCTACTGAGCCCTTAGTCACTTCTATGGGTCCACCCTCTGAATGAGATCAAAGCAAGGGGCAGACTCTAGTTTACCAGTTTCCACCCACTAAGGCTCTTGTGGACACAGTAATAAACACCAGGGACAAGTACAATTGTTCTGGTGGTTAAAGAACTTCACTCCAGAACCCTCAATGACTTTCACTAGTTCATTTGTCCCTAAGGCAGGTCCCGATTTCCAAGTCAGTGCTTGTAGCTGAAGCTTCACTTGCAAACAGAGGAACCATTAGCCCAATATTGCTGCAAAGTCTACGATAAACATCTGAAAAAGTTTGAAGCCAAGAACGATGTAAAGCCAGTCTTTTGAAAAAGACCTGTTGTTGCAGATCTCAGTGATATATAATTTTCCTGACAAGCTATTGCACCCAGGCCTTCATTCTTGATTTTAGTTAATGACTTACAAGTTGCCTGGATGCCTAAGGAACAGACTCATCTGATTGCCAGACTCTTAATTAAAATGATCTGAACAGAACCCTTATCAACCTTACCGATGTGAATAGTTACCTTAGATTTTTCTGCCTCAAGGCTGGTCTACACTGCCCTGAGCTCTAGTAGAAAAACAAGGGTACCGCTTTTTGGGATTCTATCTTAATCCTTTCAAAGTTCCAGTGACTTATACTTGCTTCTGTAACAAGGGAGCTCCCTTGACTCCACTTTCAGTGTTGCTGGAAGTTCCCAATGGCAGCTAGTTCTAGTCGGTATTCCATCGGCTTCTTTTGCTGTAACTTTCTGTAGCAACATAGGGCAGCTGTCCAATTTTTATGAGTTTGATCAATCAGTTACATTCAGAGCCAGCCACCTACCACTGTGACTAAGATGACCTCAAAAGGGATGCCTCAGCTTGGAGGCAGGAAGCTGCCTGATTAAGATGAACAAGGATGTTTAATGGGCTTAAGTGTCAGTAAAACTGTTAAGGCTTCCTGGTACTCACTTGACTTCAGGTAAACTGCCCTCCCTGAGTGAGCAATTGCCCAAATCTGCCTTAGAAGACATAGGAGGAGGCCAAGCAGCACCTACTTCAGCCTCAAAAAGTTGTCCCATAGCACAGGACCGTTTGGTTTAGAAGTCCAGTTATAGTGGGCAGTATGAAGCTCATTCTAGTGTGCAAAGAATGATTCCCATAGTCTGGTCTCTCAAAACTCTAAGAGAAAACGCTCATCCTAGTTTAAAAAACAGTTCTTTGTTTACCAGTTTCCGAACTCGGTCCAAGACGAGGTCAATGATCTCCTTGCCAATGGTGTAGTGGCCTCGGGCATAGTTGTTGGCGGCATCTTCTTTGCCCGAGATAAGTTGCTCAGGGTGGAAGAGCTGGCGGTAGGTGCCAGTGCGAACCTCATCTGGAAGAGGAAAATGAAGCAGCCACCCATCATTAACAACCCATACCAGTCTGCTCCATCCCAGGGCATCAGTGAAATTCCCAGGACACACCTCCTGCCCCAGATCCCTGGGATCTCACTGGGGTTACTGAGGTCAACTCACCAATGACTGTGGGTTCCAGGTCTACAAACACTGCCCTGGGCACATGCTTGCCAGCACCTGTCTCACTGAAGAAGGTGTTGAAGGAGTCGTCTCCTCCCCCAATAGTCTTATCACTTGGCATCTGGCCATCGGGCTGGATGCCATGTTCCAGGCAGTAGAGCTCCCAGCAGGCATTGCCGATCTGGACACCAGCCTGGCCAACGTGGATGGAGATGCACTCACGCTGTGGGAAGGAAGAAAGGAAGTGTCGGAATGTGGCGCATCAGATGGGACATTCAGGAATGAGTCACACGGAAATGACTATTAACCTTCAAGACAAGTCAGCACCTTTCTGGAGGCCTTGCCTGCCCAGGCACTATTTCACAAACAACAGGCCAATTCAGAGGAAAGGCTCTGGAAAATCACAGATATGTTAAAGAACTACTAGACAAGGCCAGAGACCAGACTTTGGCTTTACAGCCACATTAGTTATTCATGGTCAGGTTTCTACCTTCAGGATGACACAAGCTAGTCTAGCAATAGATTTTCCCCAACTCCTGGGAACTATGCCTGCTGACTCCTTACAGGCATGCAAAATTCCTCCTTCCAGCTCTGATTCATTCCCTGTGTGACTGTAACTACAGCTCATTCCCACCCCTCTTTAATTCTATTCTTTAAACAGCTTCTGCCTCTCCCTTTAAAACCAGCTTAAACCAGCAAACTACAGCTGTATGACTCATGGAGAAAAGAGCAGATAAGCAGCAGTTACCTGGACTTTAAAAACTGGTCACAGGCATCCTTTTATCCCTGTGGAAGTATTTAATCTTAGGGAAAAACATTTTCCTTCACTGTCCACACACCTTGAGGGGAGAGTGGGGGAGGGAGGGCAGATGGAGACAGGGTAACAAAAGCTAGAAGTGTCACCAAGACTTCATTAATAGTTTAAGAAATCAGCTGTTTTCTAGTAAAATGTACATCTCTCTCTGGCATTGTGGAAGAAGAGTCTATAATTTCATAAATTTAATGATTTAGGCAAGTGTTTGTTTTCCTTTACTTGCTGAACAAGGTCATTTATAAGTTACCAAACTCATTCCTGCTTTGTAAAATAAGGCAGTGAACACAGAATCTAAACCCACAGACTTAAGAGGAAAACAAAGAGGATTTCTATTGTATTTCCATCATAAATCACATTAGCTGCTTGAGACAGAGTCTTTCAAGTATCCACATCACATATCTCCTATTACATGTTCTCCAAATAAGTTTCAGGGTTCTGAAAGCTGCTAATAGGCATTTAAAGCCTTTGACTGTGTGGATCACAACAAACTGTGGGAAATTCTTAAGAGATTGAAGTACCAGACCACCTTACCTGTCTCTTGAGAAACCTGTATGCAGGTCAAGAAGCAACAGTTAGAAACAGACATGAAACAATGGACTGGGTCAAAACTGGGACAGGAGTACGTCAAGGCTGTATATTATCTCCCTGCTTATTTAACTTCTATGCAGAGTACATCATGTGAAATGCTAGGCTGGATGAATCACAAGCTGGAATCAAGCCTCCCAGGAGAACTATCAGTGACCTAAGATGATACCACTCTAAAGGCAGAAAGTGAATGGGAACTAAAGAAAAGAACCTCTTGATGAGGGTGAAAAAGCTGACATCTGGTCCCATCAATTCATGGCAAATAGATGGGAAAATGTGGAAACAGTGACTGATTTTATTTTCTTAGGTTCCAAAATCACTGCAGACGGTAACTGCAGCCGTGAAATTAAAAGATGCTTGCTTCTTAGAAGGAAGGCTATGACAAACCTAGACAGCATATTAAAAAGCAGACATCATTTTGCCAACAAAGGTCCATATAGTCATGCTGTATTTTTCCAATAGTCATGTATGGATGTGAGAGTTGGAGTGTAAAGGTGGCTGAGCATAGAAGAATCGATGCTTCTGAATTGTGGTGCTGGAGAAGACTCTTGAGAGTCTCTTGGACTGCAAGGAGATCAAACCAGTCAATCCTAAAGGAAATTAACCCTGACTATTCATCGGAAGGACTGATGCTGAAGCTCCAATACTTTGACCACTTGAGGCAAAGAGCCGACTCATTTGAAGAGACCCTGATGCTGGGAAAGATTGAAGGCAAAAGGAGAAGGGGGTGGCAGAGGGCGAGATGTTTAGATAGAATCACAGACTCAATGGACATGAGTTTGAACAAATTCCAGGAGACAGTGAAGGACCAGAAAGCCTGGCATTCTGCAGTCTGTAGGGTCGCAAAGAGTCGGACATGACTTAGCAACTGAACAACAATAGGAATCTAAAGAAAATTCGACATCACCTAAGATGTCAAAGGGCCTAGGCTCGTCACCCCAAGACAACACCTCCATGTACTCATAACCTTTGACTTATGGTTCCCTCCTTCTCACTATATTCCCCATAAAGCAATTATTTTCTGCTGACCTCATTAGCAAGCTCACTATTACCTGCATCTACTTGCCCAGCTCTAAGGAGAAAGGGGAGTTTGTTGTAATGAACCCATGACTTTTAACCACTGCATCGTGTTTACCTTTAATTGGACTCTGGACATTTCACAGCCCTAGAAACCAGGAAAGAACCAGATATTTGCCCATGACAGTCCCAGGTCCAAGGAGATAAAGTATCTGAGAAGACCCTGCCATTGTAATGAAGCACATCTAATGAAGCCTTTTGAGTTCAAAACCTTTTCATATTGTGCAACAGTATGGCTTACACTGTGGCCACTGCTTGCCCTCCACTCTCCCCTGGCTGCCGGGGTCCAGCCCCCACAGGATCCAGGGAAACCCGAAGGAGAAACGGCGTCGGCGATTGAGAGAGAGAGAGATAGATAAGAATGTTGTAGATAAGAAACTAGAGGAGAGAAGAAAAGAGGCTGGAGTTCCTTGGTTTATACAGAAAATCAATAAAGTCTCAAGACAAGAGACTTGCACCGTCTACGTGCGGCCACAGGTGCCCTCCCGGTCTCCCTGGGGAGTGAAGGCGCAGGGCGCCTTCCCGTTCAAGCCTTAGAAACCCAGGCAAATAAGTAGACACGGCGGATCTCTGTACTCCAGATGGGAACTAGCCTGAAAGAGAGAGTAAGAGGAGGAAAATGATTGACACGAGGAGATCAAGCTGCTTTGATGAGCGAGATCCATAGCTTTAGTTTCAAACGGTACTTATATATCTTTTCTGTACATAGAGGAAATGAAAGATGCAAGGTCATACAGAGTCAGCCCAACATTCCAGCAGTATTGCCTCTATCGAAACCATGATTTTTCTGCATACCTTTTCCACAAAAGATGTTGTGTACAGTATCTTCTGGCCTTGGAGGCCTGTGAACATTTTATGACCCTCTTTTGATAAAGGCTGCTCAACCAAAAAACTTGTTTTCCCTCAAAGTGTTTTTTCTTTATATTTCTAATCTATGTCAGCTTCAGAAAATGCCAGAGTTACGTTTTTCACAGAGCAAAGGTGCAATGAGTTACAAGAAAGAACCAATTAGCTCAAAAGTCTGATATGGTTAAATTCAAGGCTACACTTGTTTTTCTAGCATTCTCACTATGTTAACTAATGCATTCCCAGGTGCACAGTGGATAAGAGATATGGGAACTTAGCAACAAGCATTGGCCCAATAATGAAATCCTACATCAGCACTAGCACTACTCTAATAACTTTTAACTCTTTCAAAGACTCTATGTTTTAGGCTTTCCGTGCCTCTCACAGTTGGGAGGCTGTAAATAATCACATGAGTAGCTATAAGGGTCTGGATATATCTGCCGAGCAAGCTAGAATGCTAACAGAGGGGGTTTGATTTGAAATATTCCTCTCATGTCCAGGAGACTTATTAGCTACAGCCCTAAGTTGATTTTCTCCAGAGAAAAGTGGTCAGGGTTAGCCCCCTGTTAATGTCAGAGGAGTTGGCGAAAGTCATGAAACAGTAAACAGACAGATTCTGGTTTTGGGGTAGATGCTTGAGAAAGCCTGGGGAGCCCCTTGAGTTCTGAAGCCTTGCTTAACAGTTCTCTTCTACATGACTTTGTCATGGGTGGGATCTCCCATGGCGGCTCCCAGCACCTGGCCACTTGGGAGATGAAGTGAGTTACCAGTGATGGTGTCACTCAGTCTAGCCTTAACGGGATAATCAGCACCTGTCCTTTGTGAAATACAAGTCTAACCAGTGTATGTCTTAATAGGTTTGCTGCTACTGCTGATTTCCTGCCCTTTAAACACTCCCATTATTTTCTCAATGACACATTTACCAGTGGCCTTTGGTCTGGCTTAGTAAAAGGCACTCAAGCAAGTGTTACAGTCAGACATCCTTTGATAACTGTGGTAGTCCATAAGAAAGGAAACTATTTATTCCTATATTCCTTTTTAAAAAAAGGTATTTTGATACATTTGATACTCATGGCCTGCTTTAGGTAGACCTCCAACGGATGTTTCCTAAGATACTTGTTTCCAAAACCTGTGGCTGCTAAATAGAAAATACTCAAGTTGTGTGTAATTTCATGTTTCTTTAAAAGCAAGAATACTATGTCATTACTAGATTACTCTGTGACTTTATAAGTAAATCTCTCTTTTGTGGACTTTTTAAAACCTGTAAGAAGAAAGTTTCAGCTACTAAACACCCCACTAAATTAACACTAGAAACACTAGAAACGCAGAGTTAAACACGGGACAGTCATTTCCTTCAAAGGAGGAGCCTGCCTTCATCCTTCAGGTGGACTGGCGCAAATGCAAGAGCTGCCCCCGCCCGCCCCGCGCCATCCCGGCCACAGGGGAAGATGGTGCAATTGGAAACTCCTCCCAGAGTCTGGCCACAGGTGGACTCAGCACCAAATCACAGGGCACAGGAGAGGGGTCGCCAGGAAACGTCTGCACCTACTATGCTGGAGCACACGAGATGCTCCAGGGGTCCTTTGCGGAAGGCTGTGGGAAGGTGAGATCACTTCAGGAAATGGGAGGGATCTGTAGCTTTCACAAGTCCTTGGGAGCCAGTGCGAAGGTTCTCCCACCTTCCTGGGGCAGTAGCGGCCCCGAAGGAATCAATGACTGGCCCCTCTCTAGGATCAAGTGGCTTTTCCACTTCCTCTCAAGGCAGTACCCAGGCCGCGTCTTCGAGCCCGACGAGGAGTCAGCCAGGTGAGCTCGACTCTCCCAACCTCGCCACCTGAAACCAGTTTGCCCGGAGGCGTGGACGTGGCTGCACTCGCGCAGGGGTCCCAACGCCCCTTCGGACTCCGCACTCTGCCCCCACACCACCGCCCCGGGACCCCCACTCACCATGACGGAGACTTGTACGGCTCTGCGGGGCTGGAACAGGGGAGGGGACGGCCGCGAAGATCTCCCACTGACAGACTACTAAGGAGTCCGGGGGAGAAGTAGTGAGAGGCCCGGGCCGGGAGGGATCCTATAAACCCCTACCCGGGCCACGTGTCAGGAGGGCGGGCACCCGACCCCGCCCCGGCCTCCGCGGCCCCGCCTCCCAGCCCTACACCGGGTTTTACCCTCCCGGCGGAGAGAGGAGGGGCGCACGGCGCTCATTGGTGGGTTCAAAAGTTCAAACCAAACTCTACGGAACCAGCCAGAAGAACCAGGAAAGGGAGGAGGCATCCAGGGGCGAAGAGTGGGCCGGTGGGGTGAGGGAGAGGATGCACTCGGCGACTGGAAAGAGAAGCGAGGCGAAGGGTGGGGACGCACTGGGCTACGCGTAAGCGAGGAGGGGCGCCAGGGAAAGCGGGGCGCGGCTCCTCTCGCTGCCCGCCCGGTCGCCGGGCTCCAGATCCCCGACCCTGGACTGGAGGGCGGCCTAGGTGGCCTTCAGCAAGTTCCAGCCGCACAGCCCCCAATCAGGACCTCCCACACGATCCGGCTGCTTCCACCGCGGGTAACCGCGGCGCCCGCAGCTCTCGCAGTTGAGGGGCTTCCAAGAGGGAAGCCCTAAGGTTCCCCATTCCAGGTCCTCAGCACCACAAACCAAGCTGAAATCGTGAATCTCACCTTTTTTATTGCTTTTCTTTCGTTGTTTTCCCACCTCCTTTTAAATGAACCTTTTGGTTCCTAACAGCAAACTCCTTCCATCTGGTGCAAAAGCTGTTTTTCCCCCCGCCTGGAATTAATTATACTAACCCCAGGTTCCCAGGTTGCGCTAGTGGTAAAGAATCTG